>NW_004443969.1:56106-141031 GCF_000243295.1 Trichechus manatus latirostris
AAAATATAGTAATTCATTCAGCAATGATATGTTCTGTGGTAGACACTCTACTAGGCATCAAGGGTACATGATCATTGTCTACAGTGACAGAGTATTTGTAAAGACCTGGATAATTATAACAAGGTGAAATAGAGGAAGTGCAGGCAGTTAAGGGAGCAAATAGGAGGGAATATCTAGGGAGATTAAAAAAACAAAAAAGCAAAATAAAACCTGTTGTTCTTCAATTGATTGCGACTTACAACGCCCCTATAAAAAAGGGTAGAACAGCCTCACAAGGTTTTCAAGGCTCTACATTTTTACTGAAGCAAACTGTCACATGTTTCTTCAGCAGAGTGGCTGGGGTATTCGAACCACTGACCATTCAGTTAGCAGCCAACCACTTAACCACTGTGCCACCTCTTCCATCTACAGCATCGCAGAAAGGAGAATAAGCATGCTTTATTTTTATGAAAATAATGCATGCCTTCTATGCTTGTTTGCCAACTGCTCCTTACCCCCAGGAAGTATTTTCATAAGTGTTGATATGCCTTTTATTCCCCACATGTTGCTGTAAGAAAAACAGCATAGTATGCTTATGAGAATACCTCGCGGGGTAAGGGGTTGGTTGAAAATAAAAGATAGAAGGAGGGTGTTTTTTTTTATTTTTTTGTAAAAATATGGCAATTGCTTTTCAAAGTGGATTTCATTCTGAACTACAAAGCACCCATTTCATGGGAGTTTAATCTTCTGGATGAAGACAAAGGAAATCCACTGGGAATCTTTGAATATAGGTGTGGTTCTCAGGTATTTATAATCTGTTCACAGGCTACCCTACAAATAGTTTCTTATGAAACAGTGTACTACCATGGTATACCATTATTGTTGTTACTAGGTGCCTTTGAGTCGGTTCCGACTCAAAGTGACCCTGTGTACAACAGAATGAAACACAACTTGGTCTTTTGCCATCCTCAGGATCATTGTTATGCTTGAGCCCCTTTTGTTGCAGCCACTTTGTCAATCCATCTCCTTGAGGATCTTTCTCTTTTTTGCTGACCCTCTATTTTACCGAGCATGATGTCCTTCTTGGGGACTGAGCCCTTCTAATAACATGTCCAAAGTATGAGAGATGAAGACTCGACACCCTCTCTACTAAGGAGCATTCTGGATGTGGAATGAGGAATATCTTTGTTGATGTCAGAAGGAACACTGCTGAAAGCAGAGAATACCAGAAATATGTTTATCTGTGTTTTATTGACTACACAAAGGCATTTGACTGTGTGGATCATAACAAATTATGGATAACATTGTGAAGAATGGAAGTTCCATAACAATTGTGCTCATGAGGAAACTGTACATAGTTGGTATATCATGGGTACTTTCAATTGAAATAAGTGATAAGACTCACATAGTGATAACTATGTGGCAGTCACTCTTCCACATGCTTTACAACATGAACCTTTTTGATCCTCAGTGTAATTGGAATTATCGTGTGATAGGTATTGTACATGTTACAAATAGTGTAACAGACAGCTCAAGGTCACACAGTAAGTGGCAGTGATATGGTTTGGTAGGCTCTGGACATGTGCTGTATTTATGAGGGATAGCATCAACAGACTCAAACATAAACAACAATTGTGAGCATGGTGCAGAACACAGCAAAGTTTTGTTCTGTTATGCACAAGGTAACTATGTGTTGGAACCTTCTATATTGGCACATAACAACAACAACAGTGTTAAGAAAGGAAAGATCTTCAGCCATCCTGGTGTGATAATCCCAACATCAGTCCCTGGTTCCCCAGAGGGCCAGTACTTGGGAGACCTGTGGTTGTCTATCAGATTAGAGAAGTACATGTCAGTCAAAGTTTTCCTAGTAGTCTACAAAGGAGAAGCATCAATTAGACAAGGGATTTATGCTGACTAGTCCATTACAGAGATCATGGGGTGGGGTTGTGCTTTTATGAGGTGCCTGTCAGAGTCATCTGGAGGACTTTTCACAGGTCATAAATTCTACTTAAGAGGACTGAAGGAGACCTGATGGTCCAGTGGTTAAAGCGCTTGGCTGCTAAACGGAAGGTCTCAGGTTTGAACCCACCAGCCGGTTGATGGGCGAAAAATGTGGTAGTCGCCTTTACAGCATTCCGGGAGGCATTCTGTGCTGTGAGGCTGAGAATACCGCTTTACAGACGGTATCGCTAAAGGAGAAGAGAAACCGCATTTCTCCGGTTCTGGGACACGAATGAGGCAGAACCGCCGTTTTCCTGAGTACAGGCTATGTTAGCAGCAAGTGTAAGTTCCCAATTCAGCACATGAAAGAGAAAGCAAAATACAGCGTTCTCCTTCAAGCTGCTTAACTGAATCTACTAAAGTTTTCAGTTTTGTTAGAAGAAACCGTCCTCCCACCACCAGCTGCTTTCTGAAACGTTCCCTCAGTGGGAGAAGACTGGAGAGTGCCTCCCTTGCAAGTATTTGAATCCCCTGGTTATCAAAGGGAACTTTGCATAAGAGGGAATGAAGGTACCTTTGACATTCAAAGCCAAACAGTCAGATTATTTGCCTTCAGCTAGAAGATGGCAGAAGAGGTTCAGTTTTGCTGACTAAACTTTGTGTGTGTAACGCGAGCATGAAGCTTCTTCCCTGCCAGAAAGAGAAAGCAAGAGCCTGTTTCTCTCTTTCTGGGGATGAAGAGAGAAGGATTCAGGTACTGTGTTTGAAAATCCCTCTGTGTTACATGCCAGAGAAATTTGCCTCTAAATTGTCTACCTGGATAAAGTGTATGACTTTTCTCCCTTTCAAGTAGTTGAAGCCATTCAGGGTTTAAAGCATTCCGGGAGGCATTCTGTGCTGCCCAGCTGAGAACACCTCCTTACAGCCGTTATCTCTAAAGGAGAAGAGAAACTGCGTTTCTCCCGTTCTGGAACAGAATGAGGCAGAGCCGCAGTTGTCCTGAATAAAGGCTATGTTAACAGCAAGTGTAAGTTCGTAATTCAGCGCATGAGGGAGAAAGGAATATACAGCGTTCTCCTTCAAGCTGCTTAACTGAATCTACTGAAGTTTTCAGTTTTGTTAGAAGAAACTGTCCACCCACCACCAGCTGCTTTCTCAAACATTCTCTCAGTGGGAGAAGACTGCAGAGTGCCTGTCTTGCAAGTATTTGCATCCCTTGCTTTTCAAAGGGCACTTTGCATAAGAGGGAAAGAAGGTAGTTTTCCCATTCAAAGACACAGGCAGATTGTTTGCCTTCAGCTAGAAGATGGCAGAAGAGGTTCTGTTTTGCTGACTAAACCTTGTGTGTGTAACGCGAGCATGTAGCTTCTTCCCTGCCAGAAAGAGAAAGCAAGAGCCAGTTGCTCTCAGTCTGGTGATGAATTGAGAAGGATTCACTTACTGTCTTTGAAAATCCCTCTGTGTTACATGCCTAAGAAAGTTGCCTGTGCATTGTCTACCTGTATAAAGTGTATGACTTTTCTCCCTTTCAAGTAGTTGAAGCTGTTCAGGGTTTGCAGCATTCTGGGAGGCATTCTGGGCTGCGCGGCTGAGAATACCGCTTTACAGACGGTATCACTAAAGGAGAAGAGAACTGCGTTTCTCCCATTCTGGAACACGAATGAGGCAAAAGCGTAGTTGGGCTGAGTAAAAACTTTGTTAACAGCAAGTGTAAGTTCCCAATTCACCACATGAAAGAGAAAGCAAAATACAGCGTTCTCCTTCAAGCTGCTTAACTGAATCTACTGAAGTTTTCAGTTTTGTTAGAAGAAACTGTCCGCCCACCACCAGCTGCATTCTCAGATCAGGAAGAAAGCAGAGTTCCTGCCTTGCAAGTATTTGAATCCCCTGGTTTTCAAAGAGAACTTTGTATAAGAGAGAATGAAGGTACTTTTGCCATTCAAAGACAAACATTCAGATTGTTCCCCTTCAGCTAGAGGATGGCAGAAGAGGTTCAGTTTTGCTGACTAAACCTTTTGTGCTTAATGTGAGCATGTAGCTTCTTCTCTGCCAGAAAGAGAAAGCAATAGCCAGTTGCTCTCACTCTGGGGATGAAGTGAGAAGGATTCACTTACTGTGTTTGAAAATCCCATCTGTGTTACTTGCCTAAGAAAGATGCCTGTGCATTGTCTACCTGGAGAAAGTGTATGACTTTTGTCCCTTTCAAGTACTTGAAGCCATTCAGGGTTTACAGCATTCCTGGACGCATTCTGTACTGCGTGGCTGAGAATACCGCTTTATAGACGTTATCGCTAAAGGAGAAGAGAAAACGCGTTTCTCCCGTTTGGGAATATGAATCAGGCACAGCCGCTGTTTTCCTGAGTAAAGGCTATGTTAGCAATAAGTGGAAGTTCCCAATTCAGCACATGAAAGAAAGCAAAATACAGTTTTCTCCTTCAAGCTGCTTAACTGAATCTACTGAAGTTTTCAGTTTGGTTAGAAGAAACTGCCCACCACCACCTGCTTTCTAAAAGGTCGTCTCAGTGACAGAAGTCTGCAGAGTGCCTGCCTTGCAAGTATTTGAATCCCCTGGTTTTCAAAGCGAACTTTGCATACCAGGGAATGAAGGCTTTCAAAGCCAAACAGGCAGATTGTCTGCCTTCAGCTAGAGGACAGCAGAAGAAGTTCAGTTTTGCTGACTAAACCTGTGTGCTTAATGTGAGCATATAGCTTCTTGCCTGGCAGAAAGAGAAAGCAAGAGCCAGTTACTCTCAGTCTGGGGATGAAGTGAGTAGGATTCACTTACTGTGTTTGAAAATCCCTCTGTGTTACTTGCCTAAGAAAGTTGCCTGTGCATTGTCTACCTGGATAAAGTGTATGACTTTTCTCCCTTTCAAGTAGTTGAAGCCATTCAGGGTTTACAGCATTCCGTGAGGCATTCGGTACTACGTGGCTGAGTAGACCGCTTTACAGAAGGTATAGCTAAAGGAGAAGAGAAACCACGTTTTTCCCGTTCGGAAATATGAATGGGGTAGAGGCGCCGTTTTCCTGAGTAAAGGCTGTGTTAGCAGCAAGTTTAAGTTCCCAATTCACCGCATGAAAGAGAAAGCAAAATACAGCGTTCTCCTTCAAGCTGCTTAACATAGTCCATTGAACTTTTCAGTTACATTAGAAGAAACAGTCCGCCCACCACCAGCTGCTTACTCATAGGTTCTCTGTGATGGATAAGACTGGGGAGTGCTTGCCTTGGAAGTATTTAAATCCCCTGATTTTTGAAGGGAACTTTGCAAAACAGGAAATGAAAGTACATTTGGTATTGAAAGCAAAACAGATTGTTTGCCTTCAGCTAAAGGATGGCAGAAGAGGTTCAGTTTTGCTGACTAAATCTTGTGTGCTTAATGTGAGCCTGTAGCCTCTTCCCTGCCAGAAAGAGGAAGCAAAGCCAGTTGCTCTCAGTCTGGGGGACGAAGTGAGAAGGATTCACTTACTGTGTTTGAAAATCGCTCTGTGTTACATGCCTAAGAAAGTTGCCTGGGCATTGTCTACCTGGGTAAAGGGATCCACTTTTCTCCCTTTCAAGTCGGTGAAACCATTCAGTGTTTACAACATTCCGGGAGGCATTCTGTGTTGCGCGGCCGAGAAAGCCGCTCTGCAGATGGTATCTCTAAGGGAGAAGAGAAACCGCTTTTCTCCAGTTCTGGTATAGGACAGTGGCAGAGCAGCAGTTTTGAGTGTGTTAGCAGCAAGTGTAGGTTCCCACTTCACTGCATGAAAGAGAAAACAAAATACAGTGTTTTCCTTCAAGCTGCTTAACTCAATCTACTGAAGTTTTCAGTTTTGTTAGAAGAAACAGTCCGCCCGCCACCAGCAGCTTTCTCAAAGGTTGTCTCAGTGGGATAAGACTGGAGAGTGCCTGCCTTGCACATATTTGAATCCCTGGTTTTCAAAGGGAACTTTGCATAACAGACAATGAAATTACCTTTGGCATTCAAAGCAAAACAGGCACATTGTTTGTCTTCAGCGGGAGGATGGTGGACGAGGTTCAGTTTTCCTGACTAAACCTTGTGTGCTTAACGCGAGCATGTAGCTTCTTCCGTGCCAGAAAGAGAAAGCAAGAGTCAGTTGCTCTCATTCTGGGGGATGCAGTGAGAAGGATTCACTTACTGTGTTTGAAAATCGCTCTGTGTTATATGCCTAAGAAAGTTGCCTGGGGATTTTCTACCTGGGTAAAGGGATCCAGTTTTCTCCCTTTCAAGTAGGTGAAGCTGTTCAGCATTTACAGCTTTCCGGGAGGCATTCTGTGCTGCGTGGCCAGGAATGCCGCCTTGCAGACATTATCCCTGAAGGAGAAGAAAAACTGCATTTCTCAGGTTCTGGTATATGACAGCGGCACAGCAGCAGTTTTGCTGAGTAAAGACTATGTTAGCAGCAAGCGTAAGTTCCCACTTCACCGCATGAAAGAGAAAGCAAACTACAGCATTCTCCTTAAGCTGCTTAACTTCATCCACTGAAGTTTTCAGTTTTGTTAGAAGAAACAATCCGCTCAGCACCAGCTGCTTACTCAAAGTTTCTCTCAGTGGTATAAGACTAGAGAGTGCCTGCCCTGCAATTATTTGAATCCCCTGGTTTTCAAAGGGAACTTTGCCTAACAGGGAATGAAGGTACCTTTGGCATTCAAAGCAAAACAGGCAGATTGTTTGCCTTCAGCTAGAGGATGGAAGAAAAGGTTCAGTTTTGCTGAGTAAAGCTTGTGTGCTTAACCTGAGCCTGTAGCCTCTTCCCTGCCAGAAAGAGGAAGCAAAGCCAGTTGCTCTCAGTCTGAGGGATGAAGTGAGAGGGATTCACTTACTGTGTTTGAGAATCGCTCTGTGTTACATGCCCAGGAATGCTGCTTGTGCATTCTCTTCCTGGAGAAAGATTTTGAGTTTTCTCCCTTGGACTTCTTGAATCCCTGTGGCTTTTGCAGCTTTCTGGGAGGCGCTCTTCGCTGCATGGGCAAGAAAGCAGACTTTTCAGGCGGCATCTCTGAAGGAGAAAACAAAGTGCCTTTCTCCCGTTCTGGTATACGACAGCAGTAGAGATATAGTATCTCTAAGCAAACTCTATGTTAGCAGGACTTGTATGTTCCCAATTCACTGCATGAAACAGAAAGCAAAATACAGTGTTCTCATTCAAGCTGGTTAACATACTGCACTGAAATTTTCAGTTTTGATCGAACAGTCCTCACACCACCACCTGCTTTCTCAGTGGGATTTCTCGTTCTCTCAGTGGGATAAGACTGGCGAGTGTCTGGCTTGCAAGTACTTGAATCCCCTGGTTTTCAAATGGAACTTTGCATTACAAGGAACAAAGGTACATTTTGTATTCTAAGCAAAACAGGCTGATTGGTACGTTTATCTAAGGGACGACAGAATTGGCTCAGTTTTGCTGACTAAAGCTTAGTGCTTAACACGAGCATGTGTCCTGTTCCCTGCAAGTAAGAGAAAGCAAAATACAGTGTTCTCATTCAAGCTGGTTAACTTAATCCACCTTATTTTTCAGTTTTGTTACAACAAACAGTCCTCATACAACCAACAGGTTTCTCAAATGTTCTCTCAGTGGGATAAGGCTGGTGAGTGTATGCCTTGCAAGTACTTGAATCCCCTGGTTTTCAAAGGGAACTTTGCATACCAGGGAATGAAGGTACATTTGGCATTCTAAGGAAAGCAGGCAGATTGTTTGCCTTCAGCTTGAGGATGGCAGAAATGGTTCAGTTTTGCTGACTAAACCTTGTGTGCTTACCACGAGCATGTATCCTATTCCCTGCAAGAAAGAGAAAGCAAAAGACAGTTGCTCTCAGTCTGGGGGATGAAGCGAGTAGGATTCACTTACTGTGTTTGAAAATCCCTCTTTGTTACATGCCCAGGAATGTTGCCTGTGCATTCTCTCCCTGGGGAAAGAGTTAGACTTTTCTCTCCTTCGACCACATGAATCCCAGCGAGGTTCACAACTTTCTGGGCGGCGCTCTGCGCTGCGCGGCTGAGAAAGCGGACTTACAGGCGGCATCACTGATGGATAAAATAAAGCGCGTTTCTCCCGTTCTGGTATACGACAACAGTAGAGGTATACTTTCGCTACGCAAACACTATGCTAGCAGGATGTGTATGTTCCCACTCACTGCATGAAAGAGAAAGCAAAATACAGTGTTCTCATTCAACCTAGTTGACTTATTCCACTGAAGTTTTCAATTTTGGTAGAACAAACAGTCCTCACTCCACCAGCTCCTTCCTCAAAGGTTCTCTCAGTGGGATAAGACTGGTGAGTGTGTGCCTTGCACGTACTTGAATCCCCTGGTTTTCAAAGGGAACTTTGCATTACAGGGAATGAGGGTACCTTTGGCATTCAAAGCAAAACAAGATTGTTTGCTTTCAGCTAATGGAAGTCAGAAGTGGTTCAGTTTTGCTGACTAAAACTTTTGTGCTTAACACAAGCACGTATCCTATTCCCTGCAAGAAAGAGAAAGCAAAAGACATTTGCTTTCAGTCTGGGGTATGACGTGAGAAGTGTTCATTTACTGTGTTTTACAATCCCTCTGTGTTATAGGTCCAAGAAAGTTACCTGGGTAAAGAGTTTGATCTTTCTCCAGTTCGAGTACGTGAAGCCATGTGGGGTTTACAGCTTTCTGGGTGGTGATTTGCACTGCATAGGTGAGAATGCGGCCTTACAGATGGCATCTCTGAAGGAGAAAACAAACGCATTTTTCCCGTTTTGGTATACAACAACAGTAGAGGTATAGTTTTGCTAAGTAAACCCTATTTTAGCAGGATGTGCATATTCCAAATTCATTGCATGAAGGAGAAAGGAAAACACAGTTTCTCTGATTCGGCTTGAGTGAGTCAGAATGATTAGCTTACTGTGTTTGAAAACACCTCTGTGTTACTTGGGAGTGGTGGCTATTCGTTCTCTACGGGGGCAAAGTGTTGCATTTTCCTCCCATTCAAATATATGAAGGCGTAGGTTGTAGAGAAGTTTTGAAGTAGTACTCTGGACTGCCTATTTAGAATGTGCTTTTCAGGCAGAATCTCTGAAGGAGAAAACTGTGTGTTTCCACGTTCAACTGTAGGATGGCAATAGAGATGTGGTTTCGCTAAGTAAACAGTGTGTTACCAGAACATGCATGCTCCCAATTCACTGCATAAAAGAGAAAGCAGAATACCGTTTCTCTCACTCGGCTGAAGTCAGTCAGAAGGAATAACATTCTGTGTTTGAAAATCCCTCTGTGTTACATGCAAGAGAGTGCTGCCTAAACTTTCTCTATGGTTTTAAAGTGTTGAACTTTTCTCCCATTCAAATATGTGAAGTCATATGGGGTATAGGTGTGTTGAAGCCGTACTCTGTGCTGTCTGTTTGTGAATGTGCCTTACAGACTGAATCTTTGAAGGAGAAAACAATGCTTCTTTTCCCATTCAAGTACAGGACGACAATAGAGATGTAGTTTTGCTAAGCAAACACTATGTTACCAGAACCTGCATATTGTTCACAATTCACTGCATTAAAGAGAAAGTAAAATAGAGTTTCCATCACTTGGCTTGAGTAAGTCAGAAGGAATAACTAACTGTGTTTGAATACCCCTCTGCGTTACATGCAAAAGATGATTGCATATACATTCTCTACGGGGGTAAAGTTTTGAAGTTTTCTTCCATTCGAATACATGAAGCCATATGGAGTATAGATGTATTGAAGCAGTACTCTATGATGTTCTTTCCTGAATGTGACTTACACACCGAATCTCTGAAGGAGAAAACAATGCGTGTTTCCTCGTTCCAGTACAGGACTGCAACAGAGATGTAGATTCGCTAAGGAAACACTGTGTTACAAGAACGTGCATGTTCCCAATTAACTGTGTGAAAGAGAAAGCAAAATACAATTTCTCTCACTCGGGTTGAGTAAGTTAGAAGGAATAACTTACTGTGTTTGAAATTCTTCTGTGTGAGGGAGGGTTGCGTGTACATTCTTTATGGGGATAAATTTTGAAATTTTCTCCCAAACAAATATACGGGGTATAGATATGTTGAAGCAGTACTCTGTGCTGCCCATTGCTGAATATGGCTTACACACAGAATCTCTGAAGGTGAACACAATGCATGTTTCCCCATTCCAGTACAGGATGGCAATAAAGATGTAGTTTCCCCAAGTGAACATGGTGTTACCAAAAGCTGCATGTTCCCAATTCACTGCATGAAAGAGAAAGCAAAATACAGTTTCTCTCACTTGGCTTGAGTAAGTCAGAATTAATAACTAACTGTCTTTGAAAACCACTCCGTGTTACCTGCAAGAGAATGTTGCTTATAAATTCTCTACAATGGTAAAGCGTTGAACATTTCTCTTATTCAAATACATGAAGTCATAGGGGGTTTAGATGTGTTGAATTAGTACACTGTGCTGCCCGGTCTTGAATGTGCCTTACAGACCGAATCTCTGAAGGAGAAAACATGCATGTCTCCCCATTCAACTACAGGACAGCAGTAGAGATGTAGTTTCCCTAAGTAAACACTGTGTTACCAGAACCTGTGTGTTCCCAATTCACTGTATAAAAGAGAAAGCAAAATACAATTTCTCTCACTCGGGTTGAGTAAGTCTTAAAGAATAACTCACTGTGTTTAAAACCCCTCTTTGTTACATGCAAATGAGGGTTGCATATACATTCTCTACGGGGATAAAGTTTTGAAGTTTTCTCCCATTCAAATACATGAAGCCATATGGGGCATAGATGTGTTAAAGCAGTACTCTGTGTGCCCATTCGTGAATGTGCTTTGCAGACAGAAATCTCTGAAGCAGAACACAATGCGTGTTTCCCCATTCAAGTACAGGAGGGCAGTTAAGATGTAGTTTCACTAAGCAAACACTGTGTTACCAGAACCTGCATGTTCCCAATTCAGTGCATGAAAGAGAAAGCAAAATACAGTTTCTCTCACTTGGCTTGAGTAAGAAGGATTAACTTACTGTGTTTGAAAACCTCTTTGTTACATGCAAGAGAGGGTTGCGTATACATTCTCTAAGGGGGTAAAGTGTTGAACTTTCCTCCCATTCAAGTACGTGAAGCTATACGGGATTTAGATGTGTTGAAGCAGTACTCTGTGCTGCTCGTTCCTGAATGTGCCTTACAGACCGAATTTCTGAAGTAGAAAACAATGTGTGTTTGCCGTTCCAGTACCAGACGGCATTAGGGATGTTGTTTCGCTAAGTAAACATGCAGAACCTGCATGTTCCCAATTCACTGCATGAAAGAGAAAGCAAAATACAATTTCTCTCACTCGGCTTGAGTAAGTCAGAAAAATAACTTACTGTGTTTGAAAATGTCTATGTATTACATGAACAGAGTGTTGCCTATACATTCTCAACAGGGTTAAAGTGTCAAACTTTTCTCCCATTCAAATACGTGAAGCCATACGGTGTATAAATGTGTTGAAGCAGTACTCTGTGCTGCTCATTCCTGAATGTGCCTTATAGACTGAATCTCTGAAGGAGAAAACAATGTGTGTTTCCCCGTTCAAGTACAGAACTGCAATAGAGATGTATAAGCAACTCTGAGTTACAGGACCAGCATGTTCTCAATTCACTGCATGAAAGAGAAAGCAAAATACAGTTTGTCTCACTTGGCTTGAGTAAGTCAGAAGGATTATCTTTCTGTGTTTGAAAACCCCTCTGTGTTACATGCAAGAGAGTGTTGCCTATAGATTCTCTACGGTGGTAAAGTGTCGAACTTTTCTCCCATTCAAATATGTGAAGCCATATGGGTTTTAATGTGTTGAATCAGAACTCTGTGCAGTCCATTCATGAATGTGCCTTACAGACAGAATCTCTGAAGAAAACAATGCGTGTTTCCCCGTTCATGTGCAGAACGGCAATAGAGATACACTTTCGCTAAGTTAACACTGTGTTACCACAACTTGCATGTTCCCAACTCACTGCATTAAAGAGAAATCAAAATACAGGTTTTTCATTCTAGTAGATTAACTTACTAAAGGTGATTAAGTTATGTGTTTCAATGAAACACTGGGTGCCACACGATGGGAAACCTTTCTTACACATTTTCTGAATGGGAAAAAATGTCAAGTTTCTCCCTTTTTAATACGTGAAGCCCCCAGGCTTTCAGATGTTTTCTATGGGATCTCTGGTTTACTGGGAATGAATGTGCCTTTCACATTCTAGGCAGACAAGGCTGATTGTATCCTACTCAACTATGGAACAGCAAAAGCGATGTGGTTTTGCCCACTAAACCTTGTGTTGTATGCACATGCATGTTTCTAATTCACTGCTTGAAAGAGAAGCAAAAATACTGTTTCTTTAATAGTGTTTGAGTAAGTCAGAAGGATGAACTTACTGTGTTTGAAAACCCCTCTGTGTTACACGCACGACAGTGTTGCCTATACGTTCTCTATCAGGGTAAAGTGTTCAAATTTTCTCCCATTCAAATACATGAAGCTGTAAAGGGTTTAGATGTTCTCAAGCAGTACTCTGTGCTGCCCATTCCTGAATGTGCCTTAAAGACAGAATCTCTGAAGGAGAAAACAAGGTGTGTTTCTCTGGTTCAAGTACAGGACGGCAATAGAGATGTAGTTTCCCTAAGTAAACACTGTGTTACCAGAACATGCATGTTCCCAATTAACTGCATGAAAGAGAAAGCAAAATCCAGTTTCTTTCACTTGGCTTGACTAAGTCAGAAGGATTAACTTACTGTGTTTGAAAACCCCTCTGTGTTACATACACGAGAGTGTTGCCTACACATTCTGTACCAGGTAAAGTGTTAAACTTTTCTCCCATTCAAATATATGAAAGTCTTTGGGGTTTTTGATGTTTTCCAGCAGTACTCCATGCTGCCCATTCATTGATGTGCCTTACAGACAGACTCTCTGAAGGGGAACACAATGCGTGTTTCTCTTATTCAAGTACAGGACGGTAATAGAGATGTGGTTTTGTTAAGACTGTGTTACCAGAACCTGCATGTTCCCAATTCACCGTATGAAGGAAAACCTAAAATACAGGTTTCTCAGTCTAGTTGTTTAACTTAATCAAGTTGATTAAGGTATCTGTTTTGGTAAAACACAGTAGACACAGGATTGAAAACTTTTCTTACACATTCTCTGAATGGTAAAAGAATGTCAAGTTTCTCCCTTTCTTGTTCTTGAAGCCTCAGCAGTTTCAGTTGTTTTCCATAGAAACTCTGTGTTACTGTGACTGAACGTGCCTTTCTCATTCTAGGAAAAACAAGGCAGGTTGTTTCCCGTTCTACTACAAGATGGCAAAAGTCTTGTAGTTTTGTTGAGTATACCTTCTGTTGTAAGCACGTGCATGTTTCCAGTTTACTGCACAAAAAAGAAAGCAAAATACAGTTTCTCTCATTCTGCTTGACTAAGTCAGAAGGATTAACTTATTGTGTTTGAAAACCATCTGTGTTACATGCAAGAGAGTGTTGCTTATACATTCTCTACCAGGGTAAAGTGTCTAACTTTTCTCCCATTCAAGTAGGTGACGCCATGCGGGGTTTAGATGTCTTCAAGATGCACTTTGTGCTGCCCGGCCTTGAATATGCTGAATGAGAAAACAATGCAAGTTTCTCCCAGTCAAGCATAGGACAGCAACAGAGATATACTTTTGCTAAGTTAACACTGTGTTACCACAACACACGTTCCCAATTCACTGCATGAAATACAGACCAAAATACAGGTTTTTCATTCTAGTTGATTAACTTAATCAAGTTGATTAAGTCATCTGTTTTGATAAATCACTGTTCACACAAGATAAAAACCTTTTTTACACAGTCTCTAAATGGTAAAAGAATGTCAAGTTTCTCCCTTTCCACTATGTGAAGCCCCCGGAGTTTCAGATGTTTTCTATGGGAGCTCTGTGTTACTGGACTGAATGTGCCTTTCTCCTTCTAGACAGAACAAGGCAGATTGTTTCCCATTCAACTACAGGCTGAGAAAAGCGATGTGGTTTTGCTAACTAAACCTCGTGTTGAAAGCAGGTGTATGTTTCCAATTTACTGCATGAAAGAGAAACCATAATACAGTTTCTCTCATTTGGCTTGCTTAAGTCAGAAGGATTAACTTACTGTGTTTGAAAATCTCCATGTGTCGCATGCACAAGAATGTTGCCTATACATTGTCTCCGAGAGTAAAGCGTATAACTGTAACCCCTTTCAAATACGTGAAGCCGTACAGGATTTAGATGTTTTCAAGCAGTACTCTGTGCTGCATGCTCATGAATGTGTCTAACAGGCAGAATCTCTGAAGGAGAAAACAATGCAAATTTCTCCTGGGCAAGTATAGGACTGCAAT
Organism: Trichechus manatus latirostris; assembly: GCF_000243295.1. Classification (NCBI taxonomy): domain Eukaryota; kingdom Metazoa; phylum Chordata; class Mammalia; order Sirenia; family Trichechidae; genus Trichechus; species Trichechus manatus. The sequence continues at coordinate 70,329 of NW_004443969.1, forward strand.
AGAGATGGAGTTTCGCTAAGTTAACACTCTGTTACCAGAATCTGCATGTTCCCATTTCACTGCATTGAAGAGAAACCAAAATACAGGTTTCTTATTCTAGCTGATTAACTTAATCAAGCTGGTTATCTGTTTTTATAAAACATTGTTACCACACGATGGGAAACCTTTCTTGCACATTCTCTGAATGGGAAAAAAAATATTAAGTTTCTCCCTTTCTGATACGTGAAGCCCCCGGGCTTTCAGATGTTTTCTATGGGAGCTCTGGTTTACTGGGAAAGAATGTGCCTTTCACATTCTAGAAAGAACAAGGCTGATTGTTTCCCATTCAACTACAAAACGGCAAAAGTGATGTGGTTTTGCTGACTAAGCCTTGTGTTGTAAGCACGTGCATGTTTCCAATTCACTCCACGAAAGAGAAAGCAAAACACAGCTTCTCTCATTCTGCTTGAGTAAGTCAGAGGAATTAACTTACTGTGTTTGAAAACCCCTCTATGTTACATGCATGAGAGTGTTGCCTATACATTCTCAGCATAGTAAAGGGTATAACTTTAATCTCATTCAAATACATGAAGTCATACTGGATTTAGATGTTATCAAGCAGTACTATGTGCTACCCTTTTGTGAATGTGCCTTACAGACAAAATCTCTGAAGGAGAAAACAAAGCGAGTTTCTCCCCGTGAAGTATAGGACAACAATAGAGATGTAGTTTCCCTAGGTAAACACTGTGTTACCAGAACGTGCATATTCCCAATTCACTGCATCAAAGAAAAACCAAAAGAAAGGTTCTTCGGTCTAGTTGATTAACTTAATCAAGTTGATTAAGTTACCTGTTTTGATAAAACACTGTTGCCACACGTTTAAAAACACTTCTTACACATTCTCTGAATGGGAAAAGAATGTCAAGCTTCTCCCTTTCCATTACCTGAAGCCCCCAGGCTTTCAGATGTTTTTTATGGGATCTCTGGTTTACCAGTGATGAATGTGCCTTTCATATTCTAGGAAAAACAAGGCTGATTGTTTCCCATTCAACTACAGAATGGCAAAAGCTATGTGGTTTTGCTGACTAAGCCTTGTGTTTTATGCACATGCATGTTTCTAATTCATTGCTCAAAAGAGAAACCAAAATACTATTTCTTTCACAGTCACTGAGTAAGTCATAAGGATTAAGTTACCGTGTTTGAAAACCCCTCTGTGTTACATGCACAAGAATGTTGCCTATACTTTCTGTACCAGAGTAACGGGTATAATTTTAATCCCATTAAATATGTGAAGTCATACGGGATTTAGACATTTTCAAGCAGTATTCTGTGCTGCCCATTCTTGAATGTGCCTTACAGACAGTATCTCTGAAGGAGAAAACAATGCGAGTTTCTCCTCGTGAAGTACAGAACAATACAGATGCAGTTTCCCTAAGTAAACACTGTGTTACCAGAATGTGCATATTCCCAACTCACTGCATCAAAGAGAAACCAAAATACATGTTTCTCATTCTAGTTGATTAACTTAATCAAGTTGATTAAATTATCTATTTTGTTAAAACACTATTGCAACATGATGAAAACCTTCCTACACATTCTATGAATGGGAAAACAATGTCCAGTTTCTCTCTTTCTGATACATGATTCCCCCAGTTTTTCAGATGTTTTCTATGGGAACACTGGTTTACCTGGAATGAATGTGCCTTTCGAGTTCTAGGAAGAATGAGGCAGATTGTTTCCTATTCACCTAAAGAACGACAAAAATGATGTACTTTTGCTGACAAAACAGTATGTTGTATGCAGGTGAATGTTTTTAATTTACTGCACAAAAGAGAAACCTACTTCTAGAGCAAGTCAGAAGGATGAACTTACTGTGTTTGAAAACCCCTCTGTGTTACATGCATGAGAATGTTGCCTATACATTCTCTACCAGAGTAAATGGTATAACTTTTCTTCCATTCAAATACATGAAACTGTACGTGATTTAATGTTTTCAAGCAGTACTCTGTGCTGCCCCATTCATGAATGTGCCTTACAGACAGAATCTCTGGAGGATAAAACGATATGAGTTTCTCCCATTCAAGTACAGGACAGCAATAGAGATGTTGTTTGGCTAAGTATACAGTGTGTTACCAGAACACTCATGTTTCCAATTCCCTGCATGAAACAGAAACCAAAATACAGGTTTATCATTCTAGCGGATTAACGTAATCAGGTTGATTAAGTTATCTATTTTGATAAAACACTGTTGCCACACGATCGAAAACCTTTCTTACACATTCTCTGAATGGGATGAGTGTCAAGTATCTCTCTATGGTACGCGAAGCCCCTGTGTTTTCAAATGTTTTCTATGGGTTCTCTGGTTTACCGGGCATGAATGTGCTTTTCTCTTTCTATGAAGAACATGGCAGATTGCTTCCCATTACAAGTACAGGACAGCAAAAGCAATGTGGTTGCCGACTAAACCTTGTGTTGTAAGCACGTGCATGTTTCCAATTCACTGCTCAAAAAAGAAACCGAAATACTGTTTCTCTCATTCTGCTTGATTACGTCAGAAAGATTAATTTGATGTGTTTGAAAATCCCTCTGTGTTACACGTACGAAAACGTGGCCTATACATTCTCTACCACGGTAAATAACTTTTCTCCCTTTCAAATACGTGAAGCCATACAAGGTTTCCATGTTTTTAAGATGCACTTCGTCCATCCCAGCCATGACTGTGAATTACAGATAGAATCTCTGAAGAAGAAAACGATGCAAGTTTTTCCTGTTCAAGTATAGGATTGCAATAGAGATGTAGTTTTGCTAACAGTCTGTTACCAGAATGTGCATGTTCCCAACGCACTGCATGAAAGAGAAACTAAAATACAGTTTTATCATTCTAGTTGATTAACTTAATCTAGTTGATTAAGTTATCTGTTTTGATAAAACACTGTTCCCACACTACCAAAAACCTTTCTTATACAGTCTCTGAATGGCAAAAGAATGTCAAGTTTCTCCCTTTTAAGTACATTAAGCCCCCAGTTTTTCAGTTGTTTTCTATGGGAACTTTGGGTTACCGGGAATGAATGTACCTTTCACGTTCTAGGAAGAGCAAGGAAGATTGTTTCCATTCAACTACAGGATGGCAAAAGCAATGTAATTTTGCTGACTAAGCCTTGTGTTGTAAGCACGTGCATGTTTCCAATTCCCTGCATGAAAGAGAAAGCAAAATACAGTTTCTCTCATTCTGCTTAAGTCAGAAGGATTAACTTACTGTGTTTGAAAACCCCTCTGTGTTACATGCACAAGAATATTGCCTATACAATCTCTACCAAAGTGTATAACTCCTCTCCCATTCAAATAAGTGAAGTCATATGGGATTCAGATGTTTTCAAGCAGTACTCTGTGCTGCCCAGCCGTGAATATGCCTGACAGACAGAATCTGTGAATTACAAAACAATGTGAGTTTCTCCCATTCAAGTATAGGATGACAATAGAGACATAGCTTTGCTACATAAACACTGTGTTACCAGAAAATGTATGTTCGCAATTGACTGCATGAGACAGAAACCAATACACATTTTCTCTTATTCAAGTTGATTAAGTCAGAAGGTTTTGTCTGTTTGTAAAAAAAAAAAAAATCTTCTGCAAAGATGCCTGAGAACCATTCTCTGAATTGAAAAAGAATGTAATGTATGTCCCTTTCTGGACGTGAAGCCACCAGGGTTTTAGATGTTTTCAATATGAGTTTTGGATTGCTGGGACTTGCATGTACCTTCACATTCTTTGAAGGAGAAAGCAATGCAGAGTTTTTACTGTTCAAGTACATTAACACAAAGCAAAGTAGTTTTGCTAAGTAAAACTTGTATTATTAAAAGATGCATGTTCCCACTTCATTGCATGAAAGAGAAACCAAAATACAGTTGCTCTCAGTCCACTTGATTAAGTCAAAGAGTTTTATCTGTTCTTAAAAAACAATGTTCGTACATGCTTTCACATTCTCTGAATAAGAAAACCATGCCATTGCATTGTCAAGAGGTTCAAAGCACTGGTTGAGCAGGCCAGGTATCTCTTTTCCACTTACTTGAGGACATCAGTAGGCAAGGTATCCCCACTGAGGGTCTATACTCTCTTTTTATCCCTCTCTCTGTCTCTGTGTCACTTCTGCGACATCTCTTAATTGTACCTGTGAGAAATATCACAACAAAGAGAGCATGAGAAGGAGCCTAGCGCTGGAAGGGAGAATGCCTCTGGCGCTATTTGTTGCCCATGGGCATAGAATAGTAGAAAGCCCATATGAATGGTCTTCAGGGTCTGCAGCCTGATGGGGCAGTTACAGCACGGGTGGACCCTAGCCAGGTGGAGCTTGTGTGCAGACAGCAGCCCCTCCAGCCACTGCACTTTCCACTGATACTTGTATCTCTGGAAGAGGCAGAGAAAATACACATATACACACGAGAGGCCTCTCCTGGGTCTGAAGATCACCAACTGGTCTCCACCATTTCATCTTCTCAGCACCCACCTGGCATGTACCCATAAACTCTGCCTTTCTAGATGAATGCCACATTCACCTAGGACCCACAGCGTGCCCCACAGCCAAGGGTAGGACCAGCAAAGCCAAGTTAAACACCCATTTGCATTTTTTTGCTCTCAGCTTCTCCACAGCCCATGTGTGAGCTCCTGGAAGCCAGGGCTGGAAATCCTGTGCCTCCCCAGGCCTGAGGAGTGTTTGTTACCACAAAACACAGTCCTGAGCTGCCTGTTGCAAAAGCCAATACTGAGAGGGGTGAGGTGAGCAGCTAGAGTGTTTTATTGTATATTGATATACAGGAGACAGAGGTGAATGAGCTCCTCCAAAATCTGTCTCCCCCTCTGGAGGCTGATCAGAGGATTTTACAGGGACAAGGTCAGGGTCTGAAGAAACTGCAGAATATTAGACCCCCTTTGAGGTGGCACAGTGACCTCATTGCAGACATGTTGACCTTCTTCAGGTATTCTTGAAGATCCTCTGACACCATCCTGGTTTCAGTCACAAGATGGTTCCTTTGTTCAGTCGTCTCACCTTCAGATTTTGTCTCCTTCTGTTCTACCTCCCAAAGAGGAACTTAGGTTAAATTTAAACTTTTATAGAGTCATGGAATAACAAAAGGGAGAGAGAAGAGAAGGGAAAAGCAAAATCATTGGGGTATTCAAAAATTAACTATGCAAGCTATGTAGTAACAATACCACAATACCCTAGATGCTAGGCCTACACAGCCTCTTTCCCACACAACCCCTTTCATGTTGATGTGAGGATATGGATGACAAGCATCCCACAAGCTGGAAGGAGACTTGGGCCCTGGTCTGGCTGGCTATGGGGTTCTAGGACTTCTGGCACCATCTCTGGCCTTTGGCCTGAGCTCCCGTGAGTGTGTGCACTCCAGCTACATTTCTCCTCCCATCACTCTGATTCCGCCTCCACCGGTTTTCAAAGTCTGGAGGTGACCATTGTAGCGCTGACAGCAGTGCCACAGGTCTGTAGATATTGAGGCTCAGGCTGATCTTGGCTGTCTTCTGCCCCAGGCAATGGCCTCAATGCTTAAAGTCCCCAGTGATTACACTTGGGACGTGGCAGACTTTATTCCTGAGCAACTCAGAGGTCTTGGGTGAGGGTCTGCAGGCCAGGCAGGCCAGGTTAATGGCTGGTGGGTGAGGCTAAGGCTTGTTTACCATTACCATGGAGACAGCCTCCAGAAACAGTGGGCGGAGCTTCTGATGGGGCCAGGTCAGAAATATTGAGCCAATAGGAGAGAGCTGGCCAATTTCCCAGGGCCCTTCTTGATGGCCTATGAGACTTAGCAGCTATTTCTACCAGTGGCCAGAGACATTCAGCACACCCAGGGAAAAGCTTTCCAGAAGAGAACCCCTGATGTCGAAAGGTTCAAGGCACTGGGTGAGCAGGCCAGGTACCTCTTTTCCACTTACTTGAGGACATCAATAGGAAAGGTATCCCCACTCAGCTTCTATACTCTGTCTCTCTCTTTCTGTCTCAGCATCGGTTTGGTTCTGTGACATCTCTTAATTTTATTCCCGAGAAATATCAAAAGAAGGATACCAGGAGAGGGAACCTAGAACTGGAAGGAGGATCATCTCTGGCAGTATTGGTTGCCTGTAGGCATAGAATAGTAGGTAGCCCATCTTAATTGTCTTCATGGTCTGGACTTTAAGCATTGGGGCCATTGCCTGGGGCAGAAGATAAACATTGTTAACCTGATCCTCGACATCTGTAGACCTGCGGCATTGCTGTCAGTGCTACAATGGTCACCTCCAAACTTTGATAACTGGTGGAGGCAGAATCTGAGTTATGGGAGGAGAAATGTAGCTGGAGTGCACACACTCAAGGGAGCACAGGCCAAAGCCCAGGGACAGTGTCAGGAGTCCTAGAACCCCATAGTCAGCCAGAATGGTGCCACGGCTCCTTCCTTCTCATGGGACACTGGTCATCCATATCCCCACATCAATACTCCTCATGCCTCTGGGGGTACAGGATTTCTGGCCCTGTCTTCCAGGAGCTCACACATATGCAGTGTGCCACGGGATTTTGTGGAGAAGCAGACGTCATAAAAAATACAAGTGGGTCTTTCATTTGACTCTGTCGGTCCTGTCCTTGGCTGAGTGACATGTTGTGGGTCCTAGGTGGATGTTAATTTCATCTAAAAAAGCAGAATTTACAGTGAGTGTCAGATGCATGGTGAGAAGATGAAATGGTGGAGATCAGATCGTGATCTCCACACCCAGGAGAGGCTTCTCACAGGTATGTCTGAATTTTTTCTGCCTTGTCCACTTGAAGGGGTTTCTGGATAAAAAACTATCAGGAGAAGGAGCAGTGGCTAGAGTGGTTACCGTCCGCACACTATCTTCACGTGGCCAGAGTCCGCCCCTGTCGTAGCTCCCCTTTTAGGCCCTAGACCCTGAAGACTATTCAGATGCGCTTCCTACTATTCCATGCCCATGGGCAACCAATACCACCACAGGCATTCCCCCTTTCAGATCTAGGTTCCCTCTCCTGCTCTCCTTCTTTTGATATTTCTAATGAATACAATTAAGAGATGTTACAGAACTGACACAGAGGGAGAAAGGGAGAGATAATAGATGCTATTATAGCTATTATAGATGGTCTCAAGTAAGTGGAAAAGAGGTAGTTGGCCTACTCACCCAGTGCCTCAAACCTCTCGACATCCAGGGCTCCCCTCTGCAAAGCTTTTCCTTGGGTGTGCTGAATTCCTGTGGCCACTGCCAGAAAGGGCTCCCCTCTGCAAAGCTTTTCCCTGGGTGTGCTGAATTCCTGTGGCCACTGCCAGAAATAACTGCTAAGTCTCATAGGCCATCAAGAAGGGCCCTGGGAAATTGGCCAGGCTGGCCATATCTCTCTTATTGGCTCAGTGGGTTGCAGATCCACATTGAACTTTGAGGGAGAGTGAAATAAACTTTTAGTGGTTCGGGGTTACACGTCACTGCAGCATACCTTAGCTTATTCTGACTAAGCAAACTGTAATGTTAACTTTGCAGGATCATGAGGATAAATAAGAAGATGAATGTAAAACAGTAGAAACAGTGCCTGGCAGAGAGAACTCACTCAGTAAACATTTGCTTGCTCTCTACTTTCAAAAAGTGCATTTTGCCCATAAAGATTAATTACTGTCCAGGAGCTGTTGCAGACCCCTTTATGATAATATGTTAGGGCTAGGATCTAGCCTTAGACATCTGAAAAGTTGAAGGATGGGCACAACCTGCTCAGCAGAGACCTTCAGACTTCATGAGGACAGCATCTATCACCCACATAAAGCAGTACAGACATTTTACAAGACCTAAATTCAACTCAACCCATTTCCCCAGGAGTGCAGAAAAAGGCAAAATAACCTGTGGATGTCAGATTTTATTCCTGGCATATTATTGTAAATTTCTCTTTGGGTATCTTGTTGCCAGAGGTCTTGCAAATGGTGACTGAGGAGCATTATCCAGAATTTTAGGTGAGGACTTGCTAGAGCCTTAAAAAAGATGTTCTCAGACACCATGCCATCCACAGTCTCAGCATCCTATGATTCGGGGCCCTGAGACATGACTTCATGATGACCCTATGTGTGCAGGGTAGAACTGTGCTCCATAGGGTCTTCAATGCCATCTTTCAGAAACAGATTGCCAGGGCTTTCCTTTGAGGTGTCTCTAGGGGGGTTCAAACCACCAACCTTTTGGTTAGTAATCATGCATTTATCCGTTTACACCCTGCCATGAGTCAGAATTGACTCGAAGACAACTGGTACTGGTAGACATGACTTAGGCCAATATTGTGTATTAAAGAAGAGAACCTGAGGCTCAAAGGAGGAAAAGGCTTGCCTTGGGTCCCACTGCCAGTAAGTGGTTAAATCAAACACTGCTCCTGCCTCCCGGAGCTCCCCAGCAGCCACCTGGACTGACCATGCTTGTGCTTCAGGTGCTCTGGTGGCCAAACTTTCACTCAGACTCCAAGAATACAAGCTTCCACCAACACCCCTTCCACCAAGCTTCCTCCACCCCTATAGCCCATTCCACCACCCTCCCTTCACTTGCATGATGGCTGGCTGTGACAGCATAGCCTAGTGGCTGCGGCCGAAGCAGAACTTGGCTGCCTTGTAGATATTCCAATAAACAAAGGTGCCGCAAGTGGAGAAGACAGTCCAGTCACATCTTCCCTAGATTACCTGCCTGAATGGGTTTTGTCCAATGTCAACACTAAACTCAGACTTGGCAAACCTTTCAGTGTCCATTTCACCATGATTTCTCTGGATTGATGTAGCTATTAAAAGTCAGCCGTACTTTGGCAATCAGACAGAAAGCTATAATCACCCCAGGCTCTTCCAAAGGACCTTCCAAAGAACATCATTAATTCTGAATAAAGCTCTCCCTTACCAACACTTTCCAACTATAGTCTTGCCATTCCTATTTTATGTTAGAGTTCTTCTGCCATTTAATTTAAAAAAGTCTACTTTTAAAAACACGTATATTTGTCTGAGTAGGCTAAGTAACTGAGATAATTTTTGAAAATTAAAATACTAACCAAAAGACAGGAACAAAGCAACTTCCCTTCTTCCTTTTTTCTCCCTTCATGAGCCCCTTCCCTAATACATATATTGTATTTGGAAAGGGTCAATACATCTTGCTATTCTTCAGATCTGGGGGCTTGTTACTTGGAACCCCTGATCCCCTCAAACAGGGGAAGTTTCTGGCATCCAGGGTGAGGAGAGAGCTGAACACCTATTTGGCCTGGCCCAAAGGCGGGAGCTCCTGCAGGATAGCAAATGCAGTTCAGAGAAGTTCTGCTCAATGTAGTTTCCTCCATCTCATTACATTCCCCGTGATATCTTCGGCCCCTTATAGACGGGCTGCCAGGCAACAGCCCTGTTGATCTGTTTCTTACTCCAGCCAGTTCTACCACCCACTCCGTGCCAGGAGAGTTACATTCTTCATATCATGTCATCCTCACCAAGAACCCTGTGCAGTAGCATTTACCTTGTTTAAAGAAGAGGAAAGAGGCTCACAGAAATTAAGCAAGTGTCTTAATGTCCCAAGCTGGGATTCAAATCCACAAGTCTACCCGGGCCTGGTGGCTCAGTGGTTAAGAAATATGGCTGCTAACCAAAAAGTCGGCAGTTTGACTCCACCAGTCACTCCTTGGAAACCCTATGGGGAAGCTGTACTCTGCCCTATAGGGTTGCTATGAGTTGGAATCGACTCCACGGCAATGGGTTTGGGTTTTCTGTTTATCTGGCTCTAAAGCCTAGGAGATAGATAGGACTGAGGTTAGGTAGCAGAAAGAAAGTGATACTTGAATTATTTTTTCTTCTCACTACCCCCTTTGGGGTACGAGAGGATGGACTGTGGAGGCAGAAAATAAGGGATGAGAAGCCAGAGGAATTTCATTATCTGCAGGACAAACTCCTGGCCCACGAAGGACCAGGAAACCGGTGGCTGTAGGGCTCACACCTACACAATGACTCAAGGGGAAAAGTAACAGAGAAGGTAGCTATTCCGACATGCCCTCAGCACTACGGAGAAACGCTGTACCTGCAAACCCCCTCCAGCTCCGCCATGCGCTGGTGTCAGCCCGGTCTCCAGTCCTAGAGTGCAGGTAGTGAAACCTTTTGCGCACCCACCAGGTACGCAGGTAGCGAACCCTCTGCGTGCACTCCAGGTACACAGGTGACAAGCCGAACAGTGTGTGCTCCAGGTGAGCAGATGGCAGACTCCTTCTTCATGTGCTCCAGGTGCGCTGGGGGCCAACCTTTTCGCGCACGCCCCAAGTATACAAGCTTCCACCAACTCTCACTCTTCTCAAGTTGGCTCCTTCCGCAGCGATCCCGCTTTTTGGCTCCCTCCTCCTCCCCTGCACGGTGGCCAGCAGTGGCAACACAGTCCGGTGACCGGGGCCAAAGCGGAATTTGTCTTGTAGATCTTCCAATAAACGAAGAGCATCACGCCAAGTGGCAGGTAGAAGACGCTGCAGGTGGAGAAGACTGGCGTAGGAGGGTTCCTGGTTCACCTGACAGCTCTGGAGCTGTACGTCTTACGCCTCGCCCCAGCAGAAGAGCAGAGGCACCAGGGCAATGAACGCCGATCTGGAGCGCAGAGGTGAGGCAGCGGGTTCACAGCGTGTACTGCAGGTAGCGCGTGATGGTCCAGTAGCGGTCCAGGGCGATAGCCGCCACCTTCCAGATGCTGGCAGTGCAGCACAGCAAGTCGAAGGAGATCCACAAGTGGCAAAGGCTCTGGCCCAGCCGCCTGCGCCGCCTGGCTAACAGCTCTCTCACCAGGCTCAGTGGCATCACCACCGCCGCCGCCAGCACGTCCGACGCTGCCGTCAAGGCAACCAAGTTGTGCAGCACGCAATGGAAGGCGCGGACGCGCAGGATGGTGACGACAACCAGCAAGTTCCACAGGAAGGTAGCCGCAAATCAGCAGCACCAGCAGCGTCACCACCAGCACCGTAAAGACGGAGAAGAGAGGTTCCCGGCCAGCCAAGACCGCGTCGCTGGGAGTTCACCCGACGACCCCGAACGGGCTTGGACTACTGCTGAAGGCCTCGGGTCTTAGGGGAAGCACGACACCTGCGGCGACCACCGAAAGGTTAACTGCCTCTATGGCGCGGCGCGCAGGATAGGGTCTCCCCAGGGCTTGAGCGGGAGGGGACATTGCGTGGCCGGCGAGAGGAGCGGGGTCCAGGTCGTCCTACCTGGTCCCTCCTTCAGGACTGCAGACGCTGCGCCCCAACGCCCTTTTGGCGCCTCTGCCTGGAGCCCTCAATCCAGCTCTGCTCCGCGCACCAGGCTCTCCCACCTCTCCTCGCCGTCCCCGGGGCAACCGGCTGCCCGAAGGCTGGGAATTTGAGCGCGTAGGGGCGGGCTGGGAGACAGACCCCACCACCATGCTTTTGGCGACTTGGGCCCGGTGGCACCGGGAGTGGGAGGTGGAATTCTGGAACACCCGCCCATAGGAGTCGGCTTTCACTCTGTCCCAGCGGGTCTCCTGCCTCGGGCGAGCAGGTTTTGGATAGTGTAGGAATTCCAGAGCAGCCACCTTCGCGGATCCTCCGGCCGGTGTGGTGGCACGGCTTGACATTAGGGTAACAGAGGGGCCTGCCCTCTCCTGGCCAGAGCGCTTCTAGGTTTCTTGTGTCTTGATCCCACATGTACCCGAAAAGGGGACTCAGGTAGGTATTCGGGTGTATAAAATAGAAAGCTCCTAACCCTGGCTGTATCCTGCCGCTTCAGGCGCAGCACTTCTGCTGAGCAAGGGCTTGATGGTGTCTTGAGAAGTTCATTCTTCTGCTCTATGCAGAAAAGAAAGCGGTTTCTAAATAAGTTTGCAGAGGTCTGGAAGAGGGACGGAAGGTGGGCGTTTACAAGTTTTTCGCCAGCTCTAACCTTGCACCCATCATATCCCCACCCACAACACACACACAGGCCCCACGTTTCAGCCTCCAACATTCCTGACTAGTAAGGCTTGTATATGTCTTCCAAATCATGTACAGTTTAAAGCTCAAGTTATTTTGTTGGCTCTTGGGCAAAGGTAAAAACCAACTAAAATAAAGGAAAACCAGTTGCCAGTGGAGTCCGCCGAACTCCTGGCAACACCATCTGTGTCAGAATAGAACTGGGCTCCATGGGGTTTTCAATGACGGATTTTTCAGAAGTAGATCACCAGGCCTTTCTTTTGATGTGCCTCTGGGTGCACTTGAATTTCCAACCTTTTGGTTAGGAGTGGAGTGTGTTAACTGTCTGCACCACCCAGAGACTCCAAAAACCAATAGAAAAACCAAACCAAATCCAATTTAAAAACCAAACCGAACCCACTGCCATGGAGTTGATTCCAACTCATGGTGGCCCCATTCATTACAGAGTAGAATTGCTTTATAGAGTTTTCTTGACTTTATGGAAGCAGATCGCCAGGACTTTCTTCTGAGGCACTGCTGGGTGGGTTGGGACCGCCAACCTTTAGGTTAGTAGTCTAGCCCAAACATTTATACCACTCAGGGACTGGAAACCAATTAAAAAGTGAAATTCCCCTAACCATCCCCTCTCATTTTTAGTCTCACACACTTTTCTTAAAATGGTGTAATATACTTAAATCAACGTAAAGCTCCTTTACCACTAGTCCCAGGAGCAGAAGCAAAACAAAGAACACTCAGCCCAAGCTGCCACTTCTCTTTGCATTTTATCAGGACTGGCAGTCAACCACAGGCTTCTCATGAATAGCCTAGGATCAGGATAGGTTCCCAGACTAAGCAAGGTGCTCAAGGGAGCTGGGAGTGGGCCTTGCACCAAGAGTCAGCTCCCGTAAGATAGTCTTTTTTTGGAATGGCCACCTAAGCTGCAGCAGGTGCGTGGGGTTTCTTCCCTAGTCCTGGAATGCCCCTGCCTCCTAGCAGTCCCATCCCTGACATTTGGGGCAGTCTTGAGGGGATGGACCCTGCAAGGATGTTGTTCTCCCTCACTCGCCCCTCCTCATCTGTTCACGGAGCAGGTACTTTCTACTTTCTGGATACAGAGAAGTAAACTTGGTGTGACGTACTTCTTGTTCACACAGACTTGATAACACGCTCATGGGGCATAAAAAGCAACATAGAGACCAAAGTTTATTAGCGGTTACCAGAGACAGGTGGGCCAAAAGGTTGGTGGTTCGAATTCACCCAGAGGTGCCTCGGAAGAAAGGCTTATTGATCTACTTCCAGAAAATCACGGCTGTTGAAAACCATATGGAACTCAGTTCTACTTTGAAACTCATGAGGTTGCAATGAATCAGAATCGGCTCAACTGCAACTGGTTTTCGAGGCAGGTAGGAGGGGGAAAGGGGCATTATTGCTTAAGGGATATTGAGTTTCTGTTAAAGGTGATGCAAAAATTTGGAAATGGATAGTGGTGATGATTACACAACATAGCAAACATAGTTAATGTCACTGAATTGTACACTAAACAATGGTTGAAATGGCAAATGTTTTGTTATATACTTTTATACCACAATAAAAATTTTTTTTAAAAGCAGCACAAAAGAATCAAAAATACTTTGACTTACAGGCTTAAGTATTGAGTGACTGACAAAAAGGCAGGCTGTTCAGGGATCACAGAGATGGGGGAAGTTGTGGTCAGACAAGGCTTCCTGGAGGAGGAATCTGTTGAAGTTTTACTGAAGTGTAGAGAAGGGATTAGGATATTGGACAAGATTAATGGAGGGCTGGACCTCCAAGCAGGCTGGCCTGGCCTGAGTGTGAATGGCTGGAGTCGAAGTGGGCAGGAGTTGATCCTGCAGAGTGTCAACACCAGGAAGCAGTGTTCAGACTTGACCATGAGGAAAACTGGGTTTGGGGAGATTTTAAGAAAATTTACATGGTGAAGAGAGTCCTTTGGAAGGAAATCATGACTAGTCTTTGAAATATTTTTACAGTAATTTTCTTTCCATGTTATTGAACAAACATTGTAAGGGCAAAGAAATTAAAAATGGCAAAAGCATTCATATTACACCACTCACATACATAATATGCTTTTACTTTCCAGTCTTTGCTCCTATCCACATACATTTTCATGTCTTAAATCAATTTTTTGGGGAGATTTTTCTTAACACTTTTCATGTTGCTATACATTCTCTTTATACTTTTGCACCATTTTTTAGTTGGGAGACTGGGCAGCTTAGGCTTTCTGAGATTCAGTTTCCTCATCTTAAACACAAGGTTGATTATACCTGTCATGAGATTGTTATAAAAATAAAATTAGGTAAAACCATCAGCACAGGATTCAGTGACTGTTCGATAAATGATGACTGCTGCTACTATTTTTAACTTCTAGTCTAAACCTTAAAATTCAGTTATCTTCCGATCTTTTGATGTAGATCATGTTTTTACATAGTTTTAATCTCTCAAATCTTTGTAACAGCAGAACATTTTTCACACACTTTATTTTACTTGATCTTACCTGCAGCCTTTTTAGGCATCATTCCCATTTTGCAGATGAAGAAACTGAGAGAGGTTGCTTGACTTGCCATGTGACTGATAACTGGGACTCAATTCCTCTGACCCCAAACTCTATCCCTATTTTTCCATAACACCAAGCTGCCCTCCATACACTGGACTTGGAGTTCAGCCTGATTATTTTAACTTTTACAGAAATCATTTTATATAAACAGTCCACGTGCTTGTCATTCTATAAAGCTATATTTTGTCTCAATTACAGGCCAGCTTCTCTCTCTTCATATTTGTCAACTCTCACCATTGAGCACTGCAGTCCAGCCACACTGGCCTCCTGGCTCGTTGAACGTGATAAGTGCCTTCCAACTCTCAGGGTTTTTTCATGTGCTGTTCCCTGGGCCTGGGATGCTCACCTCTCAGATAGGTGCGCATGGCTCATTCACTTACTTCATTTGGGTCTCTGCTTCATTTGACTGTCACCATCTCAGACAGATCTTCCCTGACCATTGTTCCTACAGTCAATCACTCTATCTAAAGGTGGGGACCTCCTTGTTCTTTTCCCCACTACTTGGCTTTACTTGTCTTCACAGCACTTCACAGAAGTGATCTTAGTTATTTAATCTGTTTTTTACTATCTGCCTTCCCTACTAAAAAGTAAGCTTTTCTTAGGCAGGGACTTGGTTCACTGCTAACTTTAACAGGAGTCCCTGGGTGGTACAAATGCTCACCTGCTGACTGAAAGGTTAGAGGTTGGAGTCCACCCAGAGGCACCTTGGAAGAAAGACCTGGCAATTATGGAGCACAGTTCTACTCTGCCACTCATGGGGTTACCATGAATCAGAGTCGACTCAGTGGCAACTGGTTAATAATCCTTAGCAACGAGTTCTATGCCAGGCACACAGTGGGGATTCAGTACTTAAATTAATTTGTTGAATGAATGAGAGATTGTCAGAAGAGGTGATTCACAAGCCCTGAGTACCCCTGCATGTTCTTTTTGGGTGTGCTAAGAATTCAAGGCCCTGACTGCTCATTTCCCAAGCCATTTCTCAGAGTTGTATTTGCAGCAAGCAACCTTACAGGCTGAGGTAAACTCTCCCCCTGGATAAAGAGCAGACTTGGAGTGATTTCCTCAACCTCAGTGTCTTTAACACAGCACACTGGGTGTGTAGACATCCATCAGGGGCCCTTTCTGTCACCCCCAAGGGACTTGAGTGACATGGTGAACCAGAGCAAACAAACACGAAACATGAAGCTTTTTCCTGGAGTAATAAAGTCCTGGGTCTCTGACCCAGGAGTCTTGTGTCTTCTGCCAGCGTCCATGAAAGAGTAGCAGGCTAGCTTGTTAGCATAGAAGTAGGGAAAAATCTTAGACTGCACAGGAGTTAACAGGCATTTACTGATTTTTCATAATTACAATTATCAGAAATTTTTTTTCTCTTTTGGGATTATTTACCAGATACATTCCCTCCCAAATTTAATAACTGAGTTAAAATGTAGGAACAATGTGATTGCTCTTTACATATTTCTAAACTGTACCTTGGAGAGATTTAATGGATTCACTGTTCTCTTAGCCCTGGCTTTAAAGAGACAAGAGATACTGACTGACTTGACAAAATCAATTTTGTATCAATGGTGAAAAAAATTTAATTGATATATAAGATATATTTTAATTGTTTTAACTTGCATTTCTTTAATGGTTAAAAAGACTGTGTTTTTCCAAATGGTGATTTATTATCTACATATCCTTGTATAGATAATAAGATTCTTGTACAGATAATAAGCAAGGATGGCAAGAATTTGTCTCACATACTTTGGACATGTTATCAGGAGGGATCAGTCCCTGGAGAAGGACGTTATGCTTGGTAAAGTAGAGGTCGGCGAAAAAGAGAAAGATTCTCAACAAGATGGCTTGACACAGTGGCTACAACAATGGTCTCAAGTATAACAATGATTGTGAGGATGGCACAGGACCGGGCAGTGTTTCATTCTATTGTACATAGGGGTCACTATGAGTCAGAAGCGACTCGACGGCACCTTGTGGACAAGTGGTTCATCTCCTTTTAATTACTTTATAAAGGAGTCTGGGTACTGATCTTAGTGTTCTGGAAGGTGCAATCAGTTAAGCACTTAACTACTAACTGAAATGTTGACTGTTTGAACTCATCCAGAAGCATCTTAGAAGAAAGTCCTGGTATCTGCTTCTGAAAGGTCATGGCCTTGAAAAACCTATGGAGTGCAGTTCTACTCTGCACATGTGGGGTTGCCATGAGTCAGAATTGACCTGACAGCAACTGGTTTTGTTTGGTTTTGGGTACTGAACTTAGGGATATTTATTAATTTTAATGTATATAGAGGGCATATTTTCATTGGTTTTGTTGTCACAATTTTTTCTCTGTTACTCCCCTCTTTTTTGTCACTCTGTCTTTTAAGTGTTAAAAAGCAAAGATGTCACCTTGAAGACTAAGGTGCACTTGACCCAAGCCATGGTGTTTTCAATTGCCTCATATGCATGTGAATGTTGGACGATGAATACGGAAGGCTGAAGAAGAACTGATGGTTTTGAATTATGGTGTTGGTGAAGAATATTGAATATACCATGGACTGTCAAAAGAATGAACAAATTTGTCTTGGGAGAGGTAGAGCCAGAATGCTGCTTAGAGGCAAGAATGGCGAGACTGCGTCTCATACTTTGGACATGTTATCAAGAGGGGTCAATCCCTGGAGAAGGACATCATGCTTAGTAAAGCAGAGGGTCATCGAAAAAGAGGAAGACCCTCATTGAGATGGATTGACACAGTGGCTGCAGCGATGAGCTCAAACATAGCAACAATTGTGAGGATGGCACAGGACCGGGCAGTGTTTCGTTCTATTGTACATAGGGTCGCTATGAGTCGGAATCAACTTGATGACACCTAACAATAACAACTAACAACATTTATTTTATTATATTTTGTTGAATAAATTGTTATTTCATTTAATGATAGAATACATTGATCTTGTCTCTGTCAATGCCCGCAACTTACTCAGTAATCACAAATTGCTTTCCTTTCCTCTATTTCCTTTATTGAAGTTTATGATAAGTAAAGAGCATGGAACTCTGATCCTTATGGAGCATTGTGGTAAGTAGTAGGAGATGGTAATTCAGCCTTCTCATGCCCATGCTCTATGTAATCCTGTCCAGTGCAGCCCAGCCCTAATTATTTAGACCTTATTAAGTACAAGACATTGTGGTGGCACAAAGATGGGTAAAATGTTATTATGATCCTTGGAGGATCTTCCATTTACCAGAGAACAAAATCCATTTACCTAACAACTATAATGCAACAACATGTGCCAACAGCTTATTAGAAGTCTATATAAGGATTTCTAGTCATGGGGGCGGGGGTAAGTAATCACCTCCAATGAGGAGAAGCTCAGGCTTCTAGGGGAAGGTGACTTTGGATCTGGACCCCAAAAGATGAATAGGATTTTCATGAACAGAGGTGGGAGAAGAGGAGGAGGGAGGCATACCTGGCAGGAGGAAGAGGTGATTAAAGGCTAGGAGACAAAAGAGCGAAGGCAACAAACCGAGCAGAGAATGATCAGGAAATGAACAACATTGATTAAATGTTAGTTCCTTCACTTCTGGTTCATCAATTGTTTATTTAAAAGAAAACATAAGTTTTATTCAGATGATCGTTTCTCTTTACTACTTCCATGTATCTCCCATTATGATCATTTTTGGTTGTATTAAAAAGTGTTTTTTTTTTTTTTTTAATATTTTGCCATTGTGTTCTTCCAGGTGATTTTAAATATTATTTCAGCTAGGATTTTTTCCTACTTGTTCATCTACTCTCAGATCAAGTGTTACCTCCCATCTTAGTTCTCTAGTGCTGCTGTAACAAAAATACCACAAGTAGATGGCTTTACAGAACAGAAATTTATTTTCTCACAGTTCAGGAGGCAAGAAGTCCAAATTTAAGGTCTCAATCATGTAGGTCCCTTCCTTGTAGGTTGTCTTGGGCATTCTTTTTTTCCTTGGCTTGCAGACAATTTTCACATGATGTCTGTCTTCCCTGTTTGTGCTTGCCTCTGTGTGTAATCTGTTCTTTTTATAACTCAGAACTGATTAGGTTTAGGATTCACCTTACACTGGTATGACCTCAATTGATTGATTACGTTAGATTGCATTATGAGAGGTGGTTATATTACATTAGATTCAATTACATCCGTAGGTATAGGGATTAGGAGTCCAACACATATTTTTGGAAGGACACAATTCAATCCATAACACCTCCTTTGAGAAGCTGGTCCTGCTCTTCACATCTGCTTCACCCCCAAACCCAACTGCTGTCCCCGAAGCTGCAGTGCTGGGATAGGGACACATCTCTGCCTCTCTACTAGATGACAGGCTCCCTGAAGGTATGCCCTAGGCTTCTCCCAGCTCTCCTCCCATCTACATAAGGCCTGGCATGGGCTTAGTAAACCTGCATGAATGCATGGAAGAATGAATAAATGAATGAATGAACAGGATAGGAAGAGAACCAAGGGAGTTCACTGAAGATGAAGAAGAGCTGAGGGTGTTTAAGGATATCCGGGAAGACACTTGATCATAGACAGGTGAGGAGAAGGTATCTGCTGAGGATAAAGGCAAGTAGAAGTAAACAGCAAAAGACAAGGGAGGACATATGTCTTAGGCTGAGTTCTCTAGAGAAGCAAAACCAGTGAAGCATATATGTATATGTATATATATATATACGTGTATATGTATATATATGTGTGTGTATATATATGTGTGTATATATATATAGAGACAGAGAGAGAGAGAGACAGAGATTTATCTCAAGGAAATGGTTCACATGGTTGTACAGACTCACCAAGTCCCAAGTCCATGGGTCAGGAGTCAGGCCGAAGGCTTCTCCTGACTCATGTAGCTGCAGGGGCTGATGAACCCCAGAGTGGCAGGTCAGAAGGCAAGCTGCTGGCTGACAGGCTGTGGAGACTGATGAATCAAAGATCAGCAGGTAAGACAGCAGGCTGCTGGCTCAAGTTCCAAGAATCAGCGGTCAGACAATGATGTACCAGATGCAGGATCCAGAGCCAGCAAAATCCAGCAAGCTTTGCAAGAAAATCCATATATATTGGATGCAGGCCACACCACCGAGGAAACTGTCCCTACAACTGATTGGTTGATCACATCAGATCACATCATGGATGTGATTACATCATTACATAGCTGCCAAATTACATCGTTACATAACTGCCAAACTATAGCATTACATAAGGCCAAACCACTGAGAATCATGGCCCAGCAAAGTTGACACACAACCTTAACCATCACAGTCCACCTTTTGCCAACTTGGCACCTGTACACATCTTAAACCATACACAATCTCTAAATAAAGACATTTAAAAAGTCATACTCTTGCCTAACATGATACAACTAACATGCATGCAACAAAAAATGCACTAGCCCTGTTTACATCTTATATTTTACAAGCAAAGAAAACAAAAATATTTGATGCACACATACAGGGAAGGAATACTCATAAAAATCACTGTCCTTGTTTCTGCAACTGGTCATGTGGTCATAACTGGTATTTAGAACTAGCGTCTTCCACCACCCATTCCGTATTCCCTTTGACTTCAGCTGGTCGTGATTGTTTGCCTGGTGGGGTGACCCAAACCTTCATTCCTGAAGGGTCTGGGCCATTAGTAGTCATATTGGGATTGGGTTGTTGTAGTTTTCCATTGACTTTAATCACAGGGCCTGGTAGGACTAAGATACGTCCCAAGGGATCTTTTGTATTCCAGGCATAGCCTTCTTTACCTCCAGTATGTGATATAAATCCAATTTCCCTTTGGTAATCAGGATCAATCACAACAGCCAATACAATAACTCCCTTCTTTGCCTGTTAATCCAGAGGCATGAGAAACCCAAAGTGGCCAGGTAGGAAACTTCCAGTTCAATGGAATCAGTGTTGTGTCTCCTGGTGGGAGCATTCCTCCCTTTGGAACTAAGACCTCCAGACCCACAGAGCACAGAGTCACAGGGACAGGAGGCAAAAATTTGTGAGTGGATCACTAGGGATAATAGTGAGTGGTGCCACTCCCTTTTCTACCCCTTGATTCCTGGGCCCGTGAATCCTGGCTATGGGAGAAACAGCATTATATATTGGACGCTGGTTTAGAGCATATATAGCCTCCTGGAGAACACTGCCCCAGCCCTGCAAGGTATTTCCATCTAGCTGGTGCCATAATTGTGTCTTTAGAAGGCCATTCCATCATTCTATCAAGCCAGCTGCTTCAGGATGATGGGAAACATGGTAAGACCAGTGAATTCCATGAGCATGGGCCTATTGCTGCACTTCATTTGCTGTTAAGTGAGTCCCTTGATTCTAAGCCATGCTATGTGGGATACCATGACAGTGGATAAGGCATTCTGTAAGTCGACAGATGGTAGTTTTGGCAGAAGCACTGCATGTAAGGAAGGCAAATCCATATCCAGAGTTTAAGTTTCTATTCCAGTAAGAACAAAAAGTCTGCCCTTTCTATGATGGAAGTGGTCCAATGTAGTCAACCTGCCACCAGATTGCTGGCTGATAACCTTGAGGAATGGTGCCATATCGGGGACTCAGTGCTGGTCTCTGAGGCTGGCAGATTGGGCACTCAGCAGTGGCTGTAGCCAAGTTGACCTTGGTAAGTGGAAGTCCATGTTGCTGAGCCCACACATAACCTCCATCCCTGCCACCATGACCACTTTGTTCATGAGCCCATTGGTCAATGATAGAAGTGGCAGGGGAAGAGGATGACAGGGGTCTACAGAATGTGTTATCCTATCCACTTGATTGTTAAAATTCTCCTCTGCTGAGGTCACGCTTTGGTGAGCATTCACATGAGACACAAATATCTTCACTTCCATTCAGATTGGCCTATCCACGTACCTCTTCTTCTTACCTCCTTATCTCCAAATTTGCAGTCAAATTCCTTCCAAGTCCCTGACTATCCAGCCAAAAAATTGGCCACAGCCCATGTCAGTATACAATTGCACATCTGGCCATTCCTCCTTCCAAGCAAAGTGAAAAACCAGGTGTACTGCTAGAAATTCTGCCCATTGGGAGGATTTCCCTTCACCACTGCCCTTCAGGGAGGTCCCAGAAAGGGGCTGTACTGCTGCCGCTGTCCACTTTCGAGTGATGTCTGCTTATCACGCAGAACCATCTGTAAACCAAGCATGAGTTTTCTCTTCCTCAGTCAACTGATCATAAGGAACTTCCCATGTAGCCATAGGTGCAGACTGGGAGATGGAATGTAACGTGACAGGAGTGGAGACTATGGGCATTTAGGCCACTTCCTCATGCAACTTACTTGTGCCTTCAGGTCCTATTTGGGCATGATCTTGTGTATACCACTTCCATTTAATGATGGAGTGCTGCTATGCACGTCCAACTTTATGAATCTAGTCAGGTAACACCCAGTTCATGATGGGCAGCTCAGGCCATATGGTGACTTGGTGGCCATGGTTAAGCATTCAGACTCTACTTAGGCCCAGTAACAAGCCAAAAGCTGTTTCTCAAAGGAGACTAATTATTGGATGGCGGGGTTTTGCTCCAAAATCCTAAGAGACTGCCCTGAGATTCACCAATAGGGTTCTGCCAAAGACTCCAAACAGCATCTCTATCTGCCACTGACACTTCAAGCACCGTTGGATCAGCCAGATCAAGTGGCCCAAGTGACAGAGTGGCTTGCATGGCAACCTGAACCTGTTGCAGAGCCTTCTCTTGTTCTGGGCCCCACTCAAAACTATTAGCAGCTTTTCAAATCACTTGATAAACAGGCCAGAGTAGCACACTCTAATGAGGGATATGTTGCCTCCAAAATCCAAAGAGGCCCACAAGACATTGTGCCGTCTTTTTATTTGTGGGAGGGGTCAGATGCAACAACTTATCCTTCACTTTAGAAGGAATATCTTGACATGCTCCACACCACTGGATCCCTAGAAATTTCACTGAGGTGGAAGGTGCCTGAATTTTTCTTGGGTTAATTTCCCACCCTCTAGCACACAAATGTTTTACCAATAAGTCCATAATCATTGACACTTCTTCCTTATTAGATTCAATCAGCATAATGACATCAATGTAATGACCAGTGTGACATCTTGTGGAAGGGAAAGGCGATCCAGGTCCCTGTGGACTAAATTATAACATAGGGCTGGAGAGGTGAGATACCCCTGAGGTAGGACAGTGAAGGGGTATTGCTGGCCTTGCCAGCTAAAGACAAACTGCTTTTGGTGTTCCTTCAAAACCAGAATTGAAGAGAAAAAGGTATTGGCCAGATCAGTAGCTGCATACCAGGTACCAGGAGATGTGTTAAGCAATGAAGCTCAAGCAATGAGGCCATATCTAGAACAGCAGCTGCAATTGGAGTCTCCATCTGGTTAAGTTTTTGATAATCAGTTATCACTCTCCAAGGTCCATCTGTTTTTTGCACAGGTCAAATAGGCAAGTTGAATGGGGATGTGGTTGGAATCACCACCCCTCCATTCTTCAAGTCCTTGATGGTGGCGGTAATCTCTACAATCCCTCCAGGAATGCAGTATTGCTTTTTGTTTACTATTTGCCTAGGTAGGAGGAGTTCTAATAGCATTCGCTTGCCTTTTCCTACCGTAATAGCCCTTGCTTCACATGTCATGGATGCAATGTGGCAGTTCTACCAGTAGCTGACTATATCTATTCCAATTATGCATTCTAGAACAGGGGAAATCACCTCAGGATGGGTTCAAGGACCCACTGGACCTACTGTGAGATGAATTTTAACTAAGACTACTTTAATAACCTGATCCTCCATATACCCTCACTCTGACTTGTGGGTCACAATGATGTTTTGGGTCTCCTGGAATTAGTGTCAGTTCAGAGACTGTGTCCAGTATCCCCCAAAAGTCTGGTTATTTCCTTTTCCCCAATGAACAGTCACTCTCATAAAAGGCTGTGGATTTCTTTGGGGAAGGCTGGGAGAAAAAGTAACAGTATACATTTTTGGCAATGTAGTGGGGTTCTTCCTCAAGGAATAGGGGGCCTGTAAACTGGCTCAAGTCTGGGAACTGATTGAGGGGCCATGACTCTATTCTCTTGATTTGAGTTAGACTGATGTTCTCTTGAGCTAGAATTCTTCTGCTTGTACAGATCAAGTAAATATTTAGTAGTTTCCATATATTTCACTAATAGGAACACCATGACTAAGTAGCCAATGACATAAGTCCATACGAGTCAGACTATTCTGATTACTGCTTTGATTCTGCTGTTGAGTGCTGCCAATTGGCCCCAACTACCACAGGTTCCAATCAGCCCCATTGTAGTTAGGCGTCTTAATTCAGTTAGGGCAGTTCCCACTGTCAAATGTGATGTACATAAAATAGCAATCACAGCAGTCTTCAGTGATGCTGGGTCTCCCTTCACAAATCTGTTCCTCACAGTTGTGGTAAAAGGTGTGTCTTCTGGGCACTCCACGTGTGGGTCTGTGTGTCTAACTTGATAAATCCACTCTAACATGCCAATTTCCCTAAGCTTTTGGATACCTTCTTCTACAGTATACCAAGACAGGTCTGGTACTTCAGCTTGATTTGGTGCATGCCCTCACATAGTCCATGCTTCAGTGAACCAATCAAATAAACTATTAGATCCTTTCCTAACTTCTCAAGCTGAAACACTGAATGAAGAATCTGTACCTAGTTGTCCCATATTAATAAAGTCAGGCTTATCCAACTTTATGTTCTTTGCACCATTATCCCACACCCTTAACAGCCATTCCCACACATATACCCCAGGTTTCTGTCTGTACATATTAGGAAAGCCAAGCAGTTCTTTTGGAGTGTAGTGTGCCTCCTCCTAGGTCACAGTTTGTGATTCACCTTTTGGGGCTCTCTGGGACTTAAGTCTAGTTACAAATATAGAAACAAAAATGGGTGGTGGGATGTGTTATGAGAACATTCAGCAATGTCTTTTAAGGCATCTGACTCAGGTGATACCCCAGGCAATGACTCAGTTGCCTCCCCAGGTGATGGCTGAGATACTGCCCCAGGGGATATTTGAGACAAAGACTCTTCAGGCAAGGCTGGGTTAATCTCATCAGATGGGGGTGGAGGGGCTAATAGTTTTACTGGGGAGGGTGGCTTAGCAAAGGTGGCGTAATCTCTTCAGATGGGATTGAGAGGGCTGGTTCTGTTGACGGGAACAATTCAATGGAATTTAGGGGCTCAGTGTCCCCAGTTTTCTGATTATCTGCCCATAAGTCCCCATCCCAAGTTTCAGGATCCCATTTATTTCCAATCAATGCCCTTATTTTAACTTCATACACCATTTGTGGTTGGAAATTCATTTGGCGTTGTAATTTAGCCACCCTTAAGATAAGACTTTGTGTTTGGTTTTTGACAATATCAGCTCTGGTACTACTAGAAAAAGCCTTTCTTTCAGTGCATGAGTGGCAACTTTGAGGTCGTTTATGTGGTGCTTGAGCTTTGACTCTGAAGCCCTGAGCTCATCTCTTTCTTTCACCACTTTCTCTAGTGAATGTAGGACCAACCAATTAGCTTCCTTATACATATCATTCGGACAGAATTGTAGAAAAGTATCAAACATTGGATTACCCAGAGCCTCACTTCTCACCAATACTTGATCTATTGGAGGTGATATTTTGTATATTTCTATTGCCGCCTCATGCCACGGATTAGCAATGCCCTCTTAACTACTAGAGGAAGAGTCATCAACATCTTTAAGACTAGCCAGACTCGAGAACCAATTTAGAAAACTTATCCTTACAATTTTGTTTCTCTAGAACCACTTTGGTACCAAATGTCTTTTGGTTAGTAGCTGAGCTCTTAACCACTATGCCCCTAGGGCTCCCTATATTTATATGTTGTTGTTGTTAGGTGCCATCAAGTTGGTTCTGACTCATAGTGACCCTATGTATAATAGAATGAAACACTTCCCATTCCTGAGCCACCCTCACAATCATTATGCTTGAGCCCATTGTTGCAGCCATTGTGTCAGTCCATCTTATTGAGGGTCTTCCTCTTTTTCACTGACCCTCTACTTTACCAAGCACGATGTCCTTCTCCAAGGACTGATCCCGAGTAGATAGGGTTAACTGTGCTCGTGGAGTAAAAGAGCTGTTAAAAGATTACCACCTAGAAGTTGGATAAACAGGAACCACATCCTGTCAACATAAAATAAGGTTAGAACAACCCATGAATTACTACTCCTCCTTAGTGTTTTTCTAGTCCTTTTCCCCTTCTTTTACAGGCTCCCCATGTGCAGAAGAACAAAGTGTGACTGCTGTTTTGGCCCACCGAAGGGGGCGAAGTAGTGCAGCAGATCAGTGAGCCTGTGCCATATCCCATTGTAAGTGATGCCAAGGGCTGCCTAGGGGACTCCATCTTGAATATCAGTGGGTTCCATCTTGGATTCCAGATGCGCGTGCAACCTAATTAGTATCCACTGCCATTCCGAGAAGTACTCGCCCCTTCAAAGAAACCCACTGAATATTCATTGTTTCATTATCTCCACCGAACCTATATAAGCCCTAGCCTTGCTTCACCCTTCGAGTCAGTCTTTTGGAGAAACATGAGCCCCAACTAACTCCTTTTACTTGTCACAAGTAAAATAAACCTGTTAGAGCTGAACTCAAACATTGTCTCCTCTGTGTGTTCTTATAAGAGAAAGACAAGGATCCACTGAGTCTGGAGGGCCTCTGTGCCCTCGGTGGTACCTGGCAACTCTGGCAGGACTCATTTAGCCCCGGGTTGGAGGACGCGAGTGAACTCAGCCCACGGAATCCAGACCCTTGGAAAGGCAAGTGGCTGCCTGGACCTCCTTATTCAGTGCCTCTTCCAAGCGGTGAGATTTCCTTGGGCTCGACTCTTCACTTGCTCCCCACTCTGACAGGTTTAGGTTTCTCTTCCCTTTGATCTCCCCACTTTCGCTTCCTAGTCTTCACCTTTTGTCTATCAACACTTTTCCTTAAAGTGCTTAGGTTTGTGGAAGGGTTGAAGACAATAGATGTCTTCTGATCAAAGAGTGAAAACTCACCCCGCTGGGCCTGATCAGCCTGAAAGCCTTTGGGCTGGTAAGGTTAGGATGGTGAGAGGTTCAAGTCCTCAAGAAACATCTGAATTTTGTTCTAAAGTCTCTGCTTAGGTGCCATCTTTCCTTTCCTCTTCCGCCTCTGCTTAGGCGCCAGCTGGTGGTGACTAAAGTTAACGCTGGCTGAAGTTTGCCATCTCTGTAAAGTCTCATCCACAGAAGAACTCAATGAGTGGTGGGAAGACTGTAGTGGGTGGCTGGGTCCTTACTTTACAGGTGGGTCGGCGACTAGTTCACCCATCGCCTGTTAGAGAACTGCCACCCCTATGTAAATTGGCCTCTCCCTCTTCTCTTTCACCATTTCCACACTGTACATCCAAAGTATGTGAGACGAAGTCTTGACATCCTTGATTCTAATAAACTTTCTGGCTGTACTTCTTCCAAGACAGATTTGTTCGTTCTTCTGGCAGTTCACGGTATATTCAATATTTTTTGCCAACACCATATTTCAAAGACGTCAATTCTTTGCCTTTGAAAGAGAGAGATTTATCTCAAGGAAACAGCTCACGTGCTTGTAGAGGCTGGCAAGTCCCAAGTCCATAGGTCAGGCGTCAGGCTGGAGGCTTCTCCTGACTCATAGCTGCAGGGGTTGACCAACCTAAGATCAGCAGGTCAGAAGGCAGGCTGCCGGCTCAAGTCCCAAGAACCAGAGGTCAGATGATGATGAGCCAGATGCAAGATCCAGAGTGAGCAAAATCCAACAAGCTTTGCAAGAACGTCCATATATATTGGATGGAGGCCATACCCCTGGAGAAACTCCCCTTACAACTGATCGGCTGATAACATCTGATGGCATCATGGAAGTGATTACATCATTACATAATGGTCAAATTACACCATTACATAACTACCAAATCACTGAGAATCAATGGCCCATCCAAGCTGACACACAACCTTAACCATCACAACATATAAAGAGTTCAAACAGGCAACAACAATTGGAAAAAAACAAAACAAAACATGTTTGTAGTCAGAGAAGATGTTCTGATAGGTGAAAGAAGAGCTCCTGTGTTGCAGCTCAAATATCACCTCCTCAGTATGGCCTAATTCAGTAGTTCTCAAACTTTAGCTACATCAGAATCACCTGGAGGGCATGTTAAACTAGATTCTTGGGCCTCACCTCAAGAGTTTCTGATTAGGTCTGGGATAAAGGCTGAGAATTTGCATTTTCAACAAGTACTGAGATGATGTTGATGTTGCTGATCTGTGGGCAGCACTGCCTGCTACCATTGTAGCTCTTTTCTACTCCTAACCACCAAGACAAACAAACGAAAACCAAACCAGTTGCCACCGAGTTGATTCCAACTCATGGAGACACCATCTGTGTCAAAATAGAACAGTGCTCCATAGGGTTTTCAGTGGCTGGTTTTTTGGAAGCAAATCTCCAGGCCTTTCTTCCAAGGCACTTCTAGGTGAACTAGAATCTGCAATCTCTTTTTTTTTTAATGAAACCGAACCTTTTTTTTTTATTGTGCTTTAAGTGAAAGTTTATAATTCAAGTCAGTTTCTCACACAAAAATTTATACATACTTTGCTATGTGACCCTGGTTGCTCTCCCTATACTGTGACAGCACACATCTCCTTTCCACCCTGTATTTTCTGTGTCCATTCAACTAGCTCCTAACCCTCTCTGCCTTCTCATCACGCCTCCGGACAGGAGATGCAGATTTAGTCTCATGTATCTACTTGAACTAAGGAGCACCCTCCTCACGAGTATCACTTTATGTCCCATAGTCCAGTCTAATCTTTGAAGAGTTGGCCTTGGAAATGGTTTCAGCTCTGGGCTGAGAGTCCGGGGTCCCTCCAGTCTTAGTCAACCTATTGAGTCTGGTCTTTTTACCAGAATTTGAGTTCTGTACCCCATTTTTCTCCTGCTGTATCAGCAGCTCTCTGTTGTGTTCCCCGTCAGGGCAGTCATTGGTGGTAGCCGGGCACCATCTAGTTCTTCTGGTCTCAGGCTGATAGAGTCTCTGGTTTATGTGACCCTTTCTGTCTCTTGGCTAATATTTTCCTTGCATCTTTGGTGTTCTTCATTCTCCTTTATTCCAGGTGGGTTGGGACCAATCGATGCATCTTAGATGGCTGTTCGCTAGCTTTTAAGACCGTAGACACCACTCACCAAAGTGGGATGCAGAACATTTTCTTAATAAACTTTATGTCAATTGACCTAGTTGTCCCCTGAAGCCATGGTCCCCAGACCCAAGCCCTGCTACTCTGTCCCTCGAAGTGTTTGGTTGTATTCAGGAAGCTTCTTAGCTTTTGGTTTAGTCCAGTTGTGCTGACTTCTCCTGTCGTGTGTTTTGTCCTTCCCTTCACCTAAGATAATTCTTGTCTACTATCTAGTTAGTGAATATCCCTCTCCCTCTCTCCCCACCCTCGTAACCATCAAAAAATGTGTTCTTCTGTGTTTAAATCTTTTCTTGTGTTCTTATAATAGTGGTCTTATACAATACTTATCCTTTTGCGACTGACTAAATTCACTCAGCATAATGGTTTCCAGATTACTGCGTGTTGTTGAAGATGTTTCATGGATTAATCACTGTTCTTTATCATTGAGTAGTATTCCATTGTGTGAATATACCATAATTTGTTTATCCATTCATTGGCTGATGGGCACCTAGGTTGTTTTTGTCTTTTTGCTGTCGTGAACAGGGGTGTGCAAATATCTATTCGTGTGACGGCTCTTATTTCTCTAGGATATATTCCAAGGAGTGGGTTTGCTGAATCCTATGGTACTTCTATTTCTAGCTTTTTAAGGAAGTGCCAAATCAATTTCCAAAGTGGTTGTACCATTTTACATTCCCACCAACAGTGTGTAAGTGTTCCAGTCTCTCCACAACCTCTCCAACATTTATTATTTTGTGTTTTTTAGATTAATGCTAGCCTTGTTGGGGTGAGATGGTATCTCATTGTAGTTTTGATTTGTGTTTCTCTAATGGATAATGATCGTGACCATTTCCTCATGTGTCTGTTAGCTGCCTGAATGTCTTCTTTGGTGAGGTGTCTGTTCATATCCTTTGCCCATTTTTTAATTGGGTTATTTATCTTTTTGTTGTTGAGGTTTTGCAGTATCTTTCAGATTTTACAGATTAGACGCTGATCGGATTTGTCATAGACAATTTTTTTTTCCCAGTCTGTAGGTTGTCTTTTGATTCTTTTGGTAAAGTCTTTTGATGAGCATAAGTGTTTGATTTTTAGGAACTCCCTGTTATCTAGTTTCTCTTCTGGTGTCTGTGCGTTGTTAGTAATGTTTTGTATTCTGTTTATTCCATGTATTAGTGCTCCTAGAGTTGTATCTATTTTTTCTTCCATGATCTTTATTGTTTTTGATTTTATATTTAGGTCTTTGATCCATTTTGAGTTAGTTTTTGTGCGTGGTGTGAGGTACGGGTCTTGTTTCAGTTTTTTGCAGTTACGCCAGCACCATTTGTTAAAGAGTGTGTTTTTTCCCCAGTTAATGGACTTTGGGCTTTTGTCAAATATCAGCTGCTCATAGGTGGATGAATTTACTTCTGGATTCTCATTTCTGTTCCATTGGTTTATGTATCTGTTGTTGTACCAGGATCAGGCTGTTTTCACTATTGTGGTAGTATAATAGGTTCTAAAATCAGGTAGTGTGAGACCTCCCACTTTGTTCTTCTTTTTCAGTAATGCTTTGCTTATCCGGGGCCTCTTCCCTTTCCATACGAAGTTGGTGATTTGTTTCTCCATCTCATTAAAAAATGCCGTTGGAATTTGGAGTGGGATTGCATTGTATCTGTAGACCCTTTTGGGTAGAATAGACATTTTCACAATGTTGGGTCTATCTATCCATGAGCAAAGTATGTTTTTCCACTTATGCAGGTCTCTTTTAGTTTCTTGCAGTAGTGTCTTGTAGTTTTCATTTTATAGGCCTTTTACATCTCTTGTTAGATTTATTCCTAAGTGTTTTATCTTCTTGAGGGCTACTGTAAATGGTATTGATTTGGCGATTTCCTCCTGGAAGTTCTCTTTGTTGGTGTAGAGAAATACACTTGATTTTTGTATGTTTATTTTGTATCCTGATACTTTGGTTCTCCTGGCTCTATGATCTGTTCCCACCAACCCCAGATCAATTTTCTCACACGAAAAACGTGAAAAATTTGCCATCTTCAACCTCAGACACAGCAAAAGTCTCTGGATAGTTGAATATCAATAACAGTAATTTTTAGCATAGCAGAGGAATATTCTTTTAATTGTGAAATTTCAGTTTAAACACAATTGAAAAAAATGTAGGTTAAAAATACTCCTATAAAGGCAGATGGCTTTATGATACTATGTCATATGTTAACATATAGAGGATAGATATCTATCTCTATTTATCTCCAACTAAAAGGAGCCCTGGTGAGTTAAGTACTTAGCTGCTAATCAAAACTCGGCAGTTCAAACCCGCCAGCTGCTCCATGGCGGAAAAGACCTGGGGATCCACTCATGTAAAGATTATAGCTAGGAAATCCTATGGAGTAGTACTACTTTGTTTGTTTTTAAAAATAATTTATTTTGTTGTTGAGAATATACACAGCAGAATGCACCACAATTCAACAGTTTCTACATGTGCAATTCAGTGACATTGGTTACATGTACTCTGTTATACAGGGTCACTATGAATCAGAATCAACTCGACACACAGCAATAACATCTCCAACTATAGAGTTAAAAGAGTACCTGGCTGAGACTTGCTGTTGTTGTTGTTAGTGTCTCTCAAATAAATTTTGACGCATGGTGACTCTATTTGTGCAGAAAAGAACTACTCCATAGGATTTTCAGACTGTGACCTTTTGGCAGCAGACCGCCAAGCCTATCTTCCTAGGTTCCTCTGGGTGAGTTCAAAACACCAACATTTTGCCTAGCTGTCTTAGTTATCTAGTGCTGCTATAACAGAAATACCACAAGTGGATGGCTTTAACAAAGATAAATTTATCCTCTCACAGTCTAGGAGGCTAGAAGTTCGAATTCAGAATGTCAGCTCCAGGGGAAGGCTTTCTCTCTCGGTCGGCTCTGGGGGAAGGTCCTTGTCATCAATCTTCCCCTGGACTAGGAGATTCTCACGGTAGGGACCCTGGGTCCAAAGGATGTGTTATTCTCCTGGCGCTGTTTTCTTGATGG
Source organism: Trichechus manatus latirostris (assembly GCF_000243295.1). NCBI lineage: Eukaryota > Metazoa > Chordata > Mammalia > Sirenia > Trichechidae > Trichechus > Trichechus manatus. Next base: position 102,000 of record NW_004443969.1, read on the forward strand.
TATGAGGTCCCCCGTGTCTCTCTGCTCACTTCTCTCTTTTATTCTCAAAAGAGACTGATTTAAAACACAATTTAATCTTGTATATTGAGTCCTGCCTCATTAACATAACTGCCGCTAATCCCATCTCACTAACATAATAAAGGTGGGATTTACAACACATAGGAAAATCACATCAGATGACAAAATAGTGGACAATCAAACAATACTGGGAATCATGGACTAGCCAAGTTGACACACATTTTTGGAGGACACAATCCTGCCTCATTAACATAACTGCCGCTAATCCCATCTCACTAACATCATAAAGGTGGGATTTACAACACATAGGAAAATCACATCAGATGACAAAATAGTGGACAATCAAACAATACTGGGAATCATGGACTAGCCAAGTTGACACACATTTTTGGAGGACACAATTCAATCCATAACATTCCACCCTTTGGCCCCCAAAAATTCATGTCCCTGCCACATGTAAAACATATTTGCCTCATCATATTATAGCAAAAGTCTTAAATCAAGTCCAAAATACAAAAATCCCTCTTCATCTGTGAAATCTAGAATACAAGTTGTCTGCTTCCAAAGTACAATGGTTGAACAGGAAAGGTAGACATTTCCATTACAGATGGAAGAAATTGGAGAGAAAGAAAGATAACAGGCACTAAGCAAGTCAGCAGAACACACTACATTAGCCCTCAAGGCTTGAAAATAATCCTCTGTTTTCGGAGACCATTTAGACAATGTTCCTGCCCCCCAGACTCTAGGTGTTGGCCACAATCTCTAGATTCTGGTGGAGGCAGAATGGCCCTGGGCTTCAGCCTGCCTTCCAGGCCCACTGGAATGGCAACCCCGCTCCCTCAGCTTTGGGAAGCCCCATTCTCTTAGTCCACCTGAGTGATGACTCCACCCTTTGAGACTGAGGCAGCTCGGCTTCCTGTATTCCTTGTCTTTTCAGCTTCTACTTATTGGTTTCTTGGCCTCTCAGCCCCTTGGGCCTCACCGCAAAGCTCTTTAGCTCCACCGATAAGTGCCTGGAGGCACCCCACTCATCCAGTAACTTTTAGCCAGAAGACACTCAGCTCTTTTACTCTGTGGGTCTGCAAACCTAGCTCCACTGATAAGTTCCCAGAGGCACCCCACTCTGCCAGGAAGCCTCCTGCCAAATGCACTCAGCTCTTTTGCTCCATGGTTCGGCTCCAGCGTTGTCTCACACTGGTCTCCTACTTCTGCTGTTGCCATTTTTTCTGCTGCTGCTTCTCACCATCTGTGCCATCTCCAGTGTAAACAGCTCTCCTCACTTCCTTCTGAGTCCTCACCAGAATCGTCTTGGATGTCCATAATTCCACCAATAGTCTCTTCAAGGCAATCTAGATTTTTACTATTAAGCACTTTAAAACTCTTCCAGCCTCTGTCCATTCACAGTTTCAAGACCACTTCCACATTTTAGGTATCTGTAGAGCAGCATTCCACTCCCAGTACCAAATTCTATCTTAGTTTTCTAGTGCTGCTATAACAGAAATTCCAAAAGTGGATGGCTTTAACAAAGAGAAATTTATTCTCTCACAGTCTAGAGGCTAGAAGTCCAAATTCAGGGCTCCAGCTCCAGGGAAAGGCTTTCTCTGTCAGCTCTGGGGAGAAGATCCTTGTCATCAATCTTCCCCTGGTCTAGGAGCTACTCACACATAGGGACCCCAGGTCCAAAAGATGCACTCTGCTCCCAGCACTGCTTTCTTGGTGGTATGAGGTTCCCTGTCTCTCTGCTGGCTTCTCTCTTTAATATCTCAAAAGAGATTGATTTAAAACACAACCTAATCTTGTAGATTGAGTCCTGCCTCATTAACATAACTGCCGATAATCCCACGTCATTAACTTCATAGAGATAGGATTTACAATACACAGAAAAATCACATCAGATGACAAAATGGTGGACAATCACACAATACTGGGAATCAAGGCCTAGCCAAGTTGTTACATATTTTGGGGGGATACAATTCAATCCATAACAGATCTTTTCTGCATTTTAAGCAGCTCATCAGAAGGCAGAGTTGGGAAAGAAAGGCTGTAATGAGGTTCTAGAATTCACCACACTACCCCTCCAGACTTATTTGCACCCTGTACCCTGCTCAAAGCCGTATGGAGCTCAGGGTGGCAAAGACCAAGCAATTCAGCCTCAGATCCTAAAATGAAACCATCAGTCCTATAATGACCAGGACTTAATAGATGCAATTTCTAACTCCAGAGGAGCAAAAAAGAAAAGTACTTGACCCCAAAATGAAACAAAGAACTCCAAGGCTGTTAATTTGGAAATGTCAGTTAGTAGAGATTTAAAAAAATAGTCATAGCAAGGCAAGATGATACTTACAGAGAGAGAGCCATGAAGAAATATCCTACTAATTTGTTGTTTGTTGGTAAATTTTATCCATAAAGTTTTAGAGCAAAGCACCAAATATATTGAAAAAGGCATAGGTTTAAGTATAGATTCTAAGAGAATTTCATCACTTACTGTCCTGCCCTATACTCCCAGATGAAACGCCCAATTCTGTCGAAGTTCCTGAGGGCAGAAGGTATTCTGATTTCTGGAAGCACTAGACACTCATTTCTCCTGGGGAGTTCTGAGATGAATTCAAGTTCTCCAGCTGCAGAGTAGGCCTTGGTAGTGATGACTGGAGGCTCTAAACGAACTTCAGAAATTGGAAGGAGGAATGATACTTTCAAGTCTCTCAGATCGCTGTCCCTTGCTTTCTCCTCCCTGCCTCTCCTCCATCATTTTGATCTTTCTCCTCTCTGGAATTTGATTTCCTGTGGGTAGTGGGAGAGATGGCCACTACCACGCCCCTTCTGTGGTGTTTCTTTGATGTTTACCATTTCTGATTCCAACGTATTCCAGGCACCTTCTTTTTATCTCACAAGGTCTGAACTTCTGTCTGAGTTTTACAGAAAGGCTGGTCTCTGGACCCTCTTACTTTAGACAAACTTAACTTTTATCTTTAAAAATATGGCTTGTGAGCTGGATATTTTTCCATCTGTGAAAATTTCTTTGGTCTCCTTGCAGAGAATACAGAGACTTCCAGATTTCTTTCTTTGTTTTTCTCCCCCTCTCCTTCAGTAGCTCTACATATTTACCACGTGACCCAAGGTTCCTTTGCTAACTCTGTGTGGGGAAAAAAGGGACTCCAGAACCAGATAGGCTTGGGTGCACATCTCAGCTCAGCCCAGCTTGGTCACTGACCAGCAGAGCACCCTTTTGTGAAGACACTTTGCACCTCAGTTCTCTAGCCTCCTAGAGGGATGTGCTCTAATGAAGGGAGTGACCAGGAGTGCAAATGGTTAACATACTTGGATGTTAATCAAAAGTTTGGAGGTTTGTGTCCACCCAGAGTTGCCTCGGAAGAAAGGCAACTACTTCTGAAAAATCAACCATTGAAAAATCTGTGGAGCCCAGTTCTACTCTGATACATATGGGGTAGCCATGAGTTGGAATTGACTCAATGGCAACTGGTTTGGTTTGCTCCTTAGGGAAAAATCACCAGTGGAAAGTGAAGAAAGAAGGTTTGGGCAGAGGGAGAGGCTGGGCTGTGATGCGGACTCAACCAAAGCCCTGGCTCTCCCCACTGTAGAGCTCTGAAGCTGTAATGGCCCTTATGAGTTGTCTCAAGTTGGGGTGAGGCGACTGGGCCTTTATACCCTTATATTGATCAGGGACCCTTGTGGTACAGTGGTTAAAAGCTCAGTTGCTAACCAAAAGGTTGGCAGTTTGAATCCACCAGCCACTCCTTGGAAACCCCATGGGGCGGTTCTACTCTGTCCTGTAGGATCTTTATGAATTCTATGAGAATTCACTCGATGGCAATGGTTTTTTTTGTTTTTTATTGTTCATGGCTGAGGGCTGTTCCTGGGAAGTGGCTGTGACCTTGAACAAGGGGACTCCCTTCAGCTAAGGCAATTTACAGACAGGGCTGAGGTGTGAGGTCTGTCTGTCACTGCTTTCCAGGACTCAGGGGACAAGTCCTTCAGTCCTGAAAGAGGGATCTGGAAAGTACATCATGGTGGAGTTTCTCCCCTCTGTAAGGTAGGTGGTTTTCACTGTGTCATTCATAGTCTAAGTAAATATGACCTATGGATGTCAAAACGTCAATCTGATCTTGTCTGTGACCAGGATTCAGGTGATATCAGAACTGCCCTCAATTGACCTGTGTGGCTTCTTAGCATGTTAGCCTCATTTCCTCTTGCCATGGGCATCAGGATGCTTAGAACCATATTTAATTCATATTTGCAGAAATCATTTTTGCATATTTATTTTCCCTGCCTTTACTATAATTTTAACAAAGTAGCTCTATTTCTATTATTTATTGTTTTATTAAATTGTAAATCTTTCTGGAAATGAGCGAATTTTAAGTCACACCTGAAGGACTGAAGAAAAAAAATAACCAAAAGATTTCACTTGACTTAAGCTGCTTTAAAGGAGCGTACATTCTGTGTTATGAAGCTCTCCTTCCAAATTGCTTTTCACCTCCCAGATGATCTTGTCATGGAGGATTTTTCTTGCATTCTCTGTTTTTCTTTTTCAAGTCTCTTGCGTTATGCCTGCATGGTTGAGTGGAGATTTTTCTGTTTCCTGGGCAACTAGACAGGTGAACTCATTTTAGTCAAAAAAGCTGCTAGTCCTTGTCTGTTTTGAGTAACATATTCTGTTGGCAAGATATGGAGCTCCCTGTATCCAAATGTTCTTTATTGAGGGTGAAATGATACAGGCCAACGGCAGCCACCACAATCAGCTCCACCTCTCACCCTGCTAGGACTGACTCCACGGCAAATGCTGAAAATGCTCAGATTATATTTCTTTAAAAAGTTTTCCAGTGAAATATTATCCACTATTTCCACTAATAACTTTGGGAAGAGAGAGGAATTTTCAGGCTAATGGTAGTCAGTTACAGTGGAAAAGAAAAACTGATCTGTTTTTTGGATGGTTTGAGCATGAGAAAGGGGAAGGTAACTTCTGAGTGTTGTTTCCAAATTTACCAAAAATGATGCATGCAGGCACGTCAAACATGTACATAACCATCCATCAATAAATACTTTTTGTGAAAGGAACCAATTTGCTGAAATAAATTGATAAGCTGGTCAGCAATTTCAGACTCTTGGTGTGTCATTGGTAAGTTTAAGAAAGGGAGCCAAGATGAATTTCCCTACCAAGTATACTAATATTTTCTTAAAGCAAAAATCTTGTAGTAATCGTATAATCTTTGGTTTATGTATGTACCTTTCTGTCCTTACTTCCTATCTATCTACCTACCTACCTATCATCTATCTATCTAATCTATCTATCTATCTATATCTGTCCAATCCATCCATCCATCCATCCATCCATCCATCCATCCATCCATCCATCCATCCATCCATCCATCTAAATACAAGCACTTGTGAATACCCCATCTTACACGAGAACTAGGTACGCAAGAGCTACGACCTTGACAATAACTTCTATATAGCTCTGTGGTATCTTCCATCCTGTTCTCCTGTCTCCCTCCGCTTAAGATAACGACCTCTCTGAATCTTGTGCTCATTGTTCTTTTGTTATTCTTTTTATTTAGTTTTCTCTCAGCTCTATGCACTCTCAAAATGTATATATATATATATATATTTTTACTACTTTGTAACTTTACTCAAAGTATACCTGGCTGTTTATAATCTTTCGTGACTTACCTTTTTCACTTTCTATTGCTAAGATGCATCCATAATGTTGCTTTTAGTTTCATTTTTGATCAGTGTGTGATCTTACATTTATGATTTATACTCAACGTTTGCAAGCTGCATAGGACTGTCGTGATCTCACCAACCTCTGATCTCACCCTTCTCTGGACTCTGAAACCTTCCCTCAATTAATGTCTGTGCTAGACAACGTATGATTATAATGGAATCACGTACTATGTGTATTTAACTTGAGTGAATTCAAACAGGGAGAATTAAATAAAATTTTCCAAAAATTCTCCCTGTGTGCAGACACTGTTAACTGCCCATGCAGCCGTTACCTCCTCCTTCCTTGCAAATAGGACTTTTTTTGTTCACGTAGATGCTGATGTCAAATGGATCTTGGCTGAAAACAGAGAATAACAGAAAGATGTTTACCTGTGTTTTATTAACCATTGACATTAGACTGTGTGGATCATAATAAACTATGGATAACACTGCGAAGAATGGGAATTCCATAATACTTAATTGTGCTTACGCAGAACCTGTATGTAGACCAAGAGGCAATCATTTGAACAGAACAAGGGGATACCATGTGGTTTAAAATCAGGAAAAGTGTGCATCAGGGTTTGCCATGGATTGAATTGTGTCCCCTCAAAATACATGTCAACTTGGCTAGGCCATGATTCCCAGTACTGTGTGGTTGTTTTCCATTTTGTGATTTGGCATATTTTTCCTATGTATCGTAACTACTAATCTCTGCCTGTGGTTAATGAGGCAAGATTAAATTATGTTAAAGAGGATTAGGGTGGGATGCACACCCTTACTCAGGTCACAGCTCTGATCCAATGTATGGGGAGTTTCCCTGGAGCATGGCCTACATCACCTTGTATCTTACAAGAGATAAAAGGGGAGAGAAGTGAGCAGAGAGGGACCTCACACCACCAAGAAAGAAGCACTGGGAGTGGAGCGTGCCCTTTGGACATGGGATCCCTGTGCTGAGAAGCTCTTAGACCAGGGGAAGATTGATCACAAGGACCTTCCCCTAGAACTGACAGAGAGAGAAAGCCTTCCCCAGGAACTGATGCCTTGAATTTGAACCTCTAGACTCCTAAACTGTGAGAGAATAAATTTTTCTTTGTTAAATCCATCCACTTGTGGTATTTCTGTTATAACACCACTAGATAACTAAGACAGGGTTGTTTCCTCTCATCATTCTTATTCAATCTGTATGATGAGCAAATAATTTGAGATGCTGGACTATACAAAGAAGAATGCACCATCAGGATTGCTGGAAGACTTATTAACAACCTGTGATATCTAGATGACACAACCTTGCTTGCTGAAAATGAAGAGGATTTGAAGCACTTACTGACGAATATTAAAGAACACAACCTTCAGTATGGATTACACCTCAACATAAAGAAAACAAAAATCCTCACATCTGGACCAATAAGCAACATCATGATAAACAGATAAAGTATTGAAGTTGTTAAGCATTTCATTTTACATGGATCCACAATCAATCCTCATGGAAGCAGCAGTCAAGAAATCAAACAACATATTGCATTGGGAAAATCTGCTGCAAAAGACCTCTTTAAAGTGTTAAAAAGTAAATATGTCACTTTGAGGACTAAGGTTGCCCTGACCCAAGCCATGGTATATTCAATCACCTCATATGCATGGGAAAGCTGGACAATGAAAAAGGAATACTGAAGAAGAATTGATGCCTTTGAATTATGGTGTTGGTAAAGAATGTTGAATATATCATGGACTGCCAGAAAAACGAAGAAATCTGTCTTGGAAGAACAGCCAGAACGCTCCTTAGAAGTGAGGATGGTGAGACTTCGTCTCACGTACTTTGGACATGTTATCAGGAGGGATCAGTCCCTGGAGAAGGAGAAGGACATCATGCTTGGTGAAGTAGAGGGTCATCAAAAAAGAAGACCCTCAATGAGATGGATTGACACAGTGGCTGCAACAATGGGCTCAAACATAACAATGATTGTGAAGATGGCGCAGGGCCAGGCAGTGTTTCGTTCCGTTGTACATAAGGTCACTATGAGTTGGAATCGACTTGACTGCACCTAACAACAGCGACAACTTATGTGGGGATGTGCTCAGCGTTGAGGCACAGCCTCAGAAGGTGACTAATGATTGATCTAGGCCAGTAGCTGTCAAACTTTCTTATGCACCAGAATCACCTGGAGGGCTTGTTAAAACACAGAATTTTGGACCCCTGAACCAGTGGTTGTCAACCCTGGCTACCTATCAGAATTACCAGGGGAGATTTACAAACTACCAGTGTTTTGGCACTGCTCAAGACCAATTGAATCAAGCTCTAGAGGGTAGGTCTCTGGCATCAGCTCTTAGTTAAAGCTTCCTCAGGTGATTATAATGTCAATCAAATTTGAGAACACCTGGCATGATAAATCATGGTAACTTTCTTTTTTCCAGGATGGATGCAACCAGTTCTGGCAAATGAGTTGCAAGGGGAAGTCTGATAGAATACTGCTTCTCAAACCTCAGTGTGAATAACCTAGGGATCTGGTTAAAATAAAGATTTTGATTCAGTAGTTCTGGGGTGAAATTCTACATTTCAAAAAGCTCTCAAGTATTCATGATGTTCCTAGTCTATGGTCCACACATTGACTAGTATGGAGCTAGGGAATTGGCACAACCAGTTAAGTGCTCAATCTCACGTATTGTAGAACAAAATGTCGTCTGGTCCTGTGCCATCCTTATGATCACTGGTATATTTGAGTCAATTGTGTTGGCTATTATGTCAGTCCATTTCATTGAGGGTTTCCCTCATTTTTGATGACCCTCTATTTTACCAAACATGATGTCCTTTTCTTGCAATCACTCTTTCTTGATGATGTATCCAAAGTAAGTGAGTCACTTCTAAGGAGCATTCTGGTTGTATTTCTTCTAAGACTAATTAGCTAATTCTTTTGACAGTCCATGGAATATTCAATATTCTTTGCCAACATCACAGTTTGAATGCAGCAATTCTTCTGTCTTCCTTTTTCACTGTCCAACTTACTTATATGAGTTGATTGAAAAGACCATGGCTTAGGTCAGATTCACCTCAGTCATCAAAGTGACATCTTTGTTTTTGAAAACTTGAAACCTAAATATTACTATCGTACTTACTTTAATACAATAAAATGTCCATTAAAAAAAAATATTTTCTTTCACTTATCAGTTTGGCAAATATTAAGAAGAATGATAACAGCATAGTGTTGGTAATAGTATAGGAAAAAACACACTCTTATCCTATGGTGGGAGTGTAATTGGTACCATCTTGAGGGCAATTTGGCAATATGTAGTATATTAAATTAAAAAGAACATATGAACAGACACAAACACACACGTTTACTTGATATTCAAATTATAGGAATTTATCTATAAATGTATGTACAAGAAAGTGCAATGCAGCATTGTTTATAACAATGAAAATTTAGGAACATTGATAAATTAAAAAAAATACAGTACATAAATATAGAAATATATTAATAATTAATAAAAATTATTTCAACGATAGCCTAGTCAAATTGTGGTTTATCCTAACAATAAAATAATAGGTAGACACTAAATTTATTGACAAGGCCATATTGCTAAAAGAAATGTTACAGAACAGTATATACAGTATTCTGGTTCTTTTTATAAAATCTATATATTTATATTGTGTGCACATGTAAAGAAAAATGTCTGGAAGGATAAATAAAAAAATTAGGATTATCTTTTTTTTTATTGTGGAGACAGAGATATAACAAAACATTTGCCATTTCAACCCTTTTTATGTGTATAATTCAGTGACATTATAATTACATTCACTGTTGTGCAACAATCACCATTATCCATTTCCATTTTTGCATCACCCTTAACAGAATCTCCGTATCCCTTAAGCAATACCCTTCCATATCTTCCCCTTCCACCTGTCCCTGGTAACTACTAATACACTTTGATCTCTACGCAATTGCCTATTCTGGATATTTCATAAAAGTGCTATCATACAATGTTTGTCCTTTTGTGTCTGACTTATTTCACTCAGTATAATGTTTTCAAGGTTCATCCATGTTGTAGCATGTATCAGAACTTCATTTCTCTTTATGGCTGAATAAAATTCCATTATATATGTATACTATATTTTATTTATCCATTCATCTGTTGATGGACACTTGGGTTGGTTCCTCTTTTTAATTATGCTTTAAGTGAAAGTTTACAATTCAAGTTAGTCTCTCATACAAAAATTTATATGTACATTGTTATGTGGCCCTAGTTGCTCTCCCCATACTGTGACAGTGCACTCCTCCTTTCCACCCCAGATTTCCTGTGTCTATTCAACCAGCTCCTGACCTCTCTGCCTTCTCATCTCACCTCTGGACAGGAGTTGCCATTTAGTCTCATGTATTTACTTGAGCTAAGAAGCACTCTTCACGAATATCATCTTATGACCCATTTAAAAAAAAAAAACAACCAAACCTATTGCCCTTGAGTTGATTCCAACTCATGGCGACCCTATAGGACAGAGTAGAACTGCCCCATAGAGTTTCCAAGGAGGGCCTGGTGGATTTGAACTGCCGACCTTTTGGTTAGCAGCCACAGCTCTTAACCACTATACCACCAGGGTTTCCTTATGACCCCATAGTCCAGTCTAATCTTTGTCTGAAGAGTTGGCCTCGGGAATGGATTTACTTTTGGGCTAACAGAGAGTCTGGAGGCCATGTCTTCTGGGTGGGGGTGGGGGGGTTCTGTCTTTGGACTTCTGCAAATAACACTGCAATAAACACTGATGTACAAGTATCTGTTTGAGTCCCTGTTTTCAATGATTTGGGGTATATACCTAGGAATAGAATTGTTGGGTAATAAAGTTCTATGCCTAACTTTTTGAGGAACTGCCATATTGTTTTCCATAGTGGCTGCGCCATTTTACAATCCTACCAGCAATGGATGCGGGCTCCAACTTCTCCACATTCTCACCAACACTTGTTATTTTCCATTTTTCTGATAGTAGGCATCTTAGTGGGGGTTGAGTGGTATCTCATTGTCATTTTGGTTTGTAGAACACATAAAGAACTCTTAAAACTTTACAGTAAAAAGACAAATAATCCAACTTAAAAATGGACAAAGGACTTGAATAGACATTTCTCCAAAGAAGATATACAAATAGCCAATAAGCATATGAAAAGATACTCAACATCATTAGTCATCGAGAAATGCAAATCAAAACCACAATGAGATACCACTTCTTACCTGCCAGGATAGCTATAATTAAAAGTCAGTTAATAATAAGTGTTGACAAGGGTGTGGAGAAATTGGAACCCCCATACACTGCTGGTAAGAATGTAAAATGATGTAGCCATTTTGGAAAACAGTTTGGCAGTTCCTCAAAAAGTTAAACAGTTACCACTTGGCCCAGCAATTCTACTCCAAAGAGAAATGAAAACATATGTGCACACAAAAACTTGTACAAGAATGTTCACAGCAGCACTATTCATAACAAAAAGGTGGGAAAAACCCAAATCTCCATCACCTAATAAATGGATAAACAGAATGTGGTATATACACATACTATGTATGGAATATTATTCAGCCATAAAAAGGAACAGAGTGCTACAACATTGATAAACCTTGAAATTATGGTAAGTGAAAGAAGTCATATATTGTATGGTTCCATTTACATGAAATGTCCAGAATAGGCAAATCTATAGAGACAAGAGAGTCGATCAGTGTTTGCCTACAGTAAGAAGGATGGAGGAATTAGAAGGTGATAGCTAAAGGATACAGGATTTCCTTTTGGGGTGATGAAAATGTTCTAAAATTAATCAATTTATTTGTTCCACAACTCTGAATATACTAAAAAACCATTTAATTGTACACTTTAAATGAGTGAATTGTATTGTATGTGAATTGTATCTCAAGAACACTACCAAAAAAGGGTTCATAGAGGCTAGATGCCTCCAACCCCTTCTGACCTTATGGTAGGCTCCTTGCCCTCATTCATTTATAGTGAAAAACCTCCCGATCTTACCTGCTGTTCTCAGATCAGCCTGTTGACTATTTGTGGTGTTCTCCTGTTCTCAGGCCCACAAGCTGCTATAGTATTTACCTGTCTCTTCTGCACATTGTCAATAACAAGCAGGCTTGTGGCTGTTGGTGCTCTGTTCCACTCACTTGTATTTTGGGATTCAAGGGAATATTCTGTCACCTACTTTTGCTGTAAATGCTGTCCATGGGTTTTTCGTTTTGCCCTCTAGTTGCTCTGTTCATATGTGGGGATTCAGAATGATCCAAAAGTACCTTAGCATTGCTGCCACCATCTTCCTAACATTCCAGTAGGGATGTTTTGTAAATAGCACTGGTCTTAAATATTTTCCCCCAGTTTACATTTGCTGCTTGTCACCTAAGCAGCATGGATGGGTGACTTGGAGACAGGGGGATGAGGGAATTTAGGGGATGATCTGTATGCATGAGCTGCTGCCACACTTTCTGCTCACCAAGGAAATTTGTCTCTCTCTGTTTTTACAGCCTTGAGGGGCTGTGGAATGATTGGACCATCTCAGGATGTTATTAATATTTCCTCCTAGGCTTCTTCAACAGTGCAATCCAGTTGGCTTATTTCTCAGAAAATACTGCTACGGTTATCTATTCTGGCATGTAAAGTGGTTACTCAGAGTCGGGGAAAACGAAGTTGGACTAAAAAAACGGACCACCTCAACCACTCAGCCACAATGCATTACCAAAAAGCACTTGAAAAAATTAAGGGGAACAAACAAATGTAGGTACATGGCTGCTTTCATTCCATTACAGATGAGAAAGACTTTAATCCAACAGGAGTTATCAGAGGAAAATTGTCTTAGGCTGGGTTCTCTAAAGAAGCAAAACCAGTAAAGCATGTAAATATATATAGAGAGAGATTTACATCAAGGAAATAGCTCACGCAGTTGTAGAGGCTAAAATGTCCCAAGTCCATGGATCAGGGTAGAGGCCTCTCACAATTCATGGAGCCACAGAAGCTGGGGAACCCAAGGTCGGCAGGTTGGAGAGGGGCTCTGGCTCCCAGGCTGTGAAGGTCAATGAATTCCAAGATCAGCAGACAAGACTGCAAGATTTCTCCTGATTCACGTAGCTGCAGGGGCTGGCGAACCCAAGGTCAGTAGGTCGGGGAACTGGACTTTTGCTCCCAGGCTGAGAAGTTCGATGAATTCCAAGATCAACAGGTAAGCTGCTAGCTCAAGTCCCAAGAACCGGAGGTGAGACAACAAGAGTCAGCTGCTGAGTCTGGAACAAGCCAAAAACCTTGACAAGGCAAGCAGGCAGAAAGTAACCAGTGGAAAGCAGAAAGATGAAACTGAGGGGGCGGTGAGCTGACACAGGCTTCGCTTCCGCCAGTACCACTCAGTAGATTCCATCATGGGGTTGATCACTATATTATACAACTGCTAAAACACTGAGAATAATGGCCTAGCCAAGTTGACCTACAATCTTAACCATCACAATGATTCTCTAAAGCAGGGACTGTTGGTGAATTTAATTCCTTGCCACACTGGGGTTTGCACAAGTGTCTACAATAAGACTGCCAGATGTCTCATTTGGGGTTAGAACATAGCTCTTTTAAAGTTTCTTCAATTTCAGTAGAGGTCCATTAATATTTAAACTCGAGTTTCAATAGCTGTGAAACCCCATCTAAGGTTAAATGCACAAACCCAGTCTTTTACAGGTTCTCCTTTACAAAAGGTGCCAAGAATCCCAAGAAATGTTTGTGTATATCTACAAATAAGTCCTTTTACTGGAAATGGGGAAAGGTCCTTATTATTTTCCTATCGTTGCTGTAACAAATTACCACAAGTGAAGTGGCTTAAAACAACACAATTTATTATTTTACATTCTGAAGGTCGTTAAGTCCAAAACGGGTCTTATGGAGTTAAAATCAAGGTGTTAGCAGAGCTCTGTTCCTGCTCGAGGCTCTGGGGGAAGAGTTGGTTTCCTTGCTTCTTCCAACTTCTAGAGGCTGCCTGAATTCCTTGGCTCACGGCCTCTCTCTTCATCTTCAAAGCCAGTGGTGTAACATCTTCAAATCTCTCTCTGACCTGTGCTTCCATCCGTACGTCACCTTCTCTGCCTCAGGTCCTCCTGCCTTCATCTTACAAGGACTCTTGTGATTATATAGGGTCCATTTGGATAGCCCGGGAAAATCTCCCCAGCTCAAATGCCTCGACTTAATCACATCCACGACGTCCCTTTGCCGTATAAGGCAACATATTCACAGGTTCTGGGGATTAGAACGTGGACACCTTTGGGGGGTATTATTCTGCCTACCAGAGACCCCAAGAGCTCCCAGATATACCCCTCCTAGCCACAACCTGCTCTCTGCACATGGGCTCCTGTGGAGCCGGGACTCTTTCAAGCCCTGGTGCCCAGGGAGTGGAATGCTCCTCCTACACCTTAAAGTCAAAGATGTCCAGGTTTGCTCTTATGAAACAAACACATCTGATGTATAAGTTAGGGTGGGCAAGAAGTCCAACAGCAAAGTGGCTTGAGCCCTAAGTGTTACAGTACTTTGTATATACAACCCGATGTAACAATTTTTTAACTTATGTAAATTTTTAAACGAAAGTTGAGAGTACTATAAACACCAATATTCTCACGATTTTGATTCAACAGTTAACATTTTACTTTTTTCTGCTTCAGTTAAAAACTTCAGCTCTAACTCCCCAGCATGCATATCCTAAGAATATTATTCTATATAACCACAATATCATAATCAAAGGAAAGAGAATTAATAATAATCCCGTTTTTGTTAGCTGCCATGGAGTCAGCCCTCCAACTCATGGCGATTCCATGCACAATTAATTGGACTGTTGTGATCTATAGGGTTTTCACTGGCTGATTTTTGCAAGTAGGTCGCCAAGTCTTTCTTTCTAGTCCATCTTAGTCTAAAAGCTCTGCTGAAGCCTGTTCATATCATAGCAACACGTAAGCCTCCACTGACAGAAGTGTGCCCTACCTTTGGGCTGACAGAACAGCACACTTGTATGAAGGCCAGGCCATTCGCTTACTATTATGGACTCTCTTCTGAGCTTCTGCTTCCTCATTGTAAAATTGGGACACTACCATCCTTCCCAGGGCTGTCCCACACCCTGACTGCCTCCAGGGGGCAGTAGCGGTTCAGTGGTAGAATTTTCAGCTGCGCTCCATTGGGTTTTCTTGGCTGTGATCTTTATGGAAGCAGATTGACAGGCTTTTCTTATGCAGTACCACTGGGTAGGTTCAAACAGCCAACCTTTAGGTTAGTGGTGGTGTTGGGTGCCGTCGAGTTGATCTGAGTCAGCGACCTTACGGGACAGAGTAGAACTGTCTCATAGGGTTTCCTAGGCTACAATCTACGGGAGCAGATCACCATGTCTTTTATCCCGTGGAGCTGCTGTTGGGTTCGAACTACTGACTTGTCAGTTAGCAGGAGAGCCATCAGGATTCCTTACCAGGTTAGTAGCCAAGTACAAACTACTTGTGCCACCCAGGGTACTGCAGAAGAAAGGCCTGTCACCATGAGTTGGACTTGGCGGCAATGGTTTTTTGTTTATTGGCCTAAAGCGTCTGAAAACGAGACCTTCTGATGGTGGGCAGAGGGTGTGAGAAAAGTAGTCCTTCTGTTTTTCACCTCCTGCCCTGTTTTTCTGGTGTTCTCAGTAGTGTCAATAGCTCTAGTGCCTAAAAGCTGACTCTCCCAGTTTTGTGCTCTCACATGCATTACTGCATTTAATCCTTGTGGATACCATGACTTGCTCCCTTTCTACAGATGAGGACACTAAAGAGAGGGAAGTCACTTGCTCAAAGCCTCACAGCTAGGAAGTGGTGGAGCCTGGATTCAAACCAAATTCTTCCTGACCCCAGTCTCTAGTGCCTTACACGGGTCTGATGACTCTCAGCCCTGCCCTTTTCCAGGGAGCTCTGAGTAATTCCTAAGGCCCCACTTTTCTCCTGCCTCCAAAACGATGTATCCAGACCAGCTTCTCCATAATCTGCCCACCTAAGAATAAAAACAGCTAACATGCGAAGTGCATTGTCCCAAGCACTTTACGTGTGTTAACTCATTCGATCACATTCTACTTTCATCATTTTACACATCAAACAAGTCTAGAGATGTGAGTGGCACAGCTGGAATGTGAATCCAAGCACATTTTAACCACTACCTAATTTACAAAGAAACAGATC
The DNA here is from genome assembly GCF_000243295.1 of Trichechus manatus latirostris. Taxonomy (NCBI): domain Eukaryota; kingdom Metazoa; phylum Chordata; class Mammalia; order Sirenia; family Trichechidae; genus Trichechus; species Trichechus manatus. Next base: position 117,909 of record NW_004443969.1, read on the forward strand.
CTTTTAGTCTTGGCTAACCTGGCCAAGACTAAAATAAATTTAGATATACCAAAACCCACTGCGATCAAGTCAATTCCAACTTACAACCCTTTAAGATAGAGTAGAACTGCCCCACACGGTTTCCAAGGAGCAGCCGGTAGATTGCAACTGCCGACCTTTAGTTAGTACTCATAGCCCAGAGGTGCCAAAGATTTCTGGTTGCCTATCCATGCTGCCTTCTAACTTTCGTGGCTGAAGCCACTTGACCCCACCCACTCATCAAGCCAACACTCCCCCGACTCCTGCAGCAGCCAGGCTCTCAGCAAGGAACCTAAGGAGCCCTTCTCCCTGAACTATGAGCCCTGAACATGGTCTTGCCCTGAGCTTGTCTCTGATTCTAGTCCCTCACATCTGAATCCCGGCCAGGGGGCCAAATGTCACATCCAGATGTCCTGCTGCCAGACTCACATAGCAGGGACCCGAGACAAGCCAAGTTATCATGGTAGGACCAATCTCTCCAAGGTTTTTACTTTTCTCACAAAACCTTTGTAGATTTGAGTTACTCATAATGGGGTCAACAACAGTAAGACAAATTGGGGTACTAGTATGCTCAGACAGGGACAGGCAGCCTGGTATAAGCAGCTAAGAACCCAAATCCAGGCAGACCAAGCAAGAGTTAAAAAAGCACAGTAATAAATACAAGACTGATGAAGTTATTTAATTACACAGGAACATACTATGAAACAAAGTGGTTACATAGTGGGTAGATGACGACTTCACTTTTGATTAAAAGTGTTAAGACGCATAGAAAAAACCAGGGTATATATATCAAAACATCAAGTGTTATGATCTGTTCCGTGATAAAATATTCTTCCCTGTGCTTTTGTGTATTTTTTGCAACATGATTATTTCTGAAACAAAAAAGGTAAACAGGTTACTAGAGAAAAAGTTAAACTAAATGCCAAGAATGAGGACCCCAAGAAGCCAAGGAAGGAACCCAGCAGTCAAAGTCTGAAATCCAGGACAGGCCAGCCAGAGGCCAGCAGTCAGGCCTAGACGGGGAAGAGCATTTTCTTTCCCCTCCAGGATGTATTATCAGCCTGTTTCCTCCACATTTATGTTCTCATCAGTGTACACTGAGGCACTTATACTTAACGGCCTCTGTAGGAATATTTATTGGCACACAGAAAAATGATGCCAGCAACTTTGGCTTTGAGTTGCTATAAAATATAACTATTTTATAGTTAACATACTACACAAAACACAGTAGAAACCAAATGCTTCTAGAACAAAAATCTGACTAAACCACTGGCTTTTGCCACTTTTTTGACCTGTTTATTTTCACTGTACTGTACATTTACTTTTGTTTCATGGATCTGGAAGAGATACTTTTTCTCACAGACACTAACATGAATGCATGTTGAGCAGTGGCTGTGTGATGGCCCGGTTATAAGGCTACATTAATAGTTAGCCATGTCTTCTAGGCGCTCTGCAGAATCGAAAGTTTGCCAAAATCCAAACCACCCTGAAATGAACTGATTTGAATGAGGAGTGTCGCCATCCTTGTGTCTTTACTAGGTTACCAAATATAGAACACAGCAGAATAGCAAATCCGTATTGGTGTAAACGAGGTTCCTAAATCCCAGATTCCCCTCCCCACCCCAAAATATTAAGACTGCTAGGGGCACTTTATTTAAATGACAATGACAATCCATTTCTTGCTCGTAAAAAAAAAAATTAAGAAAGGTTCATATTTTAAAACGTATTAGCAGTATATAAAAATCAACACCACTTCTAACCAAAGATACTCCCTAGATATTTCCCAAAGTTCTCTGCCCTTTTATACGGTAGCATTTTCAGGAGAAGTCAACGACGACTGTTAAGGTCCAAAAAATAAACTGGGACTATTTTTGGCACTACCACCAGCACCACCTGTGTGGAATACTAGGTCACCTGCCTTTTACAGCAAGTTAGCGTAAGTAATTAATTCCACAAAAACCTGCAGACACCAGGAAAAAAAGGCGCAGAAAGAATTATATTAAAACAATAACATAAATCTGAAGGGAAAATATTTAAAATTAAAATATTTTATCATCACAACAAAGACCAAAATATTTCTTTGCCCTTGGGCAACCAAGAAAAATTGAACTGTTTTATATCCTTCCCCCCACCAAAAAAAATAAAAAATAAAAAAGATCTGCTGGAACAGCCCTCAGTGCTTGCAGCCGGTCAATTTATATTCTTGATTAAATCAATCCAAATCCCAAAGGCTACAAAAATTTCCCTGTTAGAGCAACAGGGAGAAAATCCATTTTGGGACAGTTATTGAAGATGAAAGAAGATGTGTCTTCAGTGTGAGAACTGTCTGCTGCCAGGTGATTTCTTGCTGATGTTTTTAAAGATCTTGGACTTCTCAACCTTTCTGGCTTTCTGGTAGCCGAATCCACCACCTCCTCCTCGCTTCTTACATTTGCCTTCACTGCTGTTCACGTCTGAAGGTGAATGTTAAGGAAATCAAGCAATACAAAGATAATGAACTCCAATCTAACATCTCCATAGAGGAAAAAACATGTACACTATTGTCCTCCTACCACAGCCCTTCCCTTAGCAATGAAGAGAAAATGTGTGAACACAAGCCTCTGTGATAAACTACCAGAAAATCAGGAGTAGCCACATGATTGGGGACTAAAATTAGGAATGTAAAAGTCACATTACTTATTTTCTCCACACAATGTGATTCAAGATAATTACTTATATAAACAGGCAACTTAGCAGGAATCTATGTGAACACATTAAGAAAAAGTCCCTATTATCAAAACAAATGACTTTCACTTCTGTTTGGAACTGATCCGGGAATGCTTCACGAAGTGATAGAGCTTTCTTCCCTTCATATAACTCAATATGCTACTTACTAGAGCAGACATTTACTAAATGCCTACGATAGGGAAAGCCACCCAAAATTTGGTCTTCTTCCCTCAGGCATTACTGCCAGAACACTGAAAACTGGTGTTTAGCGCTTTAGCTTGTTTTATCTGATTCAGTTTCTTCTGTAGATCTGATAACAAAGCACACATTATAAACTGCAACAGAATCAACTGGAGGCATTCTCTTTGGCTTTATCTTGTGCCACACTTGAGTTCTGTTTTCTTTTGCTGACCTTGTCTCTTGTCTAAAACCCTTCAATGGCTCTAGGAGAATAAAAGTGTGTTGAAATGTCCCCTCCTCTCTTCAGCTTCAGATACAACCATGTGAGCCCTATTACTTTACCCCTCTGTACTTCAGCCTAGGCACAGTTACATGCTTGACTGCTAACTGCAATGGAAAACCCTATGGAGCACAGTCCTACTCTGCAATAATGGGGTCACTGTGCATTGGAAATGACTCAACGGCAACTGGTTTGGTTCTTTTTTTGTGCTTCTGCCTGGAATGTACAACTTCCCCTGGCTTCTAGTTTCTGCCGTTCAAATTTCTTTGTCCTTTTTAAGGCCTGAGCTATAGGCACTTAACCTGTCCTGTGCTCACAAGGACAAGCAGCCATTCACCAGGTGAGCACCCAGGCTTCCAGTCCTCAGCCACAGACCACCAACCCAAGTGCTACGACCAAAGTCACTTGTGTCAAGCTTTTATCCCTTAGTTCTTGGATGAATTCATAACAGAAAAAAAAGGATACTAAGATCAACGAAAGGAGGCACCTTGAAACCAAATGACAGAGCAACTTGAGGCAAATCTAAATTATTAACGTTAAAGATTTGTTTCAGAGAATGGGAATCATATGCTCGAATGTATGACTTATATGCTTCCTGGGCTGACTTATGAAGGAAGTAGTTCTTTTCAATCAGTTGTTCAAGCTGAAATGGAAAGAAACATTGATTTTAATAAAATAAAAACTGTCATTTGCCCTAAACATGTAGATTTCACACACCACAGAACAAAGCCATCCCACAGAAAACATTTCTTCAGATCTACTTGCTCCAGGCTTTGGGACATTTGCCAAGTCTTGCTTCAGTAACAACAATGCCAAAGTTCTTGGAAGGCAGGGGATGAAACAAAGTAGTGAGCACAGGAGCATGGTAAACCAGCACAGCAAGATACCATAAAGATCACATAGTCCAAACTCTTCAGTCTATGAAAAGTGGAGACTCAGAGGACAGTGACTGCCCATGGAAGCACTAGAAAGGCAATGCCAGGACTCTTATAAACGCAAAAGAAAAAAGAGCATACCTGAGACTGAATATCAGAAATTTTGGACCAGGAAAACTCAAATTCACTTAGAGGAACCTAGAAAACAAAGTATAAAGGTTAAGTGAACCAGGATGGATCAACACTGAAGAGTTTAGATAAATGAAAAATTTTGAGATGAATGAAACAGCTGGGGACATGATGGAGCCTGGGCAGTGGTGGTCTTGACACAGCTCATAGGTACTGAAGGCCAGGAAGGACAACCAGGCCTGTGGAATTCCCTGGGACAGTCATTAAAATCTGCTCCTCTAGGCTCCCAGCATTCTGGAGGTTCACACAAATCATGCTAGCGAACAGGCATTTCTTTCTTCCTGAAAGGAAAGGCAAGGCAAGGAATTGGGCAGGGACACTGAGTTGGTAAAGCACTTTTAGCTAAATAAGGATCTCTATGATCCTGATTATTCGGAGTGATGAAGCATTGTTATGGATGGAACGGTGTCCCCTCAAAATGTGTTGGAGCCCTGACCCCTATACCTGAGGATATAATCTCCTTTGGGAATAGAGTTTCATTGTGTTAATGGGACCATGACAGTGTGGAATGTGCCCTAATCACCCGTGGGGGTGGGGGTGGGGGTGGGAAGGAGTATATCACATGGAGATGGCTGAAGAATTGAGAACGCCAGGGCTGTAGAAGCTGAGACAAGGATATTAAGGATCCTTCCCCAGAGTCCACTGAGAGAGCCTTCCCCTAGAGCCAGTGCCCTGAATTCAGACTTCTAGCTTCCCAAACTGGGAGAAAATAAATTCGTTCTTTAAAGCCAGGCACTTGTATTTCTGTTATGGCAAAACTAGGAAACTAAGACAAGCAGGAGAGCTGCTCTACCACCACACTGCCCTGCGACTACAAACTTCTACAGGAAGGATTTGCTATCATTCATCATTTACTAGATACTGCTAAAGCGCCCAGCCCTGGGCACCTTGCCCAGAGAGCTTGTGTCTGTGGGGCAGACAGATGAGTGAAGAAGTGATAACTCGATGAGTACCAGGTGCTCAGGAACATAAGGGAGGGGTAGCAGAGATGGCTTCCCTGGAGAGACAACACCTAGCTCAAATGGAAGCATCCTAGACAACCAAGAAAAGGGCATTCTAGAGAAAATGTGCATAGGCCACAGGTAATTTCAGGGAGCTGCCTGTAAAGAGCTGGTGGAGGCACCTCCATCTGGCTAGACTATATGAGGGAGGCTGAGAAGGCAAATATCAGGGCAGAAAAATAAGACCTGACAGGTGTTCACAAAATCTAGCATCAAAAAGGCCAAGGATGATTCTGAGGAATTCAGTTTTAGTGGAAGGGAATGAGGTCAAAGCCAAAATATCGTGGGCTGGGGATTGAATGGGAGGCAGTCTGGGAAAAACAGAACCACTCTTCCAAAAGGGCAGACTTAGGAAGAGCAATAGGCAGTAGCTGTACTAAAATATAGGGGTATGGAGATGGGTTTAGGGTTGAAGTTAGCCTTTTCACAGTGAGAGTCCTGAGATGGTAAAGAGCTAACTGCGAGTGAGAGACTCTAGGTAATACATGAACCTCGATGAATAAGGGACAGAGGAGGAAGAGGCAGGAGTCAATGGCGACCCCCACTTCAGCTGAGGTAGGAGGAAAAGGTATTAGAATGAAGGAGAAAACAGTGGGGCGAGGGAGTGGAGCAGGAGGTGGAGATGATCAGGTGTTGAGGAGCTTCAAGGGAGTGGAAAAGGTTTCAAACAGGGCTGTAGCAGTGGGAGAAGAGGCTGGAGACACAAGAGGCACGGCTGAACAACACAGAGCTCAAGGCCAAGCCATTGGGCAGCTTTCTGTCCACACCTCCTGGGCCAACACCACATACCATCTCACTTGCTGAACTGTTTCAATAGCACTGCACCAACTCACTCTTCTGACACATTAAGAAATGGCACTTAAGGCCATCTGCATTGGCAAATAGCCCCTACAAGAGGACTCTGTTTCCACTGAAGAGTTTCCAGGCCAAGATCTTTACCTTGGATTGCTTCAAGTAACGAAGGAAACCCAATTCTTCTGGGCGCAAAATGAGCAAGGCATGCCCTCTTCCATTTAGGCCTCTGGCTGTTCTACCCACACGATGAATATACTCCTGTAGTGAGAAAAGATAACCTGGGTTAATGACGACTCCCACACACCCTGTTAACAATGTATTTGCATTTTCAGGATGTACGTGGTGGTCAGAGGACAGTCAGAACATCTGTATCCAGCCAGTGCAGATGTTTCCCCACAGGGCTGTGTCACAGAGACCCTACACTATAAAGCTATTCCTCTACTTCTTCTGGCACACACCACCCCAAACAGGTTGTTAACAGCGCAATGACCAAGGCCAAAGGAAGGCTGGACATGAAGGTCACATTAACACTATCACCTAATAAGTGTGCTTCATCTTTCAAATGCTCCCCACCCATGGTAAATGCTAGTTGACAATTTATATAATCCATTGTTTACTGAAAATACTTTAGTGAAGCTTCTACTACAAAACCACATCCATCTCTTTAATTTCCTTCTGATGTCTGTTGCTCTTAACAGATCACCCCAAGGATGTAACATTCTAACTCAGTCCCGATACCTCTTAAATGTCCATGCACACACACCTCTAGGTCCTGTGAAGCCCTACCTACTTAGCACCAGAGAAATACTTCAGTCACTGTGCAGCATAACACAACTTGAATAACTAAGGGATAAACCTCTTGTATGTAAAATGTAATTATTTCTCAGGGAACCCAGAGACGAAGTATACCCCTTAAGGTAGAACCTAGAGAGGAAGTGCACCCCTTAATGTAGAACCCTTCTAGAGAAAGCCCAAGGATGCCAATTACCTTGGGGTCATCTGGAGGGTCATACTGAACAATCCAGTCGACTTCAGGAATATCCAGACCTCGAGCTGCCACATCTGTACACAATAATATCCCCGAATCTGCATTGCAGAATTGAAAGAATGTGGTTGTTCTCTTATTTTGCTTCTGCCTTCCCTAGAATAAGATAAAAACACCCATTAGAAGAGCTTAACCTGTTTTATTTCAAGTTCACTCCCCGGCCTATGTGGATGGTATCTCTCACTCTTTTGTAGCCCTCTCCCCTCCCTGCCCAACACAGCTCCCTGTACACAGGATCGATATCCAGTGTTGACCAAAATACTTAGAACTAAGTTTAGAGGAGAGAGCAATACCGCAATCCCCATAATCTATACAGCTTGACAAGCATAACCTGTTTAAACAACAACAAAAACTCATCATCACTTACATGAATGGCCAAGACATGCAAATCAATGTAGTTCAGCAGCTCATAGTGGTATTTAACAGACTTGCAGGATGAAAAGAACACCATTAGTTTCTTCTTTCGGTTTTTTTTAAGGAATGTAAAGAGCAAAAGGAATCTTTTTTCAGAGGCACAAACAACGTATCCCTAGAAGTGGTTCAAGTGAACAGATACAAATTTATCAGACAGACATTTTCAGCTTCATGAAACGGTATAACTTTATAGAAAACAGATAAATACAGTATTGCATACATACTGCCACTCTGAGCTAGAACAAAACTGCTGCCTTGATTATAACAAAGTGTTCCTAAAATAACTTTTTCAATGACTTTAAAGATGATTTCTAAAATAAGGCTCATGTTAACTCTCAACTGGCTACAATCACTGACACTTAACACTTTTTTATATAAACCGACAGCCCAAGAGATTCTTGGAATGTGATTAGTAATGTCTTCCACATGGTATGAAGCATTAAATGACAGAGAAAAGAAAGCTGATCAAATTAGAGTTTACAGCACTTCACACCTTGAGTCACACTATGTCCAAGTTCACTATATATGAATTAAAAGTTCACTAACCCATTGGTTTTCTAGATGATCTGCAAAATAATTACAAGGAATCACCAAATTAGACCCTTTAAGGTTAAGATATGAATGGAAAGTACCTGCTCAAGACCATCCACTGTTGCATTGGCCTTATCATCGTCAACACCAACATACAAGGGCTCCTTTTTCAGAGAAATCCTTGCCAGGTCTTCAACTTTTCGAGTTTGTGTGGCAGAAAAAAGCATGGTCTGTCTGCGTACTGATACATATAAAAATAATGCAAACCTGTTAGGAAATCTTCATCTCTTCATAACTGTAAGTACCCTATGTAGAAACACGAGGACTGGGAGCCATGACGTCACTACAGATTCTACAGATAAGGGTAAGATGGGAATATCACCAACAACTTTATGACTATTATATGTTTGACAACTTGGAAGAAATTGATAAATTCCTTGAAAAACACACTGTTAAAGCTCACTCAAGAAAAAAACAGAAGACTCGAATAGCCTTATAGCTATTAAGAAAATTATAGTTAACATCTTCCTGTAAAGCTGTAGGCCCAAACGGCATCACCAATTCTAAACAAACTCTTCAGGAAATCAAAGAGGAGAATTTACTTCCCATCTCATTCTTTGAAACCAGCATTACACTGTCTTGAACTAAACTGTGTCCCCCCAAAAATATTTATTGGAATTCTAATCCCCATACTTGTGGGTGTAATCCCATTTGGGACTAGGGTCTTCGTCATGTTAATGATACCACATCAGTGTAGGAGTGTCCTAAGCCTAGACACTTCTGAGTTATAAAGAACAGCACAGACACAGAGACAAGCAGGTGGAACTCACCAAGGAACTGAGGAACAGCAGGGTTACAGAAGCTGAGACAAGGATCTCCCCCTAGAGTTGACTGAAAAAGAGCCTTCCCTACTTCTGAGTTATAAAAACAGCAGAGTAGCTACATGACCAAGCATATATAAGGGGAAGCTATTTGAAGACAAAGGAGGCAGATGAATGAAATCTACAAGCCCATGAACTCCAAGAATTGTAGTATGGGGCAGTTCTACTCTGTCCTATAAGGTCCCTATGAGTTGGAAAACTTGACAGCATGCAACAAAAGCTAAACTAGATACAGAAGGATCTCCCTAGAGCTACACACTAAATCAGATTTCTGGCCTCCTGAGCTGTGAGAAAATATGTTTCTGACGTTTAAAGCTGCCCACTTGTGGTATTTCTGTTACAGTAGCATTAGCAAACTAAGACACTCTCCCAACCAAAATCTTACGACGACATTACAACTACAGACCAATATACCTCAAGAACGTAGGTATCAACACTTATGAATAAAATTTTAGCAATACATAAAAAGGATAATACTTTATGACCAAATGAAGTTTATCCTAGAATGCAGGGTTGGCTTAACATTTGAAAATCAATCAATATAATTCACCATACCAACGAACAAATTAAAAACGAAAAACCATCTGATCATTTCAATAAACACAGAAAATGCATTTAACAAAATCTAACAAATATTCCTGATAAAAACCGTCTGGAAACTAGAAAAGACTCTTTCCTAACCTGATAAAAGGATATATACGAAAAACCTACAGCTAAAATCACAGTTAATGGTGAAAAATTGAGTGCTTTCCCTCCTAAGATCAGAACAAGACACTGATCTTAGTGTCCACTCTTGCCACTTCTATTCAACATTGTATTAGAGATTCTGGCCAGTACAACCAGGCAAGAAAAAGTTAAATGAACTGAATCTGTATTTGTAGATGACATGATCGCCTATGTAAAAATCCAAAAGGCTAGGGTCATCTGGAGGGTCATACTGAACAATCCAGTTGACTTCAGAGACACAATATTGAAAAAAAAAAAAAAATCATATTTTTACATACGAGTAAAGAACAACTGGAAATTGAAGTTAACAGAAGGCAACAAATCTAAGGCTACCTGTGGGATGTTAGATGAGATTATAATAACTAACATGAAGAGAAAGAAATAGACATGTATTAAGACTGTTTAATTTGCATTAAAATCTCTAAAATGTCAAACTACCATAACAAGTTACTATTAAATGCCTTGCTGGCGAAATGGTTAAATGCTCAATTACTAACTGGAAGGTTGGCAGCTCCAACCCACCCAGAGGCACCTGGAAGAAAGGGCTAGCAACTGAAAACTCTGGAGGAAAGTTCTACTCTACACACATAGGGTCGTCATGAGTCGGAACTGACTTGATGCCTATAGGTTTTTCTGTGGCAGTTTGATGCTTGCATTTCAAACTATACCTAAGGCTGACTGACACAACTGCTTCATCTATCATACAATTTTCTATCAACATACAGTTTTCCTGTAGGAATGACCCTCGGCTACCTCCAGTAAGTACTTTGCAAGGCTCATGCAAATGCTACCTACTAACCTGGTATAAGTTTAATAATTTGCTTTAATTCCTCTTCAAATCCAACATCCAAGATACGATCAGCCTCATCAATAACCAGACACTGTAGGTTTTTATACATAAACCCTGGGGTATTCTAACAAGACAAAGGACAGAGAAAAATTTGTAAGTTGTCAAGTTTATGTTTCACACAAAATGAGACAGGCACACCTAACAGTGTTCTTTTACCTGCATGTGGTCCAAGAGGCGGCCTGGTGTGGCCACAATGATGTTGATCCCGTTAGCAAGTTTCTGTGCTTCAGCAGATCTGTTACTGCCCCCCATGATCAACCCATATGTGTGAACGTGGTGCGTCATCAGCTCCTTTAGCACACCAAAAGTCTGCATGGCCAGCTCCCTGGTAGGTGAGAGAATAAGAGCTCCTGTTCCTAAAAAGCAAAAAATGATATAAATAGTAAAAGTCAAAGTTGGTTGTCATCACAAGCCTGTAACAGCTACAAAATAAAGTTCTAGTGAGATAACGAGAGAAACAGATACAAATCTTACCATTCCTGGGCATAAATTTTAATTTAACAATGAGTTCAACTGCAGGGATGAGAAATGCAAGGGTTTTGCCACTGCCTGTTTTTGCAGCTGCTAGAAGATCCCTAAGTATTAAAAAGGGAAAGAAGGAGAAACACACTTAGTGCACTCACTCAACAAGCATTTTTGGAATACATACCATGTACTATGCATGTAATATGTTTTAGGAACCCAGGCTACAGCACAAATAAGAAAAAGCCTTTGCCTTCTTTGTCACTGATCAATCACCTATGTTATATACTGTACCTGCTTCAAGAATAAAAATCATGATACAAAACAGAAATGAACACCTTACTCCAAACATTCATAAATAAGGCTTTTAAGGAAGGTTGAACCATAACTCAATACATAATGCAAATGAACAAGCGCACACTGATATTTTCTTTGCAATCTACTAGCACTAAAAACAAAGACACCAGTGCCTAAGTGCTGATGTTAGGCGTACCTGCCTTCCAGAAGTGGTCTGATACTTTTATGCTGAATTTCAGTCATGTTTCTAAAGCCCATTTCTTTTATCGCCTTCAGAGTGTTTTCATTGACAAGATTAGTTAGAGAAGTAAATGAAGTATCCTCAAAAGCTCCTAAACAGAAAACAGTTCAACATTAGCAAATTTTTTTTTTTTTTTAAGTTAACACTGATATATTTGCCAAAGTGATTAGTTTTGATAACTGAAGGCATTACTGGGTTGAGTCAAGCTCATAAGAGCGTCTTATAGCAAAAGACTAAAACCCCCGATCGCTGGCACATGGTAATAATAAGAAATAGTAAAAACAGTAAGAAAATCTTTTGAAGTTTTTCCATTGCTGATGGCTATTTGATTTAAAGTCCAGAGCCTACAGTGTAACAAAGGAAAAATGGGTGGAGGAGAGGCACAATCAAGGGACTTAATTATAACTAACTGAGCCAGTATGAAACCTCCAGGCTTCCCAGCCTGTGATTTTCCCATTCCATCATGGAATGAGTGAGTTTTAGAAGACAACAAAGTAAAATAACCAGGCATCCTAGAAACTATTTGTGTACGTATGAAAATATCAGGAGTAGAGAAAGGGAAAATATAGAGAAAGAAACATGAAGAACTAAGGTACCACAAAGTGGAAGATAAAAAGAAAAAATAGCAGGAAGACATAAAAACATGTCTTGTCAACATTTACTTTTTTCCACTAAAAGCCACAGTGGAAATATCACACCGTATAATCTAGAGAGGACTGACATTTTTAAGAAAATATATCTCGAAAACTTTCTGGAAGCTACCTGTGAGTCCCAGGGGCAGGCCGGGCACTTCGCTGTCATCTTCGTCACCTGGCTTCTCCACCCTTGTTTCTGCTTCTGCAGGAGCCTCGGCATCACCTTCTTCAGATGCCTCTTCGTCTTCAGCTTTTGCTTTTTTTATGTCTTTGGTTTTAAAGGATAAAACACAATTTAAAAAACACCAAATGAGATCACAAAATAAAAGACTTATGATGCAAAAAGGTTATGAATTCATTTCCCAAAGCTCAAAACATATCCAGTTTTAATTTGCTAAGAATCTCTTTTTCAACAGACTAAAACTTGTTTCATCTGTGTAAAGATTTGCTTATACTTAAAAACCCAGAGTACATATAGATCTGCCAACAAAAAAAAATTTATTTTTTAGGTTTTCTAATACATTGTACCTTCTCTTTAAGTAACAGAAAATTTTTTTTTTTAAGTTCATCTAAATAATTTAAGGAAACTAATTACACCAAATTCCATACACTTCATTGGGAAAAAAACAAACCAAAACAAAAAACAGGCACATCTGATTAACATAATGGTTTTTTAAAACTCATTACAAGCACTGACTTTTCCTCCTGTGCTCATTAAAACATCGATTTTCTATAAAACCTATTTTGCTTTAAAGATGAAAGAAAAAAACCAACAAGCAGTAAGGAAGGATTTTAGGCATAAAGAGAACAGAAAAACCAAAGACTCTTCAAGAAACTAGAGATAGACAATGAAGCAAGGGCAGCTAGCTGGGTGATATAAAACGAAATGCTCCTTGGTTGTAAGTGGCAAGGGGGACGAAAGGTAAGGCCTCCTCCTAGCTTCTTACTTCTACACTGAATAGTCCACAATGTGATCCTAAACCACCTTTCCAGCCTGACCTCCTACTACTTTCTTAAATACTCCACTCTGGGTCAAATGGGTTAACCAACATAATGGGCTTTTTCAGAAATGTATGGCAGTTAGTGATGCTAGTTAGAACAGAACTGATCTAGACCAGAACTCAGGGCTGGCCTCTCGCCTGCGCCTTACTGTCTTCCTTCTGGGAACTGGCCAACTCTGCAGGGCCCATATGTTCAAAAGCCACAGGTACTATGAGCTGGTCTTCATGGCTCATCACTTCTCTTTCCTCAGAATAGTTCTTAAACCTTAGTACTAGAATTAAATCTCCCACCTGTGATTCAATGCTTGAATGTAGAAATTATGCCTCTGGCATAGTACAGTGAGAACCCTAAAGGCAACAATCATTTTAGGTTAAGCTTACACTTACTTCAATTCAGAACTGGAATTCCTAATCTGCATGCTTTCCCTGCTTATTTAAGCAGTTTCTTGTAACCCACAAACGTGTTAGTTTATAGGCTGCATGAAGACAGCCAGGCATACTTGGAAAAGTTCAACACTCTTTTCTAAACAAAACCTTCATTTCAGATGAGATAGATAATTAGGATATTCTCATCTAGAAGTCAACAAACTTTTTCAGTGAAGGGCCAGATAATAATATCTTAGGCTTTACAGGCCATATGGTCTCTGACTGAACTTTGCTGTTGTAGTGGTCAATGTAGCCATAGAGATAAGAGTCCTGATAGTCTGCTGATCCCTGTCCTATGCTACCTCTGAATCTCTGCTTGTTCTCACTGCAACTAACATGTCTCTTCCTTCACCTGAGCTCATTCAAATCCATTCATCTTCAAAATAAATAAAAAGCACCCCCCAACACCATCCTGCTCATTCTACTCACTTGCAAATTAACATTTCATGATATTTTACATACTTTACACATCTAAATTATCACTAAGTCTCCTTTCAGGGGAGGGGTAATTTGTTAGGCAAAAGGAAGGAATGGGGTAAAAAAGTGAGAAGAATCATTAATGCAAAGTCCCTTGATACATACAGGCTGGGGAAGACAGAATCTATTGTCAGCCCAGATTTCTTTAGTGTTAGTAATTCCACACTCCTGTTAGCAAACAAGTACCCTAAAACATTGCTATTCTGTGTTTATTATAAAACACCCAGCTAATGGCCAAAGAGAAAAGCAAAATTTCTGGAATTCCAAGGAGACTGTTAATCTAAGTGTGGTGTTTTCTTCAGGGCTGTTAGGTAATGTAAAAGCATGATACAGCTCAATATTAAAACAAAAACAGTTAATCTTTTGTCCCCCAATAAAAATGTTACTTTTGGCTACCAGGCTAATTTCTGGTGTCCTGGTAAGGACAGGGGATTCTTGTGTGTCACATACATATACAGTAATAATAACAGATGGAACGTGGAGGGGTAACTGAAATATTGAATGGCTGAACTTCAAAGACAACAAAGTACCTACCAGGCCCAGCAACATCCTCCATTTTTCTCTTTTTCTTCTTCTTTTTCTTTTTTGATTCTGAATTGGGAGGCTGTGTTGTTGCTTCCCCATTGGTTAAAATGGCAAATTTCTTGGGGGATTTTTTAATTTTCACCTTTTCCAGTGTTTCTTTAGGCATGTCTCCATTTTGGGCTTCTGACAAGCCTGCATTCATACACTGTTTTACGGATTTTTTATCTTTTACACCTCCCACTGTTTCTTCACACACATCTCCATTTTGGGCTTCTGACAGGCTCATACCTGAGGCCCCTGTTTAAAAACAATAAAAATTATGACAAAGAAAATGTTTACTTAGAAACAATGAAATCTCAACCAAGAAATTCTATGGCTTTCAGAACTGAAGTTATTTAGCTTTTTCTTCCCCTTCATGTACGTTATTAAAACCACGTACAATTTCATGGTGTTCTAGTACAACAAAAGTATCCTTTAAAGAAAAATGCTGGAAAGGAGAAAGCCTGCACTGAGGTCTTCTCTTCAAAAGCACACATCTCCTTCCCTAAGGAGTTAAGTCTGGGACGGGAAAACTTCAATGAGGTCAGATGGGGTCAGGCAACAGCAGTTATAAAATAAACATATATATTTGATAAACATGACTGACATATTGAAAAAGACACATCTTATTTACACAATTACTGGCTTCTCATATAAATGAAACCTACAAACATTCCACTCAACTTTCCTAGAAAACAGTGAACTGAGTATTTGATGAAACCACTTAATTGTCCGAATATTTACCATACACAAACGCCTCAGAATATCTTTACAAAAGTTCTGTTTATATATAGCAAAACAACATTTAACCAACCACATATTTTATTCAAACTGTTATCTATATCTATATCTATAAATAGTAGCATAACTCAACAGGAACTTGGAAATAATAGTAGAACTTCAAAAATATATTCCTTAAACCCACAAACCAGTCTAGTCACTTCCTCTAGGGTTTATCTGAATACCTACTGGAGTGAGGGCATTTTGCTTCCAACATTGCCCTCGGAGGTTTTCATCTTACTCGGAACTCAAAAGGTTAATGCAATTACTTCAAGATCGCCAGCCTGCTATCAGGAAGTTAGGACTGCAAATGACATTCCTGTAATTCCTTTTCATTTAAGTCTTTGTGCAGTACACTAACAAGTTGCAGCTCTTAAGGAATTTATAACCTAGGGCTGCAAGTGAGAGACTGTGTTCGACGTGCGCAGGAAACTTTTTGAGCTGAAAATCAGAAGTGCTGAAAAACTCAAGGGGTAGGCAGAAGGAGAGAGAGGAAGGAAAACACGAGTATTTTGGAAGGAATACACAAGTTGACGATATGGAAGGAAGGTGGGTGGGGATGAGAAAACACCTGTCTGGCTCGAAATGGGGGCAGGGTGGGGGTGAGGGGGGATCTGAAGGTGGCGAGGGAGTTAGATGGGGAGGGTGGAAATGGAAAAGGCCGGTCTAGATGGGAAGCGCTACCGGAGGCCTAGGAGAAAACTCAGAGGCTTCCTATTCCAACCCTGTGAAGAGAAACTGATGCTCAGGTCAACGGCTGATCGGGGCCAAGTAGCCAGTCGGCATCAGCACGGAACACGACTTAACGCTGTCCCGGGAGGCCTTTCCACGCTCAACAATCGCACGTGTTTTTGGGGAAGCTGCTCGCGCCACACCAGAGGCGCATGGGTTCTTATATACCACGACCCGCGCCGCTCCGCCACGCAGTCGCTCCATGGCCCACGCGTGGGCCTTTTCAGGAACCGTAGCCGCGGGGAGGCCCAGCGCATCTCACCCTGTAGCTTTAGGTTTCGCTGCCGCAATTTCAGGTTCCGCTTCTCGATCTTCTTTCGCAGGAGTTTCATCGGTAGGTGAGACATGATGTCGGAAGAAAGCTTTCACCGCGGCGCCGCAGACCAACTCCTCAGTTTTTCTGGCTGAAGTTACTTCTTCCGGGCCGCA
The DNA here is from genome assembly GCF_000243295.1 of Trichechus manatus latirostris. NCBI lineage: Eukaryota > Metazoa > Chordata > Mammalia > Sirenia > Trichechidae > Trichechus > Trichechus manatus. Next base: position 134,444 of record NW_004443969.1, read on the forward strand.
CGTGCGCGCCTCGGCCAACCGGAAATACTTCCTGAGACCAGCTCCCGCCCCGTGAGGGAATGCTTCCGGGGCGCGTGCGCGATGGTGCAGTTGGTTTCCGGATCCTTTGCAGCGCCCTCTAGGGGAGCGGAGGCCTGGCCCTGCACCGAGTTACATTGGAGGGAACTGGTGCATATAGAGCGATTGGGAGTTTTGGGAGTATGAGCTACTCGTAGCGGGAAACTGAAGAGACAAGGCCAAGGCGAAGGATTCTCCGTTTTTATGTTCCTACTCTCTTTGGATCCTGGACTATTTGGGAAGTTGAATAAAACTGAATTTCGTGTATCAGTGTTCCAAACTCAAGTTGGACCATGCTCCTCAGTCAGAAATTCACCCCACGCGACTCAATACAGACACACATAAATATAAGAGATTTTCTAAAAACAATACATTTACACTTGGTTCCACTCTGATAATTTTCCTTCCATTCCATCCTAGATTATTCTATTCTTAGTCCACTAAAAATGCTAATCACCATTGTGCGAGGGCACTCTAAAACGAGGTGCTTGGCATGATTAAAAATGACTGCCCTAGATCTGAATCAAAACTCAATTTTTTAAACTAAACTTTAGTCTTCTATTTTAAGTCCTTTTTTATACCTTCTTAAGAATAGAAACTGTGACATATGACTTCTTGTAAAACTTTAACCACCCTCAGCAAACAGTGGAAGGGGCAAAAATGTGGTTTGTGAAGAAATGTTTGTCAGTAAATGTTTGTCAAGATGGTCCCAGGAAAACACTTTTGCAGCTTGTTTCGGCAAAAATATATAGGTAAATGTGTAGAAAATCTCTTGCTAGGTTGGCTCCAGAAAGTCTGTGTTAGAAAATAGATCAGCTACCCTGAGAGTATAGCCCCTGGACACACTTTTAACTCAGTACTGAAGTCACCCTTTAGCCAAAGACTAGGCAGACCCATAAAACAAAACAAGACTAAATGGGCACTCCAGCCAGGGGCAAAGACGAGAAGGCAAGAGGGAGCAGGAAAGCTGGTAATGGGGAACCTAAGGTTGAGAAAAGGAGAGTGTTGACATGTTGTGGGGTTGGCAACCAATGTCACCAAACAATTTGTGTATTGTTTATTGAGAAACTAATTTGCTCTGTAAACCTTCATCTAAAGCACAATAAAAAAAGAAATCAAACCAAAAAAAGAAAATAGATCAGCTAACCTAGTACTATTTTAACTTGCTTGTCTTGTAGCCATGTGTAAACCCAAGCCCCCATGATTGTAGTCACATACTCCCTACCTCATTTTACTGTATAAAAGCCTTGTCCTTTTTTCAATGAGTTGGAACACTGCAATTTTGCTAAGGTTCTGCCCAATTCAAATCATTATATTCCTTCAATAAGACTCTTTTACTTTTAACAGGCTCAGAGATTTTACTTTTTGACACTATACATTTAAATCAATTTTACTACAGCATTAATGGATTGGCTGCAGTTTGGAAAACAGAGGTTTCCAAATCCCCAAAGCTCACCCTCCAGGAGTCCAAGACAAATTGCAATCTTGCTAGCCAGTAGGGATCTTTCTTTGGAAGGGAGAAAGGGAGGGAGGACGTAGAACGTTTAATTTTTAAAAAAATGTGTTACTAACATTAAAAATTTGAGAGAGTTCACATAAAATTTTTTATTAAAAAATTGGCCTCAATGGACTCAAATTCTCCTCGGCAATAATGCATTTGATCTGAATAGGTGCTGAAAGAGTCAATGAAAGCAGGATTAATTTGTATACATGTGGTAGCAGGACAATGAACCCCTAGGTATTAGACATGATCCTACGGAGGAAGGGAGAGGGAGAAATTGGAAGGGAGCTTAAACAAAATGTGAATAAGTTAACTGAAAAATAACATTGAATTGGACTGGAAAACCAAGACAACAAACAAAACAGACAAACCTTGATGTGCTTAGATTAAGTTGTAATAATTATGCAGGTTGAAGAGTGAGCAATAAATTTAAACATACATACACATATACACATACATTATACAATCATATTTTAGTTTAAATATATATGTATATATACATATGCATATGTGTGTGGATGTGTGTTTGTGTGTGTTTGTATTGTCACATGATTACACACCTGCGCATTGAGTCTATAACTTTTAAATTCATATCCATTACTTTTAGGTACAACAACTAGCATAATGTTTTCTGTATTGAAGGTGCTCAAAAAGTATATTTCCTTTCTGTTGTCAATTAAATTTGTGGATCTGCTAATTTTTTGGTAATAATGGAAGCATATTCCCTTTTCCCTACTGTGTGACCCTTTTCCAGCCAATAATGACTCTTTCCCTTGAGGTTTGGCAGAGTCATTTCCACAAGACCACAAAACCCATAGTTTAGGTGTGTCCAAGATGTTTATATCAGGGCAGCTAGTCCCTTAAGCTACGTTAAAATGCTTAATTTTACGGATTGATAACTGTCTTAGGTATCTAATACTGCTATAACACAAATACCACAAGTGGATGGCTTTAATAAAGATAAATTTATTCTCTCACAGTCTAGTAGGTTACAAGTCAAAATTCAGGGTGCCGGCTCAGGGGAAGGTTTTCTCTCTCTGAGGAAGATCCTTGTGATGCATCAGTCTTCCCTTGGTTTGGGAGCATCTCAGCTCAGGAACCTCAGGTCCAAAGGATGCGCTCTGCTCCCAGCACTGCTTTCTTTGTGGTATGAGTTTCCGTGTGTCTCTGCTTGCTTCTCTCTTTTATATCTCAAAAGAGACTGGCTTAAGACACTATCTAATCTTGTAGACCTCATCAGTATAACTGTCGCTAATCCATCTTATTACATCATGGTGATAGAGTTTACTACACGTAAGGAAATCACATCAGATTACAAAATGGTACACAATCATACAATACTGGGAATCATGACCCAGTCAAGTTGACAGATATTTTTGGGGGACACAATTTGATCCATGACAATAAACTTTCAAAGTAATAGCTAAGACTACTGATGCCAATTGTTCTGGATTTTTACGAGAAGCATGAGGGATGATTACTGTCTTAGTTACCTAGTGCTGCTACAACAGAAATGCCACAAGTGGATGGTTTTAAAGAAGAGAAGTTTATTTCTTCACAGTAAAGTAGGCTAAAAGTCCAAATTCAGGGCATCAGCTCCAGGGGAAGGCTTTCTTTCTCTGTCGGCCTTCTCATCAATGTTCTCTCGGACTAGGAACTTCTTGGCACAGGGCCCTGCTCCAAAGGACGCGCTCTGCTCCTGGCACTGCTTTCTTGACGGTATGAGGTCTCCAATTCTCTGCTTGCTTCCCTTTCCTTTTATCTCTTACAAGAGACAAAGGGTGGTGCAAGCCACACCCCAGGGAAACTCCCTTTACATTGGATCAGGGATGTGACCTGAGTAAGGGTGGTGTTACAATTCCACTCTAATCCTCTTTAACATAAAATTACAATCACAAAATAGAGGTCAACCACACAATTCTGGGAATCATGGCCCAGCCAAATTGATACACACATTTTTGGGGGGGCATAATTCAAACCATGACAATGACCTTCCATCACTTATCAAAATTTAGAGTGGGAGTTATTTTAACAGAATTTCCAAGACCAGGTCAGTAGTTACTCTAGCAGACAAACAGGTGTAATTGGGCTGGATACTCATAAAATATCTGTGAGTGTTTCGTGAGATGATAATCATGTGCCTTTGAAAATCCTCTTGGGTCACACTGCTACAGCCTACCCCAGTATCCATTTAATTTATGTTTAAGTCTTTCAAATGTCTTGCTTGGGCCCCTTTTCATGGAGGCATCCTTCCCCAGAATATATTCATTTATCAATTATTCACTCATTTAGCAATTATTTTTTGAGCAGCATTTGTGTCAGGCATTGTGTTAAGTGCTGGAGATAAAATGGTGGACGAAGTAGACATGGCTTACCTTCAAGGAGCCTACAGAGTACTGGGGAAGAGAGAAAATTTAAAAAATTATGGTAAACTATGATGTCATTGTTAGTTGCCTTTGCTTGAGTCGACTCCAGCTCATCGTGACCTTGTGAACAACAGAACTAAAAGCTACCCATCCTGCGCCATCTTCGCAGTCGCAGGTATGCTCAAGTCTGTTGCATTCATTGTGTATTTTGAGTGCCTTTCAACCAAAGGGGCTTATCTTCTAGCACCATGTTGGACAATGTTCTGTTGTGATCCATGGGGTTTTTCATTGGTTAATTTTCAGAAGTAGGTCACCAGGCTTTTTTTCTAGTCTGTTTTAGTCTGGAAGCTTTGCTGAAACCTGTCCACCATGGGTGACCCTGCTGGAATTTGAAATACCAGTGGCATAGCTTCTAGCATCATGCAATATGAAAGCCACCAAAGTATGACAAATTGACACATAGGTGGTCTATTGTACAACTATGATAAGTGTAGTTATTAGGGAAGCACACGATAGGATAAATATCCTAGTCTGGGAATGAGGATAGAGTCTTTTATTTAACACCCACTGTGAATAGGCACTGAGCTGGGGCAGGCAGAAGAGAGAAGGGAGATGCTTTTACTTGCTATCTTGGTCATCTAGTGCTGCCGTAACAGAAATATCACAAGTGGATGGCTTCAACAAAGAGAAATTTATTTTCTCACAGTCTAGTAGGCTAGAAGTCCAAATTCAGGGGAAGACTTTCTCTCTCTTTTGGCCTTCTCATCAATTTGCCCTTGGTCTGGGAGCATCTCAGCACAGGAACCTAAGGTCCAAAGGACATGCTCTGCTCCCAGCACTGCTTTCTTTGTGGTATGAGGTCCCCAATTTTATGCTTGCTTCCCTTTCCTTTTGGCTCTTGTAAGATAAAAGGTGGTGCAGGCCACAACACAAGGAAACTACTTTATATTGGATCAGGGATGTGACCTTAGTAAGGGTGTTATGATCCCACCCTAATCCTCTTTAACATAAAATTACAATCAGAAAATGGAGGACAACCACACAGTACTGGGAATCACGGCCCAGCCAAATTGATACACATATTTTTTGGGGATATAATTCAATCCATGCATGACACTTGCCTACTTAAAATATTTAAATTTAATATGGACCATTCATAATCCATATTATTATTTCAATTTTTGAGATCATTAAACCTTAGACAAATGTTCACATTGTAAAAAGCAGACTTGTGTGTAGTTTCTTTTCATTCAAATGAAAAATGTTCCACTTCACTTGGAAAAGAAATCAGTCTATTTTGTCAACACCTTGGAATGGTGAGTAGAAATAACTAATTCATCCTCTCCAATCACTGCATTAGAACTCTTGAAGTGATTTTCTAGGAACTTTCAAATGCTATTTTCTACACGGTTAACCACTCTACAGTGTATGGGAACTTAACAAGTGCTGCATTCTTGTAAATAATATTTCCTTCATGTGGCTTTATTTTCCTAGACCAGACTCTGGATCTATGTATTTCTATATTGTATTAAGCAGATGGCAGGGCTTAAGAAATATCTTCCTCAATAAATTCATGGATGTGAGAAGGAGAGCATTTGAAAGAACATTGACACAGTCCACTTCAAGTCATTATTATTTTATTGGTCACTGGAAGAGTACAGAAGTACATAACAGAAACCTTTCTCTAAAGTCAAGAAATTTATCCATTTATTACTTTTTTTCTTAAAGTCATCTACTCTGTGCCAAGAACTGTTCTGGGCCCTGGTGATCAGACAAGCAAAGTTCTTGTTTTCAGGGAACTTAGAGCCTAGAGACTGGGAGACAGATAATAAACAGGTAAACAAATTATTGAACAAGGAGACTTTATGTGGAGCTAAGTGTTGCGAATAAGGCATTGGCAGTTCAGTGGTAGAATTCTCACACACCATGTGGAAGACATGGTTTGATTCCTGGCTGTCTTAGTCTGGGTTCTCCAGAGGTGCAAAACCAGTGAAAACCAAACCAACCAAACCCATTGCGATCGAGTTAATCCTGACTCAGAGTGACCCTGTTGGACAGAGTAGAACTGCCCCATAGGGTCTCCAAAGAGTGGTTAGTGGATTCGAACTGCTGACCTTTTTAGCTCTTAACCACTGTGCCACCAGGGCTTCATGTAAATATATATAGAGAGAAATCTACTTCAAGGAAATGGCTCATACAATCGTGAAGAAATGGCTCATGCAAGTATGGAGGCTGACAAGTCCCAAATCCATGGTCAGGTCACTGGCTGAAGACCTCTGCTGGCTCATGTGGTTGTAGGAGCTGACAAACCCCAAATCTGCAGGTCAGGTGGTAGGCTGGAGTCACTCCTGAAGTTTACCCTTCAGCCAAAGATTAGACAGGCCCATAAAACAATAATACCCGTAGCTCAACCATATATACGATACTAAATGTGCACACTAGCACAGGGGCAACGACAGGAAGGCGGGGGTGGGGGGACAGGAACGCTGGAGAATGGAAATGGGGAACCCAAGGTCAAGAAGGGGAGAGTGTTGACACATTGAAAAGTTGGCAAGCAATGTCACAAAACAATACATGTATTAGTTGTTTAACGAACAACTAATTTGCTCTGTAAACCTTCATCTCAAGCACAATTTAAAAAAAGGAGGAAATATATATATATAT
>NW_004443969.1:141264-167131 GCF_000243295.1 Trichechus manatus latirostris
TATATATAGTATATTGTATTTTATATATTTATGTATATATATATATATGGAGCCCTGGTGGCACAGTGATTGAGAGCTTGGCTGTTAACCAAAAGTTCAGCAGTTAAATCCACCAGCTGCTCCTTGGAAATCCTATGGGGTAGTTCTACTCTGTCCTATAGTGTTGCTAATAGTCAGAATAGACTTGATGGCAATGGCTTTGTTTTTTTTTTTTTTTGGTATATATATATACACACACATACATATATACATATAACAAAACAAATAAGAAATACTCATAAGAATTACAGTCCTTGTTTCTGCAACTGGTCACATGGTTATAGCTGGTAGTTAGAACTACCTTCTTCCACCATTCCATATTCCCTTTGCCCTTAGCAAGCACCTCGGATGGTCGTGGTTCTTTGCTTGATGGGGTGAACAAAACTTTCATTCCTGAAGGTTCTGGGCCATTAGTAGTCGTGTCAGAATTGGGTTGCTGTAGTTTTCCATTGACTTTAATCAAAGGGCACTGTTGTACTCAGAGACGCCCTAATGGATCTCCTGTATTCCAGACATACTCGTCTTTATGTCCATTATGTAATCAATCTGATTTCCCCTTGGTAATAAGGATCAATTACACCAGCCAATATGGTCACTCACTTCTTTGCCTACTGATCCAGAGGCATGAGATGCTCAAAGTGGCCGAGTGGCATTCTTAACTTCCAGATCAATGGAATTAGTGTTGTGTCTCCTGGTGGAAGCTTTCCTCACTTTGGATCTAAGACCTCTAGAACCACAGACCATAGGTTCACAGGACAGGAAGCAAAAATTTTGCAAGTGAATCACTAGGGGTAATAGTGATGCCACTTAATTCCTGGACCCATGAATCTGGCTATAGAAGAAACAGCACCATATATTGAACATTGCTCCTGCCCTGCAAGTTATGGCCCCTAACCGACGCTGTAATTGTGTCTTTAAAAGACCATTCCACAACAACAACAAAACAAAAATTAATTAATTAAAAAAGGCCAGTCGATTGTTCTATCAGGCCAGTTGCTTCGGATGATGGGGAACATGCTAAGACCAGTGAATTTCATGAGCTTGGGCCCATTAACACACTTCATTTGCTGTGAAGTGAGTTTCTTGATCTGAAGCAATGCTGTGTGGGATACCTTGATGGTGGATAAGTGTTTTGGTTATCTAGTGCATATCTGTGTCTTATAAATTTTAAAGGATTATAAGAGCTTAATCTCATATTTCATTCTATTCTCTCTCCTGCTGCTTTTTCATGTGTGAAACCATTTTTATCTGCCAGGTTTCTAAGAAGTAGCACTGAACAATACTTGTCTCCCCTTTCTCGTTAGTCAAGGAGCATGAATATTTTATTAAAAAATAAATAAAAGGGTCTTCTTGAGAAGGCAAATAAGACATGATGGGAGCCATGGTGGTGCAGTGGTTGAGAGCTATGGCTGCTAACCAAAAAGATTGGCAGTCCAAATTCACCAGCTGCTCCTTGGAAATCCTATGGAACAGTTCCATTCCGTCCTGTAGAGTCGCTATGCGTCAGAATCGACTCAGTGGCAAAAGGTTTGGGTTTGTTGGTTTAGTGCTGCTGTACCTGTTGCCAATTGATACCTCAAGTGGGTGGCTTTAACAAACAGAAATTTATTTTTTCACAGTTTAGGAGGCTAGAAGTCTGAATTCTGAATACTGGCTTTAGGGGAAGGCTTTGTCTCTCTGTCAGCTCTGGAGAAAGGTCCTTGTCTCTTCTGAGCTGCTCCTGGGAGATCTTTATGTGACTTTGCACGTGTCTTTCCCCATCTCTGCTTCTTTCCCTTGCTTGTTTAATTTATTTTATATCGTAAAAGAAATTGACTTAAGACACACCCTACACTAATCCTGTCTCATTAGCAAAACAAAGATAACCTATTCCCAAATGGGATTATAACCAGAGGTGTAGGGATTAGGATTTACAACACACATTTTTTTGGGGGGACACAATTCAATTCAAAACAATAAGGTATTCTATAAGTCCATGGATGGTAGTTTTGGCAGAAGCATCACATACCAGGAAGGCAAATCCATATCCAGAGTAACTGTCTATCCCAGTAAGAACAAAACACTGCCCTTTCCATGATGTAGCAGTCCAATGTAATCAACCTGATACCAGGTTTCTGGCTGATCACCTCAAGGAATGGTGCCATATGGGGGACTCTATGTTGGTCCCCACTGCTGGCAGATTAGCAATCAGCAGTGGCTGTAGCCAAGTCAGCCTTCCAAAGTGGAAGTCCGTGTTCCTGAGCCCATGCATAACCTCCATCCTTGACACCATGGCCACTTTTTCGTCAGCCCATTGGGCAATGACAGGAGTGGCTGACTGGTATCCACAGAACGCATCGTCCTATCCACGTGATTGTTAAAATCCTCCTCTTCTGAGGTCACCCTTTGGTGAGTTATCTAGTACTGCTACAACAGGAATATCACAAATGAGTGGCTTTAACAAACAGAAGTTTATTTTCTCACGGTTTAGGAGGCTAGAAGTCTGAAGTAAGGGTACCAGCTCTAGGGGAAGGCTTTCTGTCTCTATTGGTTCTGAGGAAAGTCCTTGTCTCTTTGAGCTTCTGCTCCTGGGAGATCTTCATCTCTCTTCCCCCATCTCTGCTTCCTAGCTTGCTTGTTTAATCTCTTCTATATCTCAAAAGAGATTGACTCAAGATACACCCTACACTAATCATCCTGCCTCAATAACATAACAAAGACAACCCATTCCCAAATGGGATTATAACCACAGGCATAGAAGTCAGGATTTACAACACATATTCAATCCATAACATTCCACCCTTTGGCCCCTATAAATTCATGTCCTTGTCACATGCAAGACATATTCATCCCATCACATCATTGCAAAAATCTTAAATCAACTCCAAGTCCAAAATCTCTTCTCCTGAATCAACTAAATCAAATATGGGTGAGAATGCAGGCATAGTCCATCCTGGGAAAAAATCCCTTTTCATCTGTGAACCTGTGAAATCTAGACTACAAATTATTATCTGTTTCCAAGGTACAATGGTGGAACAGGCAAAAGGTGGACATTTTCATTACAAAAGGGAGAAATTGGAGGGAAAGAAGAGATAACGGGCACCCAGCAAGTCCAAAACCCAGCAGAACAATTTACACTAGCTCTCCAGGCTTGAAAATAATCCTCTGTTCTTTGGGATCATCTGGACAATGATCCTACCCTCCAGACTTTGGGTGTTGGCCACGTCCTCTGGATTCTGAGTGGAGGGCCCTCGGCCCTGGGCTTCAGCTTAGACTTCCAGGCCCACTGGGACAGCAACTCTGCTCCCTAAGCTTTGGGTGACCCCCTTTTCCTAGTCCATCTGAGTGGCGACCCCACCCTCTTGGCCTCAGCAGGCCCCATTCTTCTGCCCCTTGGGCATGACATCCCAAAATTCTTGGCAGTGTAGTGAGGTCCTTCCTCAAGGGAGCCTGGCCTCTCCTTTATTCCAGGGGTTGTCGGTGTGAAAACTGGCTCAAGTCTGGGAATTGATTGAGGGGCCATGACTTTATTTTGGTGATTCAGGTTAGACTGTGGTTCACTTGACCCAGAATTCTTCCACTTGTACAGCTCAAATAAATATTTAGTAGGTTTAACATCTATTTAACTCCTAGTGACACCATGACTAACTAAACAATGCCGTAAGTCCATTCAAGTCAGACTATTCTGATTACTGCTTTTACTCTACTGTCCATTACAGTAACCACACCCACCTTGTCTTTGGTGATTAAGAGCTGTCACTTGGCCCCTGCCACCCCAGGATCCAATCACCTCCCATTGTAGTCCCCAAAACCAAACCAAACCTGTTGCCATCGAGTTGATTCTGACTCACAGCGGCCCAACAGGACAGAGTAGAACTGCTCCATAGGGTTTCCAAGGAGCAACTGGTGAATTTGAACTGCTGACCTTTTGGTTAGCAGCTGAATGATTAATCACTTCACTACCAGGCCTCCCCCATTGTAGTTAATCCCATTGCCGTAGAGTCGATTCTGACTCTTACAACCCAGTAGGACAGAGTAGGACTGCCTCATAAGGTTTCCAAGGAGCACCTGGTGGATTTGATCAGCCAATCTTTTGGTTAACAGCTGTAGCTCTTAACCACTACACCACCAGGGGTTAGGTGTCTTAATTCAGTTAGGGCAGTTCCCACCGTAATATCTGACCTACATTGAAAAACAATCACAGTAGTCTTCATGTATGTGGGGTTCCCTTCACAAATAGGTTCATCACCATTGTAGTGAAAGGTGTATCCTCTGGGAACTCCCTGGGTGGGTCTGTGGGTCCAATATGATAAATCTACTCTAATATTCCAATTTTCTTTAGTTTTGGATAACTTCTTATACAGCATACCAAGGCAGTTCTGGGATTTCAACTTCATTTAGTGTAGGCTGTCTTTCAGTCCACATTTCAATCAACCAACCAAATAAACTATTAGATCCTTTTCTAACCTTGTGAGCTGAAACATCATTAGCAATGTATAGTCAAAGCACTGTAGAATATCATAAGGAATGTGGAATATTATGCAGCATTTTTCTGAAGTCCTGCTTACTGGGCCTATGTCAGTAAACTCCGACTAATCTAAATTTATGTTTCCTGTACCATTATCCCCTACCCTAGCCATTCCCACACTTATTCCGCAGGCTTCTGTTTGTATATATTAGAAAAATCAAGAAGTTCTTTTGGAGTGTAGCATATCTTCTAATGGGTCATACTTTATAATTCTTGGGGCTTGCTGGGACTTAAGTCTAGTTATAGGTCTAGAAGCAAAAATGGGTGCTAGGGGGTGGATCTTGGGGACATTCACCAATGTCATGCAAGGAGTCTACCTCAGGGAATGCTCCAGGCAATAACCCAAGTACCACCCCAGGCAATGCCTCAGGCAAGGACTCTTTACACACAGCTGGGTTAATCTCATCAGATGGGGATGGAAGGAATGATTTTATGAGGGAAGGTGGCTTAGCAGGCAAAGTTGGATGAAACTCTTCAGGTGGGAGTGAGAGGTCTGGCTCTGTTGGCAGGGGTGATTCAATAGAATTTAGGGGCTCAGTGTCCCCAACTCCAAGATTATCTGTCCATATGTCCCCATCCCAAGTTTCAGAATCCCATTTCTTCCCAATCAATGCCCTCACTTTAACTTCAGACACCATTCAAGGTTGGGAATTCAATTGACGTTATAATTCAGCTCCTCTTAGGATAAGACTCTGGGTTTTGTTTTCAGCAATATCAGCTCTGTTACTATTGTCAGATCTTTCTTTCAGGGCACAAATAGCAACTTTCAGGTCTTTTATGTGGCACTTGAGCTAGGGCTCTGAAGCTCTGAGCTCATATTTTTCTTTCTCCACTTTGTCTAGTGAAAGTAGGACCAACCAACCAGCTTCATTATACTTCTTAGTATGACAAAAATGTTGAAAGATATAAATACACGATCACCCAGAACCTTGGTTCACACAAATATTTGACCCAACAGTGGTGATGTTTTGTGTATTTCTAGTGCCACATCACATCATGGATTAACAGTATCATCTTTATTACTGGAAATAGAGTCATTAGTGCCTTTAAGTTTAGCCAGACTTGAGAGTCAATTCTGAAAATTCATCCTTAAGATTTTGTTCCTCTAGAACCACTCTTGGTACCAAATGTCTTAGTCCAGGTTCTCTAGAGGAGTAAAACCAGTGAAGTGTATATAAATATGTATACAGAGAAATTTATTTCAAGGAAATGGGTCATGAAGTTGTGAAAAAATGGCTCCTGTTACTGTGGGGGCTGGCAAGTCCCAAATTCATGGGTTAGGCAACAGGCTGAAGACCTCTGCTGGCTCACATGGTTGCAGGGGCTGATGAACCCAAAACCTGCAGCTCAGGAGACAGGTAGGAAGAGGAGATTCCGAACAGGCAACATTGGAATACAGATGTTAGCAGGTGCTTCAGCCTGCTCGTGGAATACAAACCAATACAAGCCTCTGCTGGCTCACAGGGTTGCAGGAGTTGGTGAATCCAAAATCTGCAGGTCAGGAGGCAAACCAGAGACTTCTGCAGGCTTACATTCCTAGAACTGGAGATCAGGTGATGAGAAGAGTTCAGGGTGGAGAAAAGAGAGTGAGCTTTGCCAGAACATCCGTTTATATACTGAAGGCAGGTTACACCACTGAGAAAACTCCTCTTTCAACTGATTGGCTGCTTGCATCAGATCACAAATGGAAGGTGATTCTATAGTGTCTGCCAAACCACTGAAAAGCATAGCCTAGCCAATTTGACACATAACATTAACCATCACACCGGCCAATGCACCTCATTCACAGCCACCACCCATCTGTCAGTGGAGCCTTGCATGTTGCTATGAAGGTGAACAGGTTTCAGTGGCGCTTCCAGACTAAGACAGACTAGGCAGAAAGACCTGGTGATCTATGTCTGAAGATCAGGCAATGAAAACCCTATGGATTTGATCCCCAGCTGATCATCAGGATGGCCCAGGATCATGGAGATGGCTTAGGATCTCATGAGTTTGTCAGGAATCAGGGGCTGACTCAGTGGCAACATCAACCAGTGCTGGGAAGACGTTAAAACAAGATAAAGTAATCTGACAGAGAGGCATGGATTGGGGGACAGGAGAGTGTGGCATTCCCCAAGATTAGGGACCTAGGGATGCTCTCCCTGGTGGGAGATGTTTTTGTGGAGACTTCTGTAATATGACAAAGTCAGCCACGCAAAGATCAGGCATCAGAGAAGAGGCTGACAAAGACAAGCCTAATACACTGGTAAATACAAGAGAATGAAAGCAGATTTGTAGCCAAGTTCTATTTTCAAGGAAGAGAGTTGAGGGACTGGGCCAGGCATGGGGATTGAGGCTTGCACATTGGTGGAGGCCAAGAGAGGGTGAGAACAGTCAAAGGACAGCTTCCTTCCATGATCTACTCTCTCAGTCTTTCTGTGGGACACTGATGATTGAATCACAGACTGATCCTTGCTTCTCCACTGCAATGTGGAAATAAGACATCAGACTTAGGATTTATTCTTGAGTACACTTTGTATTTGGAGTGATTCTAGATTTACAGAAAGATAGCAAAGATAGTACCACAAGTTTCCATGTACCCTTTAACCGGTTTCCCACAATGTTGACAATTTACATAGCTATGATGCATTGGTCAAAACTAAGACATTAATACTGGTAAATTGCTATTAACTAAATGATAGACTTTATTTGCACGTTATCAATTTTTCCCCTAATGCACCTTTTCTGTCCCGGGATCCAAGCCAGGAGACCACACCATATTTAGGGAATTTTAAAAAGGATGTTTACTATTTCCTAAAAAATTTGCAGGAAAAAATGAAGGGAGTGACTGCCAGCCAGAAGCTGGTAACTTCCACATTTCAGTTCTTAACCTGTCATTTTTACGGTAATTTATTTTATGCCAGTCCATGATTTCTCCAATCTCACCCCGTATTTTCCAGGAGTAGTGTTGGGATTCACATAATAGTTCTTTAATACTAATTTCAACAACCATCATGTTGACATATTTCATTACAAGATTTTGAAAATGCACTATTTTTGGAACATGTCCTTAGGGAAGCAGCTACTTTACTATGGTGGAAAGAATAGTGATCTCAAGTCACAACCAACAGATTTTATGCTATTTATCAAACTATCCTGTGTTATTGCTATTGTCCTTGTCTTAACTTCTCAGGTAGATTTTACCTCCTGAAGATAGAAATACTACCTCATTTATCTTTAGAGACCACACACACTTAGTACTTCCCATTCATTCACTATTTCTTTCAACTCAGATCTATTAATCAATGATAATGTGCTAGGTAATTGGCTAAAAACCTGAGACTGGTTGCCTTGGAGTGTATTCTGACTCATGGTGACCCATGTGTTTCAGAATAGAACTGCACTCCATAATGTTTTCAATGGCTTTGATCTTTTGGAAGTAGATCACCAAGTCTTTCTTCCAAGGTGCTTCTGGATGGGTTCAAACCATCAACCTTTTGTTTACTGGCCAAGCACTTAACTGTTTGCACCACCCAAAGACTCCTGGGTAATTGGCTATGTGCCCATAATGTAAAATTCAATCAGTCACAGTTCCCACCCTCAAAATGCTCACTGTCAGAGACATAGTCATTCACATTTAGACTTCCAGTGTCCAGTATAGTACCTGACATTTAGTAGACTCTCAATGTTTGACACTGTTTAAGAAATCGTCTCTGACAGCAGGATGAGAAGATGGATGTGAGATGATCAACAGTTCAGTCGGCACATTATGATGGTCATGGGGATAGAACAGAGTGAGTTTAGATCTGTTTTCTGAGAAAGAATTGATATTACTGGGTGACCAGTTGGATGCAGAAGTTAAGTGAGAAGGAGTTGAGGTTGCTTCTGAATTTTCCAGCTTGGAATGTGTTGTATAGAATACAGGAAGAGGAAAAAAAAAAAAAAGGAAGATGGTGGGGAGGAGGAAGGGGAAGGAGAAAGTGAGTTTAGTTGGAGAAGACTTACATATAGTTGTTGTTAGCTGCTGTCAAGTGGACCTGATTCATGGATACCTCATGCACAATGAACTGAAATGTTAGCCCAGGTTACTGTATGCCCAGGTAGCTGCTTTGGGGTTAATTTCTCCCCTTTATCTTGGGAAACTCACTTCTGTGACTATGAAAGAAGAATGTTTATTCTCTTATATCTTTTCATTTGATTTGCCTTATGTCTGTGTGAGAGGAATAATCAACTGGCACCGTTAATACACACATGCATATTGTAGGCCATGGAGCCAAACTGGCCAGTTAGGAGCCACTTCCTCAGGCTGTATAACCTTGTATGAAAACTAGTGCTGTTGAGTCAGTTCTAACTTATGTTGACTCCATGTGTGTCAGAGTGGAACTGTACTCCATAGGGTTTTCAGTTGCTGATTTTTCAGAAGTAGATTGCCAGGCCTTTCTTCTGAGGTGCTTGTGGGTGGACTCAAACCTCTAACCTTTCAGTTGGCAGCTGAGCACATTAACTGTTTGCACCATCCAGCAACTCCATAACCTTGTATAACCCTGCTTAAATTTTTGTGCTTCATTTTCTTATCTTTAAAATGGGGATGATATTATTCATTACTTTATAGAGTTCTTGAGAGAATAAAATGAGTAAGTACATGTAATGTGCTTAGAACAGTCCCTGTCACATAGTAAAAGCTCAGTAAATGTTGGCTAGTGTTATTTGGAAGTTCCTGTGATTTGCTGTTTTGTGTCTGTAAAGAAAGCCTTATGCAGGCTGTAGGTAGCTGGAGAGCTCATCAAAGATGTGCTTATTGGAGGATGTGTTCTTGGTGTCATGGGGACCATGTCTTATTATGTTGGCTTCTCCAGCATACACTGCAGTGCCTGACACATAGTCAGTACTCAATAGGAAATGAATGAATGGATAAATGTATTAACATGCTCTCATTCTTGCTTTAATTCTTGGCTGCCCTCTTCAGTACACACATCAGAGGCACACAGTACATTTCAGACCTTGGTGTGATATTCTCTAAAGAGCTAGAGAAAAAGGAAGTCTCTTGGAGGCACAGATTTTAAACAATAAAGTACCAAGGATCTGTTTTACCACATCACCACTCCATAGAGGTCTACTGAGAAAGCTACACATTGCCTTGTAGTTGTGAACATTGTTGTTATTGTTTGCTGCTGTTGAGTTGGCCCCTGACTCATGGCAACCCTATGGAAGCAGATTGCCAGGCTTTTTCTTCCAAGGAGCTGCTGGCTGGGTTCGAACTGTCAACATTTTGATTAGCCAAACCCAAACACCAAACCCATTGCTGTGGAGTTGATTCCGACTCATCGCGACCCTCATTGTGCAAAGAGTTAATGTGCTCAGCTGCTAACTGAAAGGTTAGAGGTTTGGCTCCACCCACAGGCACCTCAGAAGAAAGGCCTGGCAATCTACTTTTGAAAAATCAGCCACTGAAAACCCTATGGAGCACAGTTCTACTCTGATACACATGGAGTAGTGCAAACTGTTTGTGCCACCCAGGCTCCTTAGTTGAGAACATGCTTCTACAGTTTCCACTTAAAGTAATATTTTCACTGCAAATTTTTATACTTGTTGTCAAGGCTAGCAAGGAGGGTCAGCTGAATAATGAGCAGATTAATCAAAATTTCAGATCCTGCTTCTAGCTCATAGCTTACAGACTGACAGGTTCATAGTCCTTGTAATCATAATTTTCCCTAGGGTAGAGGGTTTTTCTTTAATAAGCTACTCTCTTTTTTTGACATGAAAGTTCCTAATAAAAGGATTACAATCTCTTTTTCTTCAATAGACTATACCTCAATCCTTTACACCGATTCAGCTATCAAAAAAATAAATCTTTTAAACAGGATCCACCAATATGCTGTCTACTAGAGACACATCTTAGAAACAAAGATGTAAAGTCCAACACCCATTCCTAATAAAAACTCTCAATAAAATAGCTATAGACGGGAAACTTCTCAACATAATAAAGGACATCTATGCAAAACCAATGGCCAACATCATTCTTAATGGAGAGGCTGAAAACATTCCCCTTGAGAACAGGAACAAGGCAA
This sequence comes from Trichechus manatus latirostris, assembly GCF_000243295.1. NCBI lineage: Eukaryota > Metazoa > Chordata > Mammalia > Sirenia > Trichechidae > Trichechus > Trichechus manatus. The sequence continues at coordinate 151,858 of NW_004443969.1, forward strand.
GGATGCCCTTTATCACAACTCCTATTTAATATTCAAGGGAAAGAGAAAGATTAGTCTAAAGAACTAATGGACCACAACTACCAAGACCTCCACGAGACTGAGTCCAGTACAAGTAGATGGTGCCCGGCTACTACCACTGACTGCTCTGACAGGGATCACAACAGAGGGTCCCAGACACAGCTGGCGAAAAATGTAGAACAAAATTTTAACTCACACACAAAAAAAGACCAGACTTCCTGGCCTGACAAAAAATGGACAAACACTGAAAGTATGGCCCTCGGACACCCTTTTAGTTCAGTAATGAAGTCACTCCCGAGGGCCACTCTTGCCAAAGATTAGACAGGCCTGTAAAACAAAATGAGACTAATGAGGCACAATAGCCCAGGACAAGGACTAGAAGGCAGGAGGGGACAGGAAAGCTGGTAATAGGGAACCCAAATTAAAGGAGGGAGAGTGTTGACATGTCATGGGGTTGTTAAGCAATGTCATAAAACAATATGTGTACTAACTGTTTAATGAGAGACTATTTGTTCTGTAAACCTTCATGTAAAGCACAATAAAAAATTTAAAAGAACTGCTTCTAGAACTTATAGAGAAATTTAGTAAAGTTGCAGGATAAAAGGTCAACACACAAAAATCAGTTGGGTTTCTATAGTTAAAAATCTGAAAAGGAGATTAAGAACACAATCCTATTTACTATAACATCTTAGAGAATAAAACACCTAGGAATAAATTTAACCATGGATGTGATAGATTTTTGCAATAAAAATTATAAAACACTGCTGAAATAGATTAAAGAAGACCTAAATAGGTGGAATGAAATTCCCTGTTCATGGCTTAGAAGACTTAATATAGTTAAAATGTTAATTCTTTCCTAAGCAATCTATAGATTCAGTGCAATCTCAATGAAAATTCCATTAGCATATTTTTACAGAATTGGAAAAACTAATCTTCGACTTTATTTAGAAAGGCAAGAGACCCCAAACAGACAAAGCAATTTTGAAGAAGAACAAAGTAGGAGGCCTCACACTTCCCAATTTCAAAACATGTTATACAGCTACGGTAATCCAAACAGCCTAGTGCTGGTTTAATGATAGACACATAAACCAGTGGAATAGAATTGAGAATCCAGGAATAAACCCATATATCTATGGTCAACTGATTTGCCACAAGAGTTCTAAGTCCACTCAATAGTGGTTTGAATAGTGTCAAAACACGTGTCAACTTGGCTAGGCCGTGATTCCTAGTATTATGTGGTTGTCCTCTATTTTGTGATCTGAAGTGATTTTCCTATGTGTAGTAAATCCTAATCTCTGCCTCTGGTTAATGAGAGAAGATTAGGTTATGTTAAAGAGGATTAGAGTGGGATGCAACACCCTTACTCTAGTCACAGCCCTGATCCAATGTAAGGGGAATTTCCCTGGGGTGTGGCCTGTATCATGTTTTATCTTACAAGAAATAAAAGGAGAGAGAAGTGAGCAGAGAGAGACCTCCCATCATTAGTGAAGGCAACAAAAATGCTCCCACAAATTTCCAAAATTCCTTCTGGGTGGCAGTTCAGTCCCCAGAGGGAGTATAGCAGTGTTCGCCTTTATCCCTTACTCATGCCAGACACTCCTGAAAACGGCTTTTCCTTTGTAATGATACATTCACTTGTGCAAGTATTCTATTAATGTCTGACACCTTCAGAGACTCTAAGCCCATCACAACAGTGACTGTACCTGAATCTTGCCCCTCGTTGCACTTCTAAGTGCTTAGCACAAGGCTAACACAGAGTAGGAACTCCACGAGTTTTGTTGAATGAATAATTGCAAGTGATCTCTCTAATACTGTGTGCTGGAAGTGCAGACAGCTCCATGTGTGGCTAGACAGTAGTAATTGAAAAGTCACTCAACAAGGATAAAAAACCAAAAACCAAATTTATTGCTATTGAGTGGATTCCGACTCAGAGTAGAACTGCCTCATAGGGTTTCCGGTGGATTTGAACTACTACATCCAAGCTCTTAACCACTGCCCCACCAGGGTTCCAACAAGGAATAATGCCTTGATTATAGTTAACATGTACTGAATAAGTGAACCTTAAAACTAGGGCTGCTTATAATGGTTAAAATGGTTAATCTCAGACCTAAATTGAAATTCCATTTTGAATTAAGCTGCAACTAGTTTGAAGCCTGCCTCTGCAATTCTACAATGACAATTTGGCCTCTTGTTAAAGTTTTGACTGTTTGTGACACAAATGATGCAGGGATCTGGGCCTTGGCTTATGTAAACAATCTTACTATCTTAAACTGCTTTTAAGAAATTCATCCAGTGAATGCCTATGCCCTAACTCACTCACTCCTAGCCAGCTGGCCATGTCTACATTTCAAAAGACCTCAGGTGGAGCTGATCTAATCTCCTTCCTAACTAAATGGTCGACTTTTACCTTTCAAGGACTCCAACTAGCGTTGACCTGGCCTACAATCAATCACTAAGCCCCCACATCAGGAATGTTTACGCGGCTTGCTTTAGAAACATTGCTTTAGTCAATTTGTATTGGGAAATAAAGAGATAGATGTTAGGCTAGATATTGATGTTAGGAAAGTTTGTAGTTTGACAACCCCTTGCAAATTTTTCCTTCCTTCCCCTGTATCCCCTTGGATGTGAAACCATTTGCCTCTGTTTGTTCTACCTGATAAATATCTCACTGCTATCGTTGCAAGTTAGCACATATGCCGCAGCCTCTTGTCTGAATTGCTCATCCTTTGATAAAAATCGTTTGCTTTTATTTCTAGCAAAGTGTAAGTCTGGAGTTTCTCTAAGACAGTACCTTCCTGGTAAATTGAATACATTTTCTTTTTCCTTAGTGTCTTAGTTTTCTAGTACTACTATAACAGAGGAAACCTTGGTGGCATAGTGGTTAAGAGCTACAGCTGCTAACCATAAAGGTCAGCAGTTTGAATCCACCAAGAGCGCCTATAATGGAAATACCACAAGTGGGTGTCTTTGAATAATAGAAGTTTATTTTCTCACAGTTCCTTGAGGCTAAAAATCCAAATCAGGGTCTCAGCCAAGTCGATTCCTTCTTTGTAGGTAGCGCCAGGTGTCCCTCAGTTCCTTGGCTTGTAGAAGATCCTTACATGGCCTCTGTCTTCCCGTGTGTGTGTGTGTGTGTGTGTGTGTGTGTGTGTGTGTGTGTGTGTGTGTGTGTGTGTGTGTGTGTGTGTGTGTGTATGGCCTCATGAACATAACAAAGAATACCTTATTTCCAAACAGGGTTACATCCATGGGTATAGGGGTTAGGATCCCAAAGCAGATTTTGTGGGAACACATATCAGTCCATGACACTTAGGAGCTACAAAGTTGAGCCTGCACTTTCATTTCCAGCAATACCTAAGTAAGAGCCAAACCAGATGGTTTGGGATGATGGCAGTAAGTCTTTACATAGATCTTCAAATATGGACAAAGGACCAGAATACAAATCTAGAAAAAGTATCAAAAGAGCTTCCAGTTCAGTCAATTTACTGCTTTCAGGTTATTCACAAGTAGTGTGAGTGGCCAGGGCCATGGGGCACCCAGAAATGAGTTCAGATCGCTACTGCTTTATTTTGCATGTGATTAAAATCAGACCCAGAAAAAGTGACCAGTTTACTCTAAGTTACAAAACCCATTGAGAACTAGCCAAAATCATGCTGGACTCATGATGGGGTAAGAGAGAGCTTATTCTGTTACAAGTCACAGGTGAGAAAAAGATAGATACTTCTTGATATCAGATCTTAAAATCTTTCTCATTATAAATGATATATGTTTAAGTCTCTTCTCTCAATATATTCTCATGATTTAGGAGGAGATATTTATTATGCTGTATAAACCTGGCCCAATTTATTGAAAATTTTGATAGCAGGTCATAGGTCCAAAGTGCAAACAGGTAAGATTTCTGCAGTAGGATAGAGACTTCTAGAAGGGAGAACTCTGAGAAAAAAATGTAATGCCATGGTTCTGTTACGTCCAGGACAGCATGACTTCTCTTTAAAATTAAAAAATCAGCAGATAATAAATTACTTAAGTAAAAACAAGACAATTAGAATCTCTGAGAAAGATAAAAAGCTACTTGTCTCTGTCATGAATAATATTTACATGAGTATAATGAGGTAAGCATGGATTAGTAATTAAAAACAGTAACATAACTGTATCAGGAAGCGTTAGGGGAATCCCAGTGTAAAGAGATAAAGGCTTCCTGTCATTACAGAAAGTCAAAAAAGTCTAAAAGTTTTGAAGTAAGATATAAGAATATATGTTTGGAAATATGGTATTTACCAGAAGAAACAGCTTAGAACATTATAGGAAGTTGTCACTTGGGTGAAGACTGGAGTGGGAGACTTATTTTTTATTGTAAATGTCACAATACTTTTTTCTTTTTACCATATACAGCTATTACTTTGATCACTTTTTAGCACTTAAGTTTCTGAGGGACCAATAATCGAGTCCATACAAGCTTTGAAAGGATCTGTTGAATTCTGAATCCTGTTAAAAATAATATGACTTCACATATTGTTTAGGTCCCAAAAAATCAAATTCTCAAAACCTCAAATACAGTGAGGAACTATAGCAACTGTTGATATATTTTTTCAGAAGTCAGTTTAGAAACTAACTGTAGACTAGAAACTTGAAGCTCATAGCCATAATAACAAGAGGCAAAGTGCACATTTCTGAATGGCTTCTTGGCTACAAGTACTTTACTCACTGAAAAGTATGAGCCAAGTCTGCATGTTTAGCCCATATTTCTGAATGTACGTGTGTATGTGTATGTGTGTGTGTATTCCTTATCATATCTTCTAAAAAATTTATTAATTTTTTGTTGGTTTTTTAAAAAAATTTTTTCATTGTACTTTAGATGAAGGTTTCCAGAACAAATAGTTTCTCATTAAACAGTTAGTACACATATTGTTTTATGACATTGCTTAACAACCCCATGACATGTCAACACTCTCTCTTCTCTAATTTGGGTTCCGTGTTACCAGCTTTCCTGTCCCCTCTTGCCTTCTAGTCCTTGTCCTGGGCTATTGTGCCCCATTAGTCTCATTTTGTTTTATGGGCCTGTCTAATCTTCGGCAAGTGTGACCTCAGACTGACTTCATTACTGAGCTAAAAGGGTGTCTGAGGGCCATACTTTCGGGATTTCTCTATTCTCTGTCAGGCCAGCAAGTCTGGTCTTTTTTTGTGAGTTAGAATTTTGTTCTACATTTTTCTCCAGTTGTGTCCGTGACCCTCTGTTGTGATCCCTGTCAGAGCAGTCAGTGGTGGTAGCCAGGCACCATTTACTTGTGCTGGACTCAGTCTGGTGGAGGCCGTGGTAGTTGTGGTCCATTAGCCCTTTAGACTAATCTTTCCCTTGTATCTTGTTTTCTTCATTCTCCCTTGTTCACGAAGGGATGAGACCAGTGGAGTATCTCAGATGGCCACGCACATACTTTTAAGACTCCAGATGCTAATCGCCAAGGTAGAACATAGAACATTTTCTTTATAAACTATGTTATGCGAACTGAGCTAGACGTACCCTGAGACCATAGTCCCTGCAGCCCTCAGCCCAGCAATTCGGTCCCTCAGGGACTTTGGATGTGTCTATGAAGCATCTATGACTTTAACTTGGTCAAGTTATGCTGACTCCCCCCAGTATTGTGTACTGTCTTACACTTCACCAAAGTTACCACTTACCTATTGCCTATTTAGTGTCCCCCCCACCCCTCCCATCCCACGTAACCATCAAAGATTGTTTCTTTTTGTGTGTAAACCTTTTCATGAGTTTTTACAGTAGTGGTCTCATACAATATTTGTCCTTTTGTGATTGACTTATTTCACTCAGCATAATGCCCTCCAGATTTATCCATGTTATGAGATGCTTCGCAGATTCATCACTGTTCTTTATTGTTGCGTAATACATTGTGTTGTATGTACCATGGAATGTTTATCCATTCATCTGTTGATGGGCATCTAGGTTGTTTTCGTCTTTTTATTATTGCAAACAATGCTTCAGTGAACCTAGGTGCGCATATGTCTATTCGTGTAACGGCTCTCATTTCTCTAGGATATATTCCTAAGAGTGGGATTGCTGGATAATGTGGTATGTCTATTTCTAGCTTTCTAGGGAAGCGCCATATCGTTTCCCAAAATGGTTGTATCATTTTGCATTTCCACCAGCAGTGCATAAGAGTTCCGATCTCCCCACAGCCTCTCCAACATTTGTTATTTCCATTTTTTTTGATTCGTGCCAGTAATGCCGGGGTGAGATGGTATCTCATTGTGGTTTTGATTTGCGTTTCTCTAATGGCTAGTGAATGCGAGCATTTCCTCATGTGTCTGCTGGCCACTTGAATGTCTTCATTGGTGAAGTGTCTGTTCAACCCCTTTGCCCATTTTTTAATTGGATTTTTTGTCTTTTTGTTGTGGAGGTGTTGGATTTTCTTGTAGATTTTAGAGATTAGAACTTTGTCTGACATGTGCTGTCCAAAATTTTTTTCCCTGTCTGTAGGTTCTCTTTATACTCTTTTGGTGAAGTCTTTAATGAGCGTAAGTGTTTAATTTTTAGAAGATCCCAGTTATATAGCTTATTTTCTGGGGTTTGTATGCCGTTGGTTATGCTTTGTGTCCTGTTAATGCCATTTATTAGGGCCTCTAGCATTGATCCTATTTTTTCTTCTATGAACTTTATAGTTTTTGGTTTATATTTAGATCTTTGATCCATTTTGAATTGGTTTTTGTATATGGTGTGAGGTACAGGTCCTGTTTCATTTTTTTTGCAGATGAACATCCAGTTTTGCTAGCACAATTTGTTAAAAAGACCGTCTTTTCCCCATTCGATAGACTTTGGGCCCTTGTCACAGATCAGGTGATCATAGGTGGATGGATTTACATCTAGGTTCTCAATTCTGTTCAATTGGTCAATGTATCTGTCATTGTACCAGTACTAAGCAGTTTTGACTACTGCAGCTGTATAGTAGGTTCTTAGGTCAGGTAATGCAAGTCCTCCTACTTTATTCTTCTTCAATAGTGCTTTACTTATCTGGGGCTTCTTCCCTTTCCATATAAACTTAGTGATTAGTTTTTTATCTCTTTAAAGAATGTTGTTGCTATTTGGATGAGGATTGCATTGTATTTGTAAATTGCTTTGAGAAGAATTGTCGTTTTCATAATGTTGACTCTACCTATCCACGAGCATAGTATGTATTTCATTTTATATAGATCTCTTTTGGTTTCTTGCAGTAGGGTTTTGTAGTTTTCTTTTATAGGTCTTTTACATCCCTGGTTAGATTTATTCCTAAGTATTTTATTTTTTTTAGGGGCTATTATAAATGGTATTATTTTCCTGATTCCCTTTTCATCATTCTCTTTATTGGTGTATAGGAATCCAGCTGATTTTTCATGTTTATCTTGTATCCTGTTATTCTGCTGAATCTTTCTGTTAGTTCCAGTAGTTTTCTTGTGGGGTCTTTTAGGTTTTCTATGTGCGGTATCATGTCATCTGCAAACAGGGACAGTTTAACTTCTTCATTACCAATTTGGATGCCTTTTATTTCTTTTTCTTGCCTTATTGCTCTAGCTAGGACTTTCAGCACAATGTTAAATAGGAGTGGTGATAAAGGGCATCCTTGTCTTGTTCCTGTTCTCAAGGGGAATGTTTTCAGCCTCTCTCCATTAACAATGATGTTGGCCATTGGTTTTGCATAGATGCCCTTTATTATGTTGAGAAATTTCCCTTCTATAGCTATTTTATTGAGAGTTTTTATTAGGAATGGGTGTTGGACTTTGTTGAATGTCTTTTCTGTGTCAATTGAGATGATCGTGTGATTCTTTTCTTTCATTTTATTTGTGTGGTGGATTACCTTGACTGATTTTCTAATGTTGAACCATTCTTGCATACCTGGTATGAATCCTACTTGGTCACGGTGTATTTTTTTTGATGTGATGCTGAATTCTGTTGGCTAGAATTTTGTTGAGAATTTTTGCACCTATATTCATGATAGATATTGGTCTGTAATTTTTTTTTTTTTTTTCTGTGGCGTCTTTGACTGGTTTTGGTATCAGGGTCATGCTGGCTTCATAGAATGAATTTGGAAGTGTCACTTCTTTTTCTATGTTCTGAAATAGTTTGGGTAGTACTGGTGTAAGCTCTTCTCTGAATGTTTTGTAGAATTCTCCAGTGAAGCCATCTGGGACAGGGCTTTTTTTTTTGTTGGGAGATTTTTTTTTTTAAATACCTTTTCAGTCTCTTCTCTTGTTATGGGTCTGTTCAGATTTTCAACATCACTTTGTGTTAGTTTGTGTAGGTATTATGTTTCTCAAAATTTATCCATTTCCTCTATGTTTTCAAATTTGTTGGAGTATAGTTTTTCATAATACGCTGTTATGATCCTTTTTATTTCAGTTGAGTCTGTTGTAATGTCCCCCATTTCATTTATTATTTGGTTTATTTGCATCCTCTCCTGTTTTTATTTTGTCAGTTTGGCCAGTGGTTTGTCGATTTTATTGATCCTTTCAAAGAACCAACGTTTGGTTTTGTTGATTCTTTCTATTGTTTTTCTATTCTCTATTTCGTTTATTTCTGCTCTGATCTTTATTATTTCCTTTCTTCTGGTGGCTGTGGGCATTTTTTTGCTGTTGTCTTTCTATTTGTCAGAGTTGTGTAGTTAATGTTTTGATTTTGTACCTTTCTTCTTTTTTGAAGTGTGCTTCGATTACTATAAATTGTCTTCTGGGGACTGCTTTGCTGTGTCCCAAAGGTTTTGGTATGATGTGTTTTCATTTCATTCTCATTTGATTCTAGCAATTTTTTGATTCCATCTGATTTCTTCTATTACCCAGTGGTTTGTAAGCAGGGTGTTACTCAGTTTCCATGTAATTGATTTTTTGTCCTTGCTCTTCCTGTTTTTAATTTCTACCTTGATGGCGTTGTGGTCAGAGAAGACCCTTTGTATTATCTCAACGTTTTGGATTTTGTTGAGGGTTGCTCTGTGGCCTAAGATGTGGTCTATTCTGGAGAATGTTCCATGAGCATTGGAAAAGAACGTGTACTTTGCAGCTGTTGGATGGAGTGTTCTAAATATGTCTATGAGGTCAAGTTGGCTGATTGTGCCCCTTAGATCTGCTGTATCTTTGCTGAGTATCTTTCTAGATGTTCTGTCCTTTACCAACAGTGGTGTGTTGAAGTCTCCTACTATTATTGTGGAACTGTCAATTTCTCTTTTCAGAGCTGTTAGAGTTTGTTTTATGTATTAGGGAGCCCTGTCATTGGCGGGTAGATGTTTATTATGGTTAAGTCTTCATGCTGGATCGTCCCCTTAATCATGATATAGTGACCTTCTTTGTCTTTTATGGTGGATTTTGTTTTAAAGTCTATTTTATCTGAGATTAGCATTGTCACTCCTGATCTTTTTTCGTAGCTGTTTGCTTGATATATTTTTTTCCATCCTTTGATTTTTAATAAATTTACATCTTTGTTTCTAAGATGTGTCTCTAGTAGACAGCATATTGATGGATCCTTTTTTTTTTAATCCACTCTGTCACTCTCTGACTCTCTATGCGTGCATTTAGGCCATTTACATTCAGTGTACTTATTGATAGGTGTGAGTTTATTGCTGTCATTTTGTAGTGCTTTTTTTTTTTTTGTGGTGCTGACGTTTTCTTTGTTCCTCTTACTCTCCTGTGTTGAATTCCTTTGGTTTGTGGTCTTTTTTTGCATTTCTTTTGTTTTTGTAGATTTTGTTTTTACCGAGACTTTATGTTTTTCCTCTTTATTTTTATAAGTAGGTTTGTTAACTTTCTCTGTGTTTACTGTGAAATTTACCCTTATCTTTCTAAGTTTGAAGCAGTCTATTATTAGTTGGTATTGCCTTGCCTTCCTCTCCATTAGAAGGTCCTATACCTACACAGGTTATTCCCTCTTTCATTGTTCTCATGTTGTTGTCATTTACAGATTAACATTTCTGGTATGCTGTTATAATTCTTTTGGTTTTGAAAGTTCATTTCCTAGGTTGGTATCTGGCTGATACAATCTTGCATCCTAGATTCAGCCTGTGGTCTGATATTCTTTGTTCTCAGACTGAAGGATGCCCTTTAAAAATTCTTGTAAGTTTGGTTTGTTTTTTACACAGTCCCTTAATTTCTGTTTATCTGGAAATGTCCTAATATCACCATCATATTTGAATGAGAGTTTTGCAGGATATATTACTCTAGGTTGGTAATTTTTTTCTTTCAACGTTTTATTTATGTCATCCCCTTGCTTTTGTGCTTGCATGGATTCTCCTGAATAATCTGAGCTTAGTCTTATTGTTTCTCCTCTGTGTGTGACTTTTTGTTTTTCTCGAGCTTTTCTAAGGATTTTTTGTCTTTAGTTTTAGTGAGTGTGATTTTGATATGCCTTGGTGACTTTCTTTTGGGGTCTATCCTATAGGGGGTTCTTTGAACTTCTTGGATAGTTAACTTTTCATCTTTCATGATATTGGGAAAGTTTTCTGTTAGCAATTCTTCAATGATCCTGTCTGTGTTTTCTGTTTTCTCCTCCTGTTCTGGAACTCTGATCACTGGCAAATTTTTGCTTTTGATTGTATTCCGCATAATTCTCAGGTTTTCTTCATTTTTCTTCATTCTTTTTTCTGAGTTTTCCTCAGAGTTGTATCCAAGTGTTTTTCTTCCATTTCACTGATCTTATCTTCCATCATTTCAAACCTCAACCCTTCTATGACACAGTCCATTTCTGAAATCTTGCTGTTTATTTTCTGGATTTCTAATTGTTTTGTATGATTTCTAGTTGTGAATTTATTTTGGTGTTTTACTCCTGTATTAATTTCCTAAATTCTTCAATTTTTTTTGTCTGTATTTTCCATGAATTTGTCTGCTTTTTCCATGAATTTGTCTATTTTTTCCTCATTTTTGTCTGCTTTCTGCTTCAACTCTTGGACAATTCTGAATATTAGAGATTTAAATTCCCTATCAGATAGTTCTAGTGCCTTTTCTTCTACTGGAAAGTCATCTGGTTATTTTGGACCCCTACTGGCACCATCCTGTCCTGATTTTTAAAATGTTTTGATGTTGCCTGCTGTCTTTGTGACATTAAGTAGATATTTTCCTCATTTATTGATAGAAGATTTGTTTGTTTCCTCCTTTTTTTTTTTTTTAATTTGGCTATGTCTGAGCAGGCCAGCTGTGTGTTCTTTGTTGTTTGCTTGTCTGTGTGCATGACACTTTTTGCCTCTTTCTCTAATTGGCAGGGTCAGTCGCTCAGATATGGTACAGTTGCTGGGATGGGTTGTTTGTGACCCATACTAAGGCTGACAGGGTAGGCCAGGAATCAGTGCAGGGCAGGTTCTAGTAGGCTATGCCTCTGATGCTCGAGGGTCTGATGTTCAGTCATGCTGCAGGTAGGCAGGATGGAGGGCAGAGATTGTGATGTGTGGAGCTAAGATGGGTATGGGAGGGAGGAGAATGGAACAGGAGCCAAAAATATACAAACAAAAAAGAGTGCTGGGGAACTTGCCGTTGGAGTGGAGACACGAGAGGCTCTGAAATGGATAAACAAAAAGAGGAAGAAGAAAAATGGAAAAGAATGAATAAATAAAAATTTGAAATAAAAAACAAAAGCTCCCAGGGATCCCACTGGGGTGGCTACGAGGTCTGGGGAAGTTGTTCCAGGTTTTGAAGTACAGCCTGGTTAGAAGTTGTAGTGCCAGGTATTCAGGGGACAGGAAGAGAAGGAAGGTATAGAGAGACAAGAAACTGAGTAATGAAGAAAGACAAAAGGGGAAAAAGAGGGAAAAGAAAACAAAACAAATTTTTTAAAAGAACAAGAAAAACCACACAAAAAAAGAAATGCACTCAGGGATCCCTCTGTGCATCTGTGCAAGCTGAGGGGGTAGGTCCCAAGCTGCACAGCTTTGCTCAGCCAGAATGGGCTCCCAACTAAAGAAAAGAAAAAGAAAACAAACAAACAAACAAACAAAAAAACCCAGGATCCCAGTAGCATGGCAGCACGGATTGGGAAGCAGGTCCACACTCCAGCGGAGATCCACAGCCCCTCAGGGAGAAGCAAAGATGGCACATGGAGCCTGGTATTTCAGTGAAAAGAGGAGGAGGTGGTGAGAGGTAAGGAAGAAATCTAAAGAAGCAGAAAAAAGCAAAACCAGCAGCAAACAAATGGCACTCAGGGAGTCTGCCAGTGCGAGTGGGTGGAATCCAAGCAGCCGGTGCTTCCTGCCCAAGAGACTGTGGCCACAGGAAGCAGAGGAGGCCGAGTGGGGGTGAAGAAGGGTAGGGGGTGGAAATCATATATTGCTGGTTACCGATTGTTTTGTCTCCTGCTGGAAGCTCTGTGAAGCTGCTTTCTCTTACTCCCTGTTCGCTGGTCTCTGATAGGAGTCCAAGATGGCGGATCCATGTTGCATTAGCTGATAGCGGACCTGTACATGTATGTCTCCTCACTTTCTGTTCTTTGTCAGTTTCTTATTCCATATGGTGCTTGGCTGAGTTCTTTATCTCTTCATTTGATATCTAGGGTTTCAGGATTGCTGTTTTCTCTGTTCGGCTTAGTTTTTCGGATCTTTGCTGTGCAGGGACAGCGTGGTGTTTCTGCCTAGAGCACCATGTTGCAGAAAGTCTCCCCAATACCCTTTTGTGATAAAAACTCTCAACGAGGTAGGAATAAAAGAGAAGTTCTTCAATATGATTAACAGCATTTATGAAAAACCAACAACCAACATTAGACTCAGTGAAGAAAGATTGAGTGCTTTCTCCTTGAAAACTGAAATGAAACAAGGATGCCTACTCTCACGACCTCTATTCAATATTGTATTCATTTATAGCCTGAGAAACAAGGCAAGAAAAAGAAATAAAAGATATCTAAATTGGAAAGGAATAGGTCAAACTATCTCTATTCAAAGATAACATTATCCTGTATATAGAATATCCCAAAAAATCCACTAAAAAGCTTTTAAACTGGACTTCTCGGCAACATGGCACTATAGACAGAAACATCATGCCTTCTTTCCGCAGCAAAGACCCGAAAACTAAGTCAAACAGAGACGAACATTTATCCTGAAACCCTAAGTATCAAACGAAGAGTTAAAGAACTCAGCCAAGCACTGACTGGAATAAGAAACTGACAGAGAACAGAGAGCAAGGAGAGATATGTGCAGAGGTCCCTTATCAGCTAACACAGCACGGATTCACCATCTTGGACTCCTGTAGGAGATTGGAAAACAGGGAGTACAGGAAAGCAGCTTCACGGAGCTCCCAGCAAGAGACAGAACCACAAATAACCAGCAATATAACTTTCCCATCCCCCATCCTTCTTCACCCCCACTCAGCCTCCTCTGCTTCCTGCAGCCACAGTCTCTTGGCGGGGAGGCATGAGCTTCAGCCTTGTGCCACTTGGACTCCACCATCCCACACTGACCAGCTCCCTGAGTACCATTTTTTTGTTGCTGGTGTTGCTTTTTTCTGCTTCTTTTGCTTTCTTCCACACCTTTCACCACCTCCCCCTCCTTTCTCTCAAATACCTGGCTCCATGTGCCATCTTTCCTTCTACCTGAAAGGCTGTGAAGTGCCACTCATCTGTGGAACTCCTTCCTGGCAGGTGCTGCCAAGCTGGTGGGATCCCCAGGGCTTTTTGTTTGTTCTGATTTGTTCTGTTTTGATTTTTTTTCTTTTTCTTTTCCTGGCTTGTGAGCCCCTTCTAGCCAAACTGTACTTTAGGGTTTGGGAGTTACTCCTTCATTCCACACAGCCATACAGTGCAATCCCTGGGGACATTTCTTCCTTCTTTTTTTGTTTTCTTTGTTTTTTGTTTTGTTTCATTTTTGTTTTCATGTTTCTTACAAGATTATTAAAGAGAGTCCTTCAATCTGAGAACAAACAGCTTCAGCTCACAGGCTGAATCTAGGAGGCAGGATCATACCAGCCAGATACCAATCTAGGAAATGAACTTTCAAGGACTATCCAAAACCAAAAGAAATACAACAGGGAATCAGAGCAGTTAATCTGTAAATGACAACAACATAAGAACAATAAAAGAGGGAATAAACAGTGTAGGTATAGAACCTTCTAATGGAGAGGAAGGCAAGGCAATACCAAGTAATAATAGACTGCTTCAAACTTAGAAAAATAAGGGTAAATTTCACGGTAACCACAAAGAAAGTTAACAAACCTATTCATAAAAATAAAGAGGAAAAACATAAAGTCTCAGTAAAAACAAAACCTACAAAAACAAAAGAAATGAAAAAAAAAACACAAATAAAAGGAACGCAGCACAAGAGTGTAAGAGGAACAAAGAAAACCTTAGCACCACCAAAAAAGAGCACTTTGAAATGACCGCAATACACTCGCATCTATCAATAATTACACTGAATGTAAATGGCTTCAATGCACCCATAAAGAGATGGAGAGTGACAGAATGGTTAAAAAAACAGGATCCATCAATATGCTGTGTACAAGAGACACACCTTAGAAATAAAGACATGAATTTATTATAAATCAAATGTAGGAAAAAATTATATCAAGGTAACAACTACCAAAAAAGATCAGGACTGGCAATGCTAATTTCAAATAAAATAGACTTTAAAACAAAATCTACCATAAAAGACAAAGAAGGGCACTATATAATGTTTAAGGGGATGATCCATCATTAACCATAATAAACTTCTATGCACCCAATGACGGGGCTCCATAATACATAAAACCAACTCTAACAGTACTGAAAAGAGAAGCTGACAGTTCCACAATAATAGTAGGAGACTTCAACACACCACTCTCAGTAAAGGAGAGAACATCTGAAAAAAAAGTCACCGAGGATACAGAAGACCTAAACGGCACAATCAGCCAACTTGATCTCATATACATATATAGAACACTTCATCCAACAGCTGCAAATTACTCATTCTTTTCCAATGCACATGGAACATTCTCCAGAATAGACCACATCTTAGGCCACAGAGCATTCCTCAACAAGATCCAAAACTTTGAGATAATACAAAGTATCTTCTCTGACCATGATGCCATCAAGGTAGAAATTAACAACAGGAAGAGGAAGGAAAAAAAATCAATTACATGGAAACTGAATAACACCCAGCTTACAAACCACTGGGTAATAGAAGAAATCAGATGGAACAAAAAAATTCCTAGAATCAAACAAGAATGAAAACACATTATACCAAAATCTTTGGGACACAGCAAAGGCAGTCCTCAGAGGACAATTTATAGCAATAGATGTGCACATCAAAAAAGAAGGGACAAAATCAAAAGATTACAC
>NW_004443969.1:167680-169779 GCF_000243295.1 Trichechus manatus latirostris
GACCAAGTAGGATTCATACCAGGTATGCAAGGATGGTTCAACATTAGAAAATCAATCAACATAATCCACTACATAAATAAAAGGAAAGAAAAGAATCACATGATCGTCTCAATTGACACAAAAAAGGCATTCAACAAAGTACAACACCCATTCCTGAAAAAAACTCTCAATAAAATAGCTATAGAAGGGAAATTTCTCAACATAATAAAGGGCATTTATGCAAAACCAATGGCGAACATAATTCTTAATGGAGAGAGGCTGAAAACATTCCCCTTGAGAACAGGAACAAGACAAGGATGCCCTTTATCACCACTGTTATTTAACATTGTGCTGAAAGTCCTAGCTAGAGCAATAAGGCAAGAAAAAGAAATAAAGGTCATCGAAATTGGTAATGAAGTAAAACTGTTCCTGTTTGCGGATGATATGATACTATACATAGAAAACCCTAAAGACTCCACGAGAAATCTGCTGGAACCAATAGAAAGATTCAGCAGAGGAGTAGGATACAAGATAAACATACAAAAATCAGTTGGATTCCTATACACCAATAAAGAGAATGAAGAAAAGAGAATCAGGAAAACAATACCATTTATAGCTGCCTCTAAAAAAATAAAATACTTAGAAATAAATCTAATCAGGGCTATAAAAGACCTATATAAAGAAAACTACAAAACACTACTGCAAGAAACCCAAAGGGATCTAAATAAATGGAAAAAACATACCATACTCGTGGATAGGTTGACTCAATATTGTGAAAATGTCAATTCTACCCAAAGCAATTTACAAATACAATGCAATCCCTATCCAAATACCAACAACATTCTTCAAAGGGTTGGAAAAACTAATCATTAACTTTATATAGAAAGGGAAGAATCCCCAAATAAGTAAAGCACTACTGAAGAAGAATAATAAAGTAGCAGGACTCACACTACCTGACCTCAGAAACTCTATACAGCTACGATAGTCAAAACAGCCTGATACTGGTGCAATGATAGATACATTGACCAATGAAACAGAATTGAGAACCTAGATGTAAATCCATCCACCTACAGTCACCTAATCATTGACAAGGGCCCAAAGTTCATCAAATGGGGAAAGACAGTCTTTTTATCAAATGGTGCTGGCAAAACTGGATGTCCATTTGCAGAAAAATGAAGCAGGACCCATACCTCACACCATATATAAAAACTAATTCAAAATGGATCAAAGACCTAAATATAAAGCTAAAAACTTCAAAGTTCATAGAAGAAAAATTAGGATCAACGCTAGAGGCCCTAATACACAGCATTAACAGAACACAGACCATAACCAACAGCATACAAGCCCTAGACGATAAGCTAGATACTGGGATCTTTTAAAAATTAAACTCTTATGCTCATTAAAGACTTCACCAAAAGAGTAAAAAGAGAACCTACAGACTGGGAAAATTTTTTTTGGACATTACAAGTCATACAAAGGTCAAATCTCTAAAATTTACAAGAAAATCCAACACTTCTACAACAAAAAGGCAAATAATCCTATTAAAAAATGGACAAAGGAAATGAACAGACACTTCACAAAGAAGACATTCAGGCGGCCAACAGAAACATGAGGAAATGCTCGCGTTCATTAGCCATTAGAGAAATGCAAATTAAAACCAAAATGAGATACCATCTTACCCTGGCATTACTGGCACGAATCAAAAACACTGGCAATAACAAATGTTTGAGACGGTGTGGGGGAGGTTGGAACTCTTATGCACTCCTGGTGGGAATGCAAGATGATACGAGCATTTTGGAAAATGATATGGTGCTTCCTTAGAAAGCTAGAAATAGAGATACCATATGATCCAGCAACCCCACTCCTAGGAATATATCCTAGAGAAATTAGAGCCATGATACTAATAGACATACGCACACCCATGTTGATGGCACTATTGTTCACGATAGCAAAAAGATAGAAGGAACCTAGATGCCCATCAACAGATGAATGATAAACAAACTATGGTACATACACACAATGGAGTATTATGCCACGATAAAGAACAATGATGAATCTGTGAAGCATCTCATAACATGGATGAAACTGGAGGACATTATGCTGAGTGAAATAAGTCAATC
>NW_004443969.1:169879-177702 GCF_000243295.1 Trichechus manatus latirostris
ATACTAAATAGACAATAGATAAGTGGTGTCTTTGGTGAAGGGTGAGACAGTACACAATACTGGGGAAGCCAGCACAACTTGTACAAGGAAAGGTCAAGGAAGCTCCATAGACACATCCAAACTCCTTGAGGGACTGAATCGCTGGGCAGAGGGCTGTGGGGACTATGGTCTCAGGGAAAATGTAGCTCATTTGACATAACACAGTTTATAAAGACAATGTTCTACATTCTACCTTGGTGAGTACCATGCGGGGTCTTAAAAGCCTGTGAGCAGCCATCTAAGATACTCCACTGGTCTCACCCCCTCAGGAGCAAGGGAGAATGAAGAGAACAGGATACAAGGAAAAGATTAGTCCCAAGGACTAGTGGACCACATTTACCAAGGCCTCCACCTGACTGAGTCCAGTACAGCTAGATGGTGCCTGGCTATCACCACTGACTGCTCTGACCGGGATCAAAACAGAGGGTTCTGGACAGAGCTGGAGAAGGATGTAGAACAAAATTCTAACACACACACAAAAGACCAGATTTACTGGGTGACAGAGACTGGAGAATCCCCGAGACTATGGCCCCCAGACACGCTTTTAGCTCAGTGGTGAAGTCACTTCCGAGGTTCACCGTTCAGCCGGGGATTGGACAGCCCCATAAAACAAAACGAGAGTAATGAGACATAGCAGTCCACGGACAAGGACTAGAAGGCATAAGGGGACAGGAAAGCTGGTGATAGGGAACCCAAGGTTGAGTAAGGGCAATGTTGATGTGTAGTTTGATTGTTAATCGTTGTCATAGGTCAACATGTGTACTTAATGAGAAACTATTTTGTTCTGTAAACCTTCATCTAAAGTGAGGATAGCAACACAACTGGAAGAATGCAATTGATGTCACTGAGTTGTGCATGTAGAAATTTTTTTGAAAAGGTGTATCTTTTGACCATGCATATTTTCACCAAAAAAGAAAGGTTGAGAAGGGAGAGGGTTGACATGTTGTGGGTTTGTTAACCAATGTCATACAACAATATGTGTACTGACTGTTTAATGAGAAACTATTTGTTCTGTAAACCTTCACCTAAATTACAATTTAAAAAAAAGGAGAAAAAAAAAAAAAGAAAAGAAAGGGTATTGGATTTTATCAAATGCCTTTTCTGCATCAAATTGAGATTATCAAGTGATTCTTTTCCTTGGTTCTATTAATGTGGTACATCGCACTGCATCCCTGAAATAAATCCCAGTTGATCATGGTGTATAATTCTTTTAATATACTGTTGTATTTAGTTGGCTATATTTTGTTGAGTATTTTGATATCTATATTTATAAGGGATATTGGTCTGTAGTTTTCTTGTGGTGTCTTTGTCTGGCTTTTGTATCAGGGTAATGTTGGCTTCATAGAAAGACTTAGGGAGTGTTTCTTTCTTCTCTTTTGGAAGATTTTAAACAGGATGGTGTTAATTCTTTTCTAAATGTTTGGTAGGATTCCCCAGTGAAGCCATCTGTACAGGAGTTTTCCTTTATTGGGAGCTTTTCTATTAATGATTCATCTCTTCACTTATTATGGGTTTGTTGAAATTTTCTACTTCTTCTTGATCGGTTTCGGTAGGTTTTGTGCTTCTAAGAAGTTTTCCATTTAAACTAAGGTTTCACGTTTGCTCCAGTACAGTTGTTCATAGTATTCTGTTATGATCCTTTTTACTTCAGTTGGGTCAGTTGTAATCTCTCCGTTTTTGTTTCTTATCTTGGTTATTTGCATCTTCTCTCTCTTTTTTCTTTGTCGGCCTAGCTAAAGGTTTGTCAGTTTAATTGATCTTTGCAAAGAACCAATTTCTGGTTTTGTTTCTACTGTTTTTCTATCCTCTATTTTATTTGTTTCTGCTCTGATCTTGGTTATTTCCTTTTAGTAGATTTAGGCTTAGTTTGCACTTCTTTGTTTAGTTCCTCAAGTTGTAGAGTTAGACTGTTTATTTGAGATCTCTCTTCTTTTTTAATGTAGGCATTTATTGCTGTAAAATTCCCTCGGCAGAATGCCTTCACTGTGTCCCATACGTTTTGATCTGTTGTGTTGTCAATTTTTTAACTCTAAGTACTTTATTTTTTTTTACTTCTGTTTTGATTTCTTCCTTGACCCATTGGTTATTTAGTAATGGATTATTTAATTTCCATGTATTTATGTGTTTTCTAGTTTTCCTTCTGCTATTAATTTCTAATATTACTCCTTTGTGGTCAAACACATGAGAGTAAGTCGAGGGAAGGTTGTACTTTATTTTGCTTGAAACTTTAAAAAGAGTTGCTTACAATCTTGAAAAGCATGTTACTGTTGGCAAAGCTGCTTATGGCATCATTTAAGTCACCAATACAACAAAACTTGTATTGGTCTGTATTTGGGGTTCTTCCATTCATAGTGATTGTATCTTTGGGTACAAGCATGTGATTACTTTATTGGGTCTTTTCACGGAGTCAGGACTAAGCATTTACGTATTAAAATATAAATAGCTTTCTTTTTACTTCTCCTTTATATTACATTTTGAGCACTACATTGATTGTTTTTTAAAATTATGTGTATAGGGAGGTTATATGAATTGCAAATTTAATTTTAGAACAGTAAAGGAGATATTACAAAACGTGTTATAAAAAGCGGTGTTGAGACTCATGGAGTTGAGAAGCATAACGGTATTAACAAAGAACTTTTGTGAACAAGTAACCCCTCATTCGAGGGCTGAATAATGAGCGGGGGTTAACCAGGCAAAAATAGGAGGTGAGTGAAGGGGTGGAGGTGATGTACAGTGTCAGACAATGTGAGCATGTCTTGTGTAGGATGCAGCCAGTAGAATTTAAGCAACTGAAAGAAAGCTTATAGGGCTGGTGCTCAGACGGCAAGGTAGAGAGAAATGTGAGGTGAGGATGGTAAGTTGCATAGAGGCTAGTTGCCTCCCAGGACTGGTAAACTAAATTGATTAGACCTTAGTTTTAATCTCAAGGTAAATGAAGAGCCACTGAAGGGCATGGAGTGCGATAATCAAATTTTTATTTTGAATGAAGACTGCCTGCAGTGTAGAGAAAATATTGCGGGCAGGGAGGAGGGATACAGGGTGAATGCGGGGGAGCCATTGTCCCGGTGAGATATGACTATTAGCCTGGGTTAGGGTTGTGGTAGTGGTTATGAGAAAAGTGAACACATTTGAGAAATACTGAACAGGTAAAATAGGTAGGCTTTGGAATGATTTGGTTATTGGTTATGGACAGGAGGGGGAGGATGGCGTCAAAGTTGACTCCAGAGGATTTTGATTTGTGCAATAAGATAGCAAAGCCACTCTCTTCATTATGGAACTCTGGAAGAAGACCAGCTTTGATTCTGGTAAGAGCACAAGTGTGACCTTGGAATGTTGAGATGGTAATGCTTTTGAGCCACAGAGAGGAGATGCTGGGGAGGCAATTGGAGCTAAGAAGAAATCTAGCCAGATATGTAAATTTGAGGATCACTTATGTAATTTAAGCTCCAGTCTTGCCTGTCATTGCACAGGGAGAGAGTGCAGAGTAAAATGAGAGAACAGCCCAGGACTGAGACTTGAGAAACTTCTACAGTACTGTAGGGCAGTGGCTCCTAAAGGGCCAGCAGCATTAGCAGCATCAGCAGCACTTGTGTACTTGTTAGCAATGCAAATTCTTGGGTCCCACCCCAGACCTGCTGAATGAGAAACACTGCGGGGTGGGGGTTCCTGCTGTCTGAATCTTTACAAGCCCTCAGGTGATACTGATGCTTCTCAAAGTGTGAGAACCACTGGTGTAAGAATGGGAGGCAGTAGCCAGAGAACCCCAAAACAAACCCGTTGCGGTGAATTCCAACTCATAGTTTCCCTATGAGTAGCCAGAGATGTTGGAGGGGAAAGAAGAGAATGCGGTGTCACTGACTCCAAGGATAAAAAAAATGTTTTGAGAAAGTATTAGTCCACAGCAAAATCCCCCTGAGAAGTCCACCAGTAGATTTTGAATCTCTGACAGTTGGGCAACATGGAAAAACTTTAACTTACCAATGTTATAACTCCAAAGTTTCTCCATGCAAGTCAGTTTTTATAGTTTCTGTCAGCTATGAGAATTCAAAATTTATAATTGGCTGCAACCCTGACATACTAAATAGTGGGACAGAGTTTATTACGGGCTATACTACAATCTTATACCTTCCTTTTATTTCTCCTTTATATTACAGCTTTTACAATATATTGTTTTTCTAAATTTATAACACACAATGGGGGAGAAATAGTAGAAATAGAGGAAGGTGGGCATAGAAAGTGACCCTTTATTATCTGGGTTTGGTCACAAGTAGGCCAGGACTGCATTGCTCGGAGCCCCTGGGAATAAGGCATTGTGTTTGTAATAGTTTTCAACTTTGACTTCTCATAAGAATATCCTGGGGAGCTTTTTCAAAGTACTGATGTTTAGACCTCATCCCGGGTCAATTAAATCAGAATCTCTGGAAGTAGGCAGACACTCTTATTTTTAAAACACTCCCCAGTTTACTATAATGTTCAGCCAGTGTTGCCAACCCTTCAGCATGTTCTTTGGTGAGTTCAGTTTCTGCTAATTAGGCCATCTATCTTTCAGGTAGATTTAGAAGAATGGTTTATTAGATCCACCTCATGTGGCTAGGTAGAGGATTCTAAATTTAATAGGCCATTGAGTAGCACCTTTTGTTTTTTATTTTCATTCCTGGTGAAAATCAGCTATATGCTCTTCTCTAGCCTGTTAAATCTACCACTCATCATTAGCAATATATTACCACTTGAAAGATTTAAGTCAACAGTAAATTGTTTGTCAGTGCTGAGAATGTACTACTCAGTAAGTAAATAAATCAATTCTATGTAGAATTATGAGTTTATGTTAGAACTATCCACAGTGTTGTTCAAGGTATATGATTTCCATAAGGAAATGTTCTTATAAATTATTTTGTTTGATTGTTATTTTGGGCTAAAATTATCTAAAGAGGTAGATAGGTTAAGATTATTTGGGTCAAGGTACAAAATGTTCATTTTTTTTAAGATGCAGCAAATTGAGAGGTAAGAAAAAAATGTTTGGTTTTCAGAAATGACTGAAATAGAGAAGCTATATACGTTTAAGATGCTAACAGTCATGTAGAGGGGATATTAATTTGTAAACCCGTCTTGGCCCAGGCTGCTTTAGCTTATTTGAGTCATCATTTTTCTCTTTCAGCCATCGGCTATAAATCACCACCAGGGGGCGCTAAAAGCGTGTCTGTCTGATTTCAAGGATCCATTCTTTCTGCGAGGGCAGCTAATTAAAGATCCACAGCACAAATAGAGGGTGCTGTGGTCTATATCTAAAGTCTGGCTTTCTCCTACAGACATTTGCACCCAGAAAGTACCAGCAGCTGCTGAAATGACTTTGATGTGCCCTAGGTTTTATCAATTTTTTATTGTAGTGTTGAATAATCTTGTATGTCTTCGCCTCTTTTTGATGGACCAAGGTTTTGTATAAATTTTATATTAGTTACAGCAAGAAAAAAAGGTTCATTTCTTCTTAAATTAAAGGGAAATAGAAAAAAGTTAACTTTTGGTTCTCCATCTTGTTCTGAGCTAGAATAGCTGAGGATTTGCGAGGTCAACAATGAGTGTGTGGTGGGTTTTCTTAACACCCTGTTCTTTGTACCGTACCTATCCTGAGCCTTCCTGCACCCAGTGACTATCGAGTAGACTCTGACTCATGGCGAACCCCTGTATGTCAGAGTATAACTGTGCTGCACAGGGTTTTCAATGGCTAATTTTTCAGAGGTAGATCTCCAGGCCTTTCTTCTGAGGGACCTCTGGATGGACTTGAACCTCTAAAATTTTGGTGAGCAGCAGAGGGTGTTAACTGTTTCCACCATTTAGGGAGCCCAAGTCTTAACTTTAGTTCTTCTGTTTCAAGAATCGTGTCTTCTGTTTCAAGAATCCTGAATTATTTTCAAATGAATAATTAATTGCAGTACCTACAAGGCAACTTTTAATTGCTCAAAAGGGATATGATTTGTAGCTGTATGTTTATTATTCTGGGCAGTTCATTTAAATTTTGGGGGAAATATTTCTCATATTCAGATAGCTCCTAGATTAGGTTTCAGTTTCAAAGTATTGTTTTTTTTGATTTAAACTATCTCTTTTTGGAAGAAGGAATTCACACTATTTAAAATGAAACAGGTAATAGGTACTATTAGTTTATTTTATTGTTTATTGTGCTTTAAGTGGAAGTTTACAGTTCAAGTCAGTTTATCATACAAACATTTATACACACATTGTTATGTGACCCTAGTTGCTCTCCCTGTAATGTGACAGCACACTCCTCCTTTCCACCCCGGATTTCCTGTGTCCATTCAACCAGCTCCTGTCCTTTTTTGCCCTCTCATTTTGCCTCCAGACAGGAGCTGCCAATTTAGTCTCCTGTATCTACTTGAGCTAAGAAGCATTCTCTTTGTGAGTATCATTTTATGTCTTTTAGTCCAGTCTAATCTTTGTCTGAAGAGGTGGCTTCAGGAATGGTTTCAGTTTTGGGCTAACAGAGTGTCTGGGGGCCATGTCTTCTGCGGTCCCTCTAGTCTCAGTCAGACTATTAAGTCTGGTCGTTCTATTAGAATTTGAGTTCTGTACCCCACTTTTCTCCTGTTCCATCAAGGACTCTGTTGTGTTTCCTGTCAGGGCAGTGATCAGTGGTAGCCGGGCACCATCTAGTTTTTCTGGTTTCAGGCTGATGGAGTCTCTGGTTTATGTGGCCCTTTCTGTCTCTTGGGCTAATATTTTCCTTGTGTCTTTGGTGTTCTTCATTCTCCTTTACTCCAGGTGGGTTGGGACCAATTGATTCATCTTAGATGGCCGCTCGCTAGCTTTTAAGACCTCAGACGCCACTCACCAAAATGGGATGCAGAACATTTTCTTAATAAACTTTGTTATGCTGATTGACCTAGATGTCCCCAAAACCATGGTCCCCAGACCCCTGCCCCTGCTACTCTGTCCCTCGAAGTGTTTGGTTCTATTCAGGAAACTTCTTAGCTTTTGGTTTAGTCCAGTTGTGCTGACTTCCCCTGTATTGTGTGTTGTCCTTTCCTTCACCTAAGATCATTGTTATCTACTATCTAGTTAGTAAAT
Organism: Trichechus manatus latirostris; assembly: GCF_000243295.1. NCBI lineage: Eukaryota > Metazoa > Chordata > Mammalia > Sirenia > Trichechidae > Trichechus > Trichechus manatus. The sequence continues at coordinate 176,996 of NW_004443969.1, forward strand.
ACCCCTCTCCATCCCTCCCAGCCCTAGTAACCATCAAAGAATGTTTTCTTCTGTGTTTAAACCTTTTCTTGATTTCTTACAATAGTGGTCTCATACAATATTTGTCCTTTTGCGACTGACTAATTTCACTCAGCATAATGCCTTCCAGATTCATCCATGTTATGAGATGTTTCACAGATTCCCCATTGTTCTTTATCATTGTGTAGTATTCCATTGTATGAATATACCATAATTTGTTTATCCATTCATCTGCTGATGGGCACCTAGGTTGTTTCTGTCTTTTTGCTATTGTGAACAGTGCTGCAATGAACTTGAGTATGCATATATCTATTCGTGTGATAGCTTTTATTTCTCTAGGATATATTGCAAGGAATGGGGTTGCTGGATAGTATGGTACTTCTATTTCTAGCTTTTTAAGGAAGTGCCAAATCGATTTCCAAAGTGGTTGTCCCATTTTATATTCCCACCAGCAGTATATAAGTGTTCCAGTCTCTCCAGAACCTCTCCAACATTTACTATTTTGTGTTTTTGGATTAATGCTAGCCTTGTTGAGGTGAGATAGTATCTCATTTGTAGCTTTGATTTGCATTTCTCTAATGGCTAATGATCGTGAGCATTTCCTTACGTATCTGGTAGCCGCCTGAATGTCTTCTTTGGTGAAGTGCCTGTTCATATCCTTTGTCCATTTTTTTAATTGGGTTGTCTTT
>NW_004443969.1:186330-205883 GCF_000243295.1 Trichechus manatus latirostris
GGTGGTTAGATCTGTTACTAGGTATGTGAGGTCAGGAGCCTGCCCACTCCTCCTGTATGGATTCAGCTCAGGTGCCCAGGTAGATAGGCACCAAGTGTGTGGTGTAGGCTCTCACTTGCAGTCCTAGTCCTAGACAGGCATGGATGATTGGTGTAGGCACAGGCATCTGGCTGCAGCAGGGGGACACACTCTCAGCAAAGCAGGGGGCAGATGGCCGCCCCCGAGTGTCCAGGAGGAAGGCGTGTCCCTGTTCCCTAGAGTGTGTAGGTGGGTGTGTTTTGTAGCTGGACTATGAGCAGCTAATGCTGTTGGCTGTAAGGACTGGGGGGCACCTCTTATTCATGGGCCCCTATTGCAGGTGGCTAGGTGGTGTGGGTGGAGCCACCAGTCCTCAGGTCCTGATGTGTGTAGGTGACGACCCTGCTTAATGGTCAGAGAAGTGTCAAATGTCAAGAAAGTGCCACTTCACAGCTGAAACAGTTGAAGTTAGAGTTCTGGTATATACCCTGTTGTACTGTGGTAATGAAGGCCTATGCTGTTGAGATGGGCCCACACAAGTCTATGCAGGCGGAAAGGCACTCAGAGTCTGTGGATCTCTTATGCTTGTGCCTAGGCAAAGAAGCTGTGCCTGAGCTGGGTTCCTGGCTTAGGGGAGCCAGTACTTTATTTTTTTCCCCTGTTAGTTAATTTGTTCACTCTCCAAGGCAGGGAGGATGGCTTCAAGTGTGTGACGGATCCTACTTCCGGCCCAGGGGACTTGGCAATTGCTGAAGCTGGTCCAGGACCCAGTGCGGAGCAGGGAGCAGGGAGGTAAATGGGAGAGAGGTTTTTCCCTAAGGAGGGTGTGTTTTTGATCCGCTCGGTAAGCCATATGCAGTTACTTATCTTTTGTGGAGGGCTGCTTCTCACTTGTTCTGGGTGGCTGTGTAGACTCTCTGGTGCTGGGTCTCTCCCGGTGTGGAATACGCACCTCCCGAGCACGGCTGCTTGCAATCCTCACCGCTCACCCCCGAGCTGCTCAGGCCTGAAGGGCTCAGGCTCTCCCCAGGTCAGGTCTGGCAATTCCTCACGGCTTCCAAGAGGTCTCTCCCTCCCCCTGCCACTCATTTGGGTTCCTCAACTCTGCCTTTGATGTTCAGGCCTCCCAGATTGCCATATATAATCGAATCACTTGTTTTTTCAGCTCTTTGTCGTAAGAGGGACCACTGGAAGCATCTGACTACTCTGCCATCTTGGTCCAGCCTCCTGAAGCATAATTATTCTTAAGTATTAGAATTTTATAGTTGTACTGAAACCTACGTTCAGTTCAAAATTAATTTGACTTTACCAAATGCAGATACTTAATAATATATGACTATATCCTAGTAATGATTGACTAAATATAAAAATAATCCTGAAAATTCTCTGACCCTGCATTCATAGATAAAGAGGATTAGCACTCGGCAGGAATTGGCAGATGTTTAAGCATCACAGATCTGGTGGGTAGAGATGACTTTTAGGGAACTTTGGTGGTTCAGTGGTAGAATTCTTTGCTTCCATGTAGGAGACCTGGGTTCAATTTTAGTCCATTGTCACCATGAGTTTAGGAGTTAACAGAGATGACCTTTATGATATTGTCCACTTTTCAGATTTTATATATAAGTGAAACCAGTACTATTCTATGTTCAGTACCATCAAAAATGTGGGTTTCCCAAGCCTTACAGTTTCTTTACAGACAAAATGTTTTTGCAAAATGAAATAAACTTCAAGTTTGATTTGCAGGTGCTTAAAATGCCCTAGAGAAATATCTAGTCAGGATTAAGTTCTTGAACTGACTTTTTTCCTATAGCTAGTCCTTTGTTGTAACTGATTCTGTATGACTTTGTGGTTTGCTTGCTGTATGTCTATATGTATGTCTTAGATTTTTCTTTCATCAGTGCATTTAATGTATTCTTTTACTCAAAGCTCTCAGCAGTCAAGAAATCAAAAGATGCATTGCATTGGGCAAATCTGCTGCAAAAGACTTCTTTAAAGTGTCAAAAAGCAAAGATGTCACCTTGAACACTAAGGTGCACCTGACCCAAGCCATGGGTGTTTTCAGTTGCCTCATATGCATGTGAAAAGCAGACAATGAAAAGGAAGATCAAAGAAAAATAGACGCCTTTGAATTATGGTGTTGGTGAAGAATATCAAATATACCATGGACAGCCAAAAGAACGAACAAATCGCTCTTGGAAGAAGTACCGCCAGAATGCTCCTTAGAAGGAAGGGTGGCAAGACTTCGTCTCACATACTTTGGATGTATTATCAGGAGGGATCAGTCCCTGGAGAAGGACATCATGCTTGGTAAAGTAGAGGGTCAGCGAAAAAGAGAAAGAACCTCAACAGATGGATTGATACAATACCTGCAACAATGAGCTCAAGCATAGCAATGATTGTGAGGATGATGCAGGACTGGGCAGTGTTTTGTTCTGTTTTACGTAGGGTCACTATGAGTCGGAAGTGACTTGATGGCACCTAACAACAACAACAACTCATAATATCAGCAAATAATGTCAATTTGCTAAGATGGCCACCATTATGTAAAGCTCATGTCTTTGATTCAAGAAAGGGCCTCTCAAGCACTCACTAGTCCCTGGGATCTTGATTTACTCGCATTTCTATCAGGTCTGGTGACTTTGATTTCCCCCTCTATAGAAACCACAAATGTTGTGAGGGGAGAGAACAATTAGAGGTACAAAAGTGAGAAGGAAACTATAAAACACACTCAAGAAATATATCATGAAAGTATTTGGAATAAAAGTTGATAATGCATTCTCTTGCAGATGTGGAAATTGATACCTGAAATTGGCTCTAGAAGCAAGTACAGTTTATTTTGTCTATATAATTAATATATTTAATATTAAAAAGGTTGTTTATTTTCTTGAAGGTAATTGATTAGATTGTTTATTATTTTATGTGTTGACTGTTTATTGCCAAGTATGAGGCAGAGCTAAGCATGAAATCTAGTTATATACATATATGCATATATATACATCTACACACACAACATATATACAAAAAAGTATACAAAATAGAAATGCACAGCTCCATGATTTATTACAGTGGTTAAGAAACTTTTTCTGTAAAAGGCTAGACAGTAAATATTTTAGGCTTTGCAGGTTATATGGACTCTGTCAAAACTACTCAACTCTGCCATTGTGATGAGAAAGTAGCCATAGATAATAACTACACAAATGAGTGTGGCTGTGTTCCAATAAAACTTTATTTAAAAAAACAGATGGTAGTCTGGATTTGGCCCACAGGCCATGGTTTGCCAAGCCTGATTTGTTACAGCACAAACTCCAGTGTTACTACTATCCAGGACAAGAAATATGATCTTGCTAGCACCCCAGGAGACCCCTTCTATGTGTCCGTTCCCAATCCTTACCATTCCTCCCCTCACTTCTATCACTCTTGTCCTGATTTTTATGGTAATACTTCCCTTCTTTTTTTTAAAATTTTTTTTTTTTTGGAGTTTATTAGCTAAGCAGACATCCTTAAACAAACATATATTAAAGGATTCATACAGTTGTGTTTTCTGTTTTTGCATAGCATCATTTCTATGAAGTGCATCACTGTTGCATGAAGTGGTAGTTTGGTCATTATCATTGCTGTAAAGAATTTCATTATGTGAATATACCAACATTTCTTTTCCCGTTCTAAGTGGATGGACATCTGACAGTTGTTTCCTGGCTTTGGTTGTATGAAAAATGCTCCTATAATTTACTGGGTGCAATGTGCTTCTATTTCTATTAGGCATAGGTATAGGGGTGGAATTGCTGAGTATGCTTTGTACTTCCATTTTAATAGAAAATAAGTTTTCCAAAGTGGATGTACTAACTTACACTCCTACCAGCAGTGTACAGGAATTCCCCTTGTTCTACATCAGGGGTCAGCAAACTACAGCCCACAGGCCAAATCTGGAGTGGACACCGGAGGGGCCTAGTCCAGGGAGCCCTGTAGGCGGAGCCAGGAAGCCCCCTTGTGTATTTTCCTTCCTCAACGTCCAGTGTCTGAGTCCCTGCTGCCAAGGGCCTGCTCTGGTGCTCACCTACACCTTGCAGACCCCATTGTTGGTAACTGCTGGGGGACCAAGGGGTGGAATCTCAGTCAGCTGCTCAAATTGAAATATCTAGCTTTCCTAGGAGGAAAGGGCATGCTGGAATCTGCCTGTCCCTAGCACAGACTGTGAAACCGACCACAGAGGCTGCCCCCCCACCTCCAGGCCCACCTGGTCGCTCCATCTAGGGCCGGTTGCTCTTCCTCCTGGGAACTTCTCCAGCCAACCACTACTGGGATGGCCCACCTCTGTCAAACGTGGCAGGGCAGGCCAGGAGTTTTCTCTCTTGTTATGTAAGGACCTACATAAATAATATCCTCAATTTTTACTCTTGACCACAGTGCCTAAAATATTTACTATCTGGCACTTTACAGAAAAAGTTTGCTGACTCCTATTCTACAGTCTGGAGTCCCTGGGTAGTGTAATGATTAATGTCCTCAGTTGCTAACCAAAAGGTTGGAGGTTCGAGTCCAGCCAGGGAGCCTCAGAAGAAAGGTCTGGTGAGCTACTTCTGAAAACCAGCCACTGAAAACCCTATGGAGCACAGTTCTACTGTGACACACGTGGGGTCACCATGAGTCACAGTTGACTCAATGGCAACTGGTATTCTACAGTCTCCTCAACACCTGGACGTTGCCAGTCTTTTCCATTTTAGATATTCTGGTTGGCTATAATTATAATTACATAATCATACTGCCCTGTACTTTTAGTTTTTATTTCCCTGATTTCTAAAGACATTGAGTACTTCATCATGTTTATTGGCCATTTGGGTTTTATCTTCCATGGAGTTCAGGTCTCTTGACTATTTTTCTCTGGGCTTGTCTGTCTTTTGCTTAGGAGCCCTAGTGGTGCAATGGGTAAAGCACTTGGCTGCTAACTGGAAGGTTGGCGGTTTGAACCCACCAGCCACTCCAAGGGAGAAAGATGTGGCAGTCTACTGCTCTGTCCTATAGGGTTGCTATGAGTCGGAATCAACTCGACAGCAATGGATTGGTTTGGGTGGTCTTTTGCCGGTATGTAAGAGTTGTTTACATGTTCGGCATATGAGCCACTGTCATTTATCTGTTGCAAGTTTCTTCTTCCACTGTGGTTTGCCTTTTTTACTCTCTTGATGGTATCTTTTGATGAACAGAAATTCTACATTTTTATTTATCTATCTTTTCCTTTATAGTTATTATGTTTTGTGTCCTGTTTAAGAAGGCTTTTTTAAAAAACTGTTACGGGTTGAATTGTGTCCTCCCACCCAAAAATGTAAGTTGGAATCCTAACCCCATACTTGTGGGTATAATCTAATTTAATGTAATCACTTTCCATAATGCAATCTAATGTAATAAAATTAATTGATCAGTTGAGGTCAGACCAGTGTAGGGTGGGCCTAAATCACTTCTGAACTATGTAAAGAGCAGCACGGACACAGAGACATTCACAGGGGAAGACAGATGACATGTGAGGATCGTCTACAAGGAATACCAAGGAACCAAGGAATACCCGGGGTTACTGACAAGGAAGGAATCAACACAGCTGAAGCCCTGATCCAGACTTTGAACCTCCAGAGATGTGAGAAAATAAATTTCTGTTCTTTAAAGCCACCTACTTGTGGTACTCCTGTTACAGCAGCACTAGGAGACTAAGACACCTTGATCATGCAACAATTTCCTGAAGTTTGTGTCTAGAACTGTGGCTGTCAAACTTTAGAGTGCATCAGAATCACCTGGAGGGCTTGTCAAAACACAGCTTGCCGGCAGTCTTACTGCCAGACTTTCTGCTTCAGTAGATTTGAAGTGAGACTGGAGAATTTGTATGTCTAACAAGTTCCCAGGTGATGCTGACACTGTTGGTCTGGATCACACTTTAAGAATCACTGTTCTGGAAGTGTTGTTGTTTTGCCTTTCACACGTATATCTAGGATCCTACTGAAACTGAAGTAAGAATTTTTATTCTTTTCATATGGAAATCCAAGGAACATTTGTTGAAAAGACTGTCTTCTCTCCACTGTTCTGTAAACCAACTGTAAAAATGTGCATGAATCTGTTTCTGGGCTTTCTAGTCTATTCCATGAGTCTCTTTGCCTATCCGTGTGCTAGTACCACCTGTCTTGTTTACTGTACCAGTATCCTAAGTCTTGCTATATGTGGAGCAACCTCCCACCCTTTCCTTTTCCTTCAGTATGCATTTATGACTATCTTGACAATTCCCTCTCTCTCTCTCTCACACACACACACGCTAACTTGCACAGACATACACCTTACTGGAGCTTTCATTAGAAGTGTATTGAATCTATAGAACAGTTTGGGAAAATTAACATATTTAAAACACTGAATTTCCTAATGCAGTATTTCCCAACCTTTTTCCCTTACACCCCATTAAGCAGCCTCTTTAAGACATTTTTTCCTTATCATCCCCTAATGAAATTGTAATACCATAGATATACTGTATATCTGTGCTTTACACATAAAAAGAGTAAGATTTTTCACCTCCCCCTTAAGAACCAATTTTGCCTCCAGATGTGTGTCCTAATCTATGGTATCTGCCATCACCAGATACCACTGAGTTGATTTTGACTCATGGTGACCCCTTGTGTGTCACAGTAGAACTGCGCTCCATAGGATTTTCAATGACTGACTTTTTGGAAGTAGATTGTCAGGACTTTCTTCCACGGTGCCCCTGGGTGGACTCAAACCTCCAAGCTTTTGGTGAGCAGCCGAGTGCTTAACAGTTCGTGCCACCCAGGAAATCCAGTTCATAGCATAACCTTCCATTTATTTAGATATTCTTTGATGTCTCTCAATAATGCTTCATCATTTTCTGCGTAGCAGTTGTGGACATCTGTGTTTAGATTGGTTTTCAGGTATTTGATATTTTGGAGTGTTAGGGTTCAAGCCCTTCTGAGTCAGCTGTGTAGCCCCCATCTGGGCTCAGGTGAACAGGTATGCTGGCTGCTGTGCAGGGCACTGTGGCCTCTTGGCCCATACCTGAGTGCCTGCCAACTGCCTGCCCCACCTCATCAAGTTCTGATTTTCAGGCACCATTTCCCAGGTAATCCGCTTGAAAGTCCCAGGCTAATTCCAAACTCATTTGTCATTTGTGGCTATAAAAGAAAATAATATATGTGGTGTAAAATGTGGAACAGGTATTTGGAAAGGAGGGCCACGTCTTGGAAAGGGTTCATAATGAAGGCATAAACAACAGTAACGTTTTTTCCCCTCTGTGGTTTACAAGAAGAATGTGAAAATGTATCAGTAGATGGCATTGTTTCTTAACAGATAAAGCCACACTGGTGGAGTAGAACTGAGGAGAAACATTAAACTGTTAAACTGGACTTAAGAATAATATAAATAAAACTTAAAAAGTTCTGTAGAATCCCTTGTGATCTACTTCTCTGGTGAGCTTAATTAAAGGCAATGAAGAAGCTGGAACTCCTTCACCCCCTCTTACTTTCAGTGAACTATTGCTCTAAATGTGTCTTTTCTCAGACAGTGCTAAATTCAGTGACACTGTATCATACAGTTGGCATGGCCAGAATACAATCACCAGACAAAAGTTCCAGGTGCCTTCCCATGTGCTGCCCTGTACTCTGGACAGAAGGCAGTGCTGTTTTCATTTCAGAATCCTCTCTGTGAGAGACAGTATGCTCAATTGAGCATGGAAGGAATAAAATCCCAAACCTCCCCTCAGTGACTTTTCAGGGCAACAGAATGGAAGATCTGGGTTTGAATCCTGCTCCTGCCACATATTACCTATTTGACTTTGGCCAACTATTTAATCTCTCTGACCTCAGTTTTGTTACCTGAAAAAATGGAGATAATTGCTACATCATAGAGTTGCAGTGATGATTCAGAGAGGCACTTGTTGCTTGCCGTTGAGTTGGCTCTGACTCGTGGTGACCCATGTACAACAGAAGTAAAAGTTGCCCGGTCCTGTGCCATCTTCATCATCGTCGATATGCTTGAGTACATTGTTGTGGCCATTGCGTATTTTGAGTGCTTTCCAACCCAGGGGGCTCATCTTCTAGCACTATATCAGACGATGTTCTGTTGTGGTCTATAAAGGTTTCATTGGCTAGTTTTTGGAAATAGATTACCAGGTCTTTCTTCCTAGTCTTAGGCTAGAAGCTCTGCTGAAACCTGTCCACCGTGGGTGACCCTGCTGGAATTTGAAATACTGGTGGCATAGCTTCCAGCATCATAGCAACATGCAAGCCACCACAGTATAACCAACTGACAACTGGGTGGTGGGTAGAGCACTTAGCCTGGCACAAAGGAGTGACAACATGTTGTTGTGATTATTCCATGCTCTTTGGGACTTTGAAAGTGGCATACAAACTGGACTTTGTAGGTTGTAAGTGGTGACTGTTGTGTGCCCAGGGAAAAGACTTCATTGAACCTAGCCACATATATTGCTCTCAGGGTTGAGCTCTGCAACCCAGGCATGTGGCCTTAAGACATCTTCACTCCTTGGTTCCCCTGAAGTGCTTTCAAAGAACACCAGTGTCCCAGACCTAGAGATTCTGATTTAGTGGGTCTTGGGCAGGCCAGGTCTCCAGGTAACTTTAGCGGCAGTGGGCTGGAAAGCCCTGTGTACAAGGGTGTCATCTTTACCGGGTCTCAGGCTTGTGGTGTGGCTGAGGTATCTGTGAGATATCAGATTGGATCATTTCCTCCAGGGACTGTGTAGGTGGTGCAGGTAGGTTGCTGACAGGCACCTTTGACAGTGGATTCCAACTTGGTGGAAGTATGGTTAAAATATGAAGGGTATGCTTTCTCTCAGATGTGCTTCCTGAAAGAGAAATAAAGCTCTGTGAGCAAATCATAGACAGCATCATGAAATGCTCTATTTCTGTCTCCCTTTTTGCTGTTTTTGTTTCTGCCTGTGTTTGTATGTCTGTCTGTCTGCTCTGTTTCTGTCTTGTCTGTCCGAATCTGTCTGTCTGTTCTGTTTCTTTCTGTCTGCCTCAATCTGTGTGTCTCCCTGCTCTGTACTGGCCTATCTGCATATGTTTCTATCTTACCTGTTTCTGTCACTGTCTCTTGATTCCTTTGTCCTGGTGGGGCCTGATTTAAGTACTCCAGGGTCTCCATGGAAGTCTGTATGTTCTAGGTCACAGAAGTCATAGGTTGGCAGGCTCAAGGTCAAATTTGGCTCTTGAATATTTCCTGTGTTCTTCCTGCCTCACCCCTCTCTTATATGCAGCCAGCTTCTCTGTGTACATTACTGCCTGACCCTTTCCTAGGTCATGACCAGGTATGAAAGCACTGGATTTGCGACTCCTTTTCTATCTGTTCTGATGGATATAGGATCAAAGAGGTAGATTGAATATCATTTATTTTTGTCATTGAGAAAATAAAAATCTGTTTTAAACTTCCACTGACAGTATTACTCAGCTAAAAGAATTCTGCATTTTTAATACCCACCTATCTGGTTTCTTCTCAGTCTTTTATCTTGAGAAGAAAGCTCACCTTCTGATTTTTAATCTGCAGAAAGAAGAAGGTTGCAGTCACTTGTGCCCTGTTTGCTAGGGTGAATCCAGGTTGGGTTTATGGGTCCATCATCCCTCAAGTAGGTGTCCCTGGATGGTGTCAATTGTTATTGTACTTGGCTGCTAACTGAAAAGTTGGGCATTTGAGTTCATCCAGAGGAAACTCAGAAGAAAGAGCTTTAATATTACTTCATATGTAAACATCACATTTTGTTTATCCATTCACCTGCTGATGGACGTTTTGGCTGTTTTCACCTTTTGGCTATTGTGAATAGTGCTGCAGTGAACATTGGTGTACAGGTTTCTGTTTGTGTTCCTGCTTCCTTTTTTTTTGGCAGGGGCTGTATAACTAGGATTGGGATTGCTGGGTCATAGAGTAGTTCTATGTTCAACTTTCTGAGGAACCACCAAACTGTTGTCCTCATGACTGTAACATTTTATATTCCCATCAGCGATGGATGATTGATAGGGTTTTCAATGGCTAACTTTTTGGAAACAGATCTCCAGGACTTTCTTCCCAGGCACCTCTGGGTGAACTCCAAGTTCCAATCTTTCAGTTAGCAGCTGAACATGTTAACCATTGGTACCACCCAGGCGCTCCTGCTGCAAGGCATTTCCTGACAGTCTTCTTTCTCTTCACTGACCTGTAAGCTCCTTGGGAGCAAGGTTATCTTGTTTTTGCATCCCCAGGATCTAACACAGGGCTTAAATCATAGTGGGTACTCAGTTAATGATTTTTGAAGGGAGTAAGGGATTGAAGATAGAAATGTATTGCCTGGTTTCGTTTTGCAAGCAGAGGCTTTGAAGCCCACAGACATGTGTTCAAATTCTTTTTCAGACATTGACCACTATAATAGACAAGCTACTGAACTTTTTTTTTTTTTTAACATTTTATTGTGTTTTTGGTGAAAGTTTACACAGCAGTTTAGATTCCCATTTAACAATTTCTACACAAATTATTCAGTTACACCGGTTACATTCTTCACAATTTGTGAATATTCTTAATATTTCCATTCTGGTTGTTCTGTTTCCATTAATCTAGCTTCCCTGCTCCCTTACATTCTTATTTTTGTTTTAAAGTAATTGTTGACCATTTGGTTTCGTATAGATAATTTTTTAAAGGAGCACAATACTCATGGGTGAATTCTTTATTTTGTGAGTCAATCTGTTATTTAGCTAATAGGTGACCTTAGGGGCTAGTTTCTGTTCAAGGTTTAAATAGTATCTCAGGGCAATAGTCTTGGGGAGTCCTCCAGTCTCAATCGGTCTAGTAAGTTTGTTTTTTAAATTTTTTTTAGGAATTTGAGGTTCTGTTCCAAATTTTTCACCCATTCTATTAGGGTCTGTTTATTGTGACCCTGATCAGAATGGATGATAATGGTAGCCAGGCACCATCTAGTTCTTCTGGTCTCAGGGTAGATGAGGTCATGGTTCGAGGAGACCATTAGTCTTGCAGCCTAGTTTCTTCCTTGACTCTTTGGTTTCCTTCTTTCTCTTTTGCTCTGGGTGAGTAAAGACCAATCGTTGTATCTTAGGTAGCTACTCTCAACCTTTTAAGCTACAGAAATTTCTTGATGCTCAGCTTCCTCAGCTGTCAAGAATAGAGATAATATAACCTATTTTATAAAATTGTTGTGAGGAGCAGATGTGACAAAGCATAGTACCAGGCACTTGGTATTTGACCAATAAGTGGCCATCATTATTATTGCTGCTAGTAACAATAACAATGGCAAGATGACCACATAGCCTGAACTGTGTAGCAAAGGTATAATTCCATACAGCTCTTCTCTACATTTTCCAAGGCTCACTGCTGAAGCTTAGCTCTTAACTATGTAATCAACACAATTTGAGGTACTCAATTTCTTTCTTTCTCCCTACTCGCACACTGTAGTTTTTTCTTCCCCACCATTTCATTCTTTACTCATTCAATTTGACTTTTATCAAGCCCACCCAAGCCTTTATCTCTTTTCTAGAATTTGGTTCTTCAAAGAGTAAGATTACCTTCTCATCAAAATCTCTTCCAAATGAAAATTGGTATTCAATTATTTGAGTTTATAGTTTCATGTGGCCAAGGGGCTAACAGATTTTATAAACAAGGTCTGTGATCATTTGAAAAATTACAGAAAATTGACACAGAGTTGAGGGTTTTTTGTTTTTTTTTTTTCACCTTTGGCCAAAGAAAATAGCAAAAGCCCATAAATGCTTGTAACTCAATTTTTTTTAAAAAGTAAATTCGTTTCCATGGCACCATTTGGTGAGCAGATGTTCCAGTTATTTATTGCCTAACAAGCAACCACATAATTTAATGGCTTAAAATAACAATAATTATTTATTTTACTCATGAATCGGAAGCCCAGCAGGACCTGGTAGTGAGATCACGTCTCTGTTCTATGTGCTGTCATCTGAGGTAGCTCTCTACTGGGGCTGGAGGACTCATTTCCAAGGTGGGCCACTTACATGAATGGCAAGACTGGGAGCTCAGCCAGACTGTGGGTGAGGGTCTCAGGTTTTCCCTGTGTGTGCCTCTGCATAAAACGTTGGGCTTCCTCACAGCATGGCAACTGAGTTCCATGACTGAAGTCTCAAGAGACAGAAAGGAAGTGGAGGCTGCCAGTTGCTAAGGCCTGGATTTGGCAACTGGCACAGTATCATTTTTGCCTTCATCTGTTGGTCAAGGAGTCACAGAGCCCAGATTTTAGGCTGGGGGAGGGCAGCCTAGACCCCACCTCTTGACTGGAGGAGTGTCAAAGAATTTGGGGGCCATGTTTTAAATCTGGAACAGCAGATGTTTTAGGTCAGAGGTTCTCAAATCTGGCTGATTTTAGAAACACTTTGGAGGTAAAAATAAAATACCAGTGTTTGGAGTCACCTCAAAAGATTCTGATTTAATTTGGTAGTGTGAGACCTGGGCATTGTTTGTTTGTTTGTTTTTTGTTTTTTTTTTAATTTTCAAGTGATTCAAATGTACAACTGGGTCTCTGGGCCAAGGTTTTTATGTCCAGGGATTGACAAAAATGAATTCTGGGTGTAAAGCTGTGAATGGCGCTCCTCCTGCCATTCAGAGCCTGATGGAAGGAAACAACTTAAGAAGTTGACTCAAGAGTTGTTCCAACACCACTGCTTAAAAGATAAATTACTTCTGAATGAGTATAGAGGGAAAACTTTCAAGTAAATGGACCTGCCATCATCACACATGCTTTTTTTCATATTACATTTTACCTGAAGTTTGTAAATATTGCAAAAAAAAAAAAAATCAATAATGCTGTCATGTTGCCATAATCTAATTTGTCTTTTCTGATTATGTGAAGCATAAGTATGCTTTTGGCATCACATTTCCAGACCTCAGAGAGCAATGTTAAACATTTATAGTGCACTTAATCATCTTTCAGAAATGTACAAAGGCATAGTGTCTCATTAATAATTATTAAATCATTGAATCACACAAAAGGATATGTTCCCTCTTTATTACATAGTGACCAGTAACCACAAAAACATGGACTGTTTGTGATATATGGCCAGCACATCAGATTGTGGAAATCTGCTTGAGGAAATTAATAAAAAATCTTATTAAAAGACAGCATTTTAGAAAGGAAGAAAACATGCATATGGATTGCTGCAATATTCAGTCAGGACAAATAGATGTCCCCTCCCTGCCGAGAGTCAGGTTAAAATTCAGTCGGGTAATTGCTAGGAGTGAAGAGATGTGAAAGGAAATGATCTTATTTGCTTTTGGAGGTTATATAACTTATTTCTAAAGCCCAGCTTTGGGCTTTTATTCATAAGTATACATATCATTTTATGAATAAAAGAGGTACATATTTTGATTTGGAATAAGGCTGGGATGGAAGGTTACATTCTGAAATTTTTCAGGCTTGGGTTTTATTTCCTATGCTGTTCATGGGGATATTTTATTTCATAAGATTTTAATACCAGGCAATGTCATTTTCATAACATGTAATACAAGAATTGGATTACTTCTTGCAGATTCCACCCCCTACATCCACCCCCTGCATATTCAGCCTAGAGAATTAAAGTTTTAGCTTTAAAAAAAATTGCAGGCTTACTTCCCTTTACTGTAGCTGACATGATATAAAATCTTCTTATTTTTCATTTTCAACATTAAGCTCTTCATTTGGGTCATAGTTAAGTTTCACAATTGCATGATCCATCAACCAAGGTCTTGGTTCAAGGTGGTGTAGGATTGTTATGGGTGTAACATGCAGTCGGTCTTGGCCTGATCTGGCATTCTATGCCACTAAGATTCCTGGAGTCAGCTTCTAGAGACTTTCACCCCTTGTTCTTCACTATACCACAGCTTGTCTTTGCAAAGTCTTGAAAGTCTTTTGGTATTCTTTTTTCAGCTCTGGATCAGTAATTGCATCCTTTCCTGCCATCAGTTGTGGCTCTGGCCCACAGGCCTGGGAACATGGTGGACTGAAGCACTTGTTAGTTGTTATTTGTGGGAAAAACCATCAGAAAGTCTTGCTTGTTTTACTAATTTTCACTAAGGTTTTAGGAAGTAATTTCACATTTAAAGTGCGTCTTGAAATTTGGTAGGATTCAGTTCCATGTTAATTTGTCTGAACAAATTAGTGAAATTGTGCTCATCTCTTGTCCAGAAATGATTTAAAACACTTGTCAGAATACATTCAATTTTTCAAAATAGCATAAGTAGAAGCAAGTTAGAAACAAGACAAAAAAATGACTAGTAGGGATGTAAAGAGGAGCCAGGAATGGTGCCAAAACAAAAACATTGACCATACACAGTCTGTTACTCTTCTAACAGATGGGCCTCAAGTTGCTCTTGAAGAGGGATATTTGATTGGTTATATAATTCAGAGTCTGTAAGATTAAAAACAAATCCCTTCCTAAGGAGGTACACGATTCATTTTGATATTATGACAAGAACAACATTCCTTTCGGAGTCTCCCTAATCAGCATGCTGTATAATGTGGCAGTGTCATCAACTGCCTCATCCTAGATATGTGGCATTTCATTGGGGTGTCTCTTATTGTGTCTGTCAATGTAGACTGATGACGTCACACCATAGCCCAAGTTAGTGAAATCCTTTCTATGGAAGGAAAGTGATGAAAGGAAGAGAGACTGAAAGCACAGTCTTAATTCACAAATTTCTTTTGCTGGTCTAGCTTAATCCAGTACCATTCAGGTACTGGTAGTTCACTGGTAGAATTCTCACTTTCCATGTAGGAGATTCGGGTTTGATTCCCAGCCAATGCACCTTATGTGCAGCTACCACCCGTCTGTCAGTGGTGTTGCTGTGATGCTAAACAGGTTTCAGTGGAGCATCCAGAATAAGATGAACTAGGAAGAAAGGCTTGGTGATCTACTTCTGAAAATTAGCCAGTGAAAACCCTCTGGATCACAACGTCTGATGTACAACTGATTGTGGGGATGGCACAGGACCAGGCAGCACTTTGTTCCACGGTGCAGGGGGTCAACAAGAGCTAGGGGCCAACTTGATGGCAGTTGACAACAACTGCTTAATCCAAGAGTAGATTTTACCTGCAGGAAAGGATAAAAAGGAGACTCCATTCACCCTCCAAAAGGACATTTTTTTTCCTCTTAATTGACTTTTTGATAAATACCAGAAGGGAGCATCACGTTTAATGTTACACTTCCAGGCAAATGCTTGGGCTTTGGGTATCTTATGTTGCCATTTAAGTGTGGAACCAAAAAAGCCCTATCAGACGGTGGCTGGGTTATAAGTTTAGCATCCTGCGAAACCTGAGGTGCCGAAAGGGCACTTACCTGATTCCGTGTCTATTATGCTTCTGCTAGGAGGTGAGCTGAAAGAATATTTGTGTGCAGGAGCAGAAGATTGAGCTGTGTTTTACTATCTGTGAGTGCTTTGGTAATTACTGATGCAGGAACATGAGAATCAAGATGAGCTGATGAATGATAACAGTCAAGGTGAGCCGTTGCCAAAGGCAGAGGGAGTGAAGAAGTAAGATGATTGATTTGTACTGATTCCAAGATACATCTAAATGGAGCTTCTGGCAAAGCAAATGGTTCACTCTTCTTTTTTATTTACACGGTACTTATCTTTTGGGCACTAGCATGTGGTCAGCTCTATGCTAGGTACTGGACATGCCAAGAGAGGAAAAAAAATCCATATGACTGGGTTTTATTTTATTTTTCATTTTCATCTTCCACAGATAGATCCATATTCCTGTTCCCTCCCACTGGAAGTTTTGGGCTCAGAATTTGTTTTCTGGCTTCTCAGTAGCAACGACCTTTAGAGAGTAGGGAACTGAGGCTACTGATGTTGTCATATGAAGACTTCCATTCTATGCTCTGCTAATGACAGAGGTCCTGGTGTCAAGGAGAGCATTTTTTTCATTCTCTTGTTTTTAAATTGAGTAAAAGACAGTAGTTAGGGATTACTGTCAGGAACACAGATATGAGAGGGTCATTCTATCTTCCGTACTGCAGTAATTGTTAGGAAGCCATAGTTTCATGCCGAATGATTTTGAGTCCCAATTACTGAGTCTGAAAGGCTGTTTTTCAAATGTCAGTAATGGTAGAAAAAGATCCTTTATTCTTATAGGCCAGCAGGGAATGAGCAGTACAAGAAGTTCTCATTAAAATTTCCCTTCTCCTTTTAAAGAGATGATCAAAGACATCTCAGAGTTACCATCATTTTACGGGATGTATGCATTATCAGACCTAGCACGTAGGAAGACTTAGATCTTTGCAGAGACACATGGACATTAACAGAATAAGAGAACATTCAAGCTGGACGGCAGCATCTAGCCTAACCTCCTCATTTTGCAGATGCGGAAGCTATGTTTTAGAATGGGAGCACTACCTACAAATGTCACAAAGCTAATGTCAGAGCAAGTATTAAGTTCAGGGCTCCTCTCTCTGAATCTAGATAGACAGATAGATAGCTGACATTGAGCTGACCTCGACTCATGTTTACCTTATTTACAACAGAATAAAATGTTGCCCTATCCTGCATCATCCTCTCAATCATCGGCATGCTCGAATCCATCATTACAGCTATTGTGCCAATCCAACTCATCGAGGGTCTCCCTTGCACTTGCTGGCCCTCTACTTCACCAAATGCTATGTTCTCCTCCATTGATTGATCCTTCCTGATGATGTGCCCAAAGCAAGTGAGCTGGACAGTGTTCTGTTGTGATCCATAGATTTTCATTTGGCAAATTTCTGGAATCAGATTGCCAGGCCTTTCTTCCTAGTCTGTCTTAGTCTGGAAGCTCTGCTGAAACCTGTCCACCATGGGTGACCTTGCTGGTATTTGAAATATCCGTGGCATAGCTTTTAGCATCACAGTAACACGCAAGCCACTACACTACAACAAACTGACAGACGGGTGGTGGTTTCTGAATCTTGTGACCTGTCAATTATGTCTAGTAGGATGCTGGTTGCCTCATTCCTCCTTGCTCCCTGAATCCCCATTTTTTAGTGCAGTAATGTGCCCAGGCCCGGGGGATTAATTGTGATAAACTTGGTCATCATTATTGCGATGGCTTATAGGCATGTTCTTGTCTGTGACATGTAAGAGGAGATTTGCTGAATCCTTTTGGAAAAATTTTGCCTCTCTTACAAGAGGGAGGCACTTGAGAATAGAGTCCTTTTGCTAATACCACCTTGTTATTTAGATACTGTCATGAGAGGACATAATGTTTTGAGCTGTGGCAGCCATTTGTGACCCTAAGAGGAAATTGTTGTCATCATACTGAATTGGCAGAGTGGAAAAAGAAAACCAGTCTCATCCCTGATGGCATCATTGATCTTTTGAGCAAGTCAGTGACTGACTGCCTTTTCTTGTTAGGGCTCTCCTTTGGGTCAAGCCAGGTAGGAAGGCGTGTGGTATATTCAAGAATAAAGGGAACAGTGCAATTGGAGAGCAATGAGTGTGAAAGAGCATAGCAGGAGATGAGATTAGGTGGTAATGCGAGGCAAATCAGGTAGGATTTTGTAACATAGTTAGGATATTTGGTTTTTACTCTGAGATGGAAAGCCTTTGGAGGGTTGTGAGTAGAAGCATGATGTACTCTGATTTATGTGTAATAGGATCACTCTTGCTGATATGTTGAGAATAGACTGTGTGCGGATCTGTGAACCAGGGAGACCTGTTAGGACTTTTCTGTTATAACCCAGGGGAAAGATGGCAGTAGCTTAGACCAGCGTGGTAGTGGTGAAAGTGATGAGAAGTCATCAGATGGTTCTGGATACATTATAAAGGTAAAGACAAGAATATTTTTTGATGGAATATGAAGACAGGTAGGTAGGTACGTAGGTAGGTAGGTAGATGGAGAGGAGTCAAGATGACGCCAAGGTTTTTGGCCTGAGTAACTGTAAGAATAAATTTGCTATGAAGTGAGATGGGGAAGATTGCAGTAAGAACAGTTTTAGGGGGGAAGATGAGGAGTTCTGTTCTGGACATGTTAAGTTTGAGATGCCTATTATTAGACTCACATGGAGTCCCTGAGTGGCGCAAATGGCTAAGTGCTCAACTATTAGCCAAAAGGTTGGCAGTTCCAACTTACCCAGAGGTGCCTCGGAAGACAGGCCTGGTGATCTGCTTCCAAAAGGTCAAACCCTTGAACACCCTATGGAGAAGTTCTACTCTATTACACATGGGGTGATGAGGAGTCAGAGTCTAACAACAACAGCAGCATTAGACTTACATGTAGAGATGCTGAGTTGGCTGTCTAACATTTATTTATTTTTTATTTTTTCCCATTCAAAAATTGATACGTACATTGTTATGTGACTCTACTTTCTCTCTCCATACTGTGACAGCACACTCCTCCTTTCCACCACTGATTCCCCACGTCCATTCAACCATCTCCTAGCTCTCTCCGCCTTCCCGTCTCACCTCCGGACAGAAGCTGCCCACTTAGTCTCTTGTATCTACTTGAGCTATGAGGCACACTCCTCACGAGTATCACTTTATGTCCCACAGTCCAGTCCAATCCCTGTCTGAAGAGTTGGCCTCAGAAATTATTTCAGTTCTGGGCTGATAGAGAATCCAGAGGCCATGCTTTCTTGGGTTCCTCCATTCTCAGTCAGACCATTAAGTCTGGTCTTCTTACTAGAATTTGAGTTCTGCACGCCACTTTTCTCCTACTCCATCTGGGAGTCTGGTTTTTTCCCTGTCAGGGAGGTCATTGGTGGTAGCCGGGCACCATCTAGTTCTTCTGGTGTCAGGCTGAAGAAGTCTCTGGTTTATGTGGCCGTTTCTGTCTCTTGGGCTAATAACTTCCTTGTGTCTTTGGGGGTCTTCATTCTCCTTTACTCCAGGTGGTTGGGACCAATTGATGCATCTTAGATGGCTGCTTGCAAACTTTTAAGACCCCAGACACCATTCACCAAAGTAGGATGCAGAAGATTTTCTTAATAAGCTTTGTTATGCCAATTAACCTAGATGTCCCCTGAAAGCATGGTCCCCAGACCCCTACCCCTGCTCCTCTGTCCCTCAAGTGTGTGACTGTATTCAGGAAACTTCTTAGCTTTGGTTTAGTCCAGTTGTGCTGACTTCCCATGTACTGTGTGCTGTCTTTTTCTCTTCACCTAAGATAATTCTGTCTACAATCTAGTTAGTAAATAACCCTCACCCTCCCTCCCCATCCTCATAACCATCAAAGTATGTTTTCTTCTGTGTTTAAACCTTTTCTTGAGTTCTTATAATAGTGGTCTTATATAATATTTGTCCTTCTGTGACTGACTAAATTCACTCAGCATAATGACCTCCAGCTTCCTCCATGTGATATTTCACAGCTTCATGGTTGTTCTTTATCATTGGGTAGAATTCCATTGTGTGAATATACCATAATTTGTTTATCCATTCATCCGTTGATGGGCACCTAGGTTGTTTCCATCTTTTTGCTATTGTGCCCAGTGCTGCAATGACCATGGGGGTGCATATACCTATTCGTGTGACAGCTCTTCTTTCTCTAAGATATATTCCAAGGAGCGGGATAGCTGGATCGTATGGTACTTCTA
>NW_004443969.1:207140-223365 GCF_000243295.1 Trichechus manatus latirostris
TTTTCTTGTGGATTCTTTGGGGTTTTCTGTGTATAAGATCATATCATCTGCGAATAGAGATAATTTGACTTCTTCCCTACCAATTTGGATGCACCTTATTTCTTTTTCTAGCCTTATTGCTCTGGCTAGGACTTCCAGCACTATGTTGAATAAGAGCGCTGATAAAGGGCATCCTTGTCTAGTTCCTGTTCTTAAGGAGAATGCTTTCAAAGTCTCTCCATTTAGGATGTTGTTGGTTGTTGGTTTTGTATAAATGCCCTTAATCATACTGAGGAATTTGACTTCTATTCCTACTTTGTTGAGAGTTTTTATCATGAATGGGTGTTGGACTTTGTCAAATGCTTTTTCTGCATGGATTGATAAGATCTTCTGCTTCTTGTGTTTTGTTTAATTTATGCGATGGATTACACTGATCGTTTTTCTAATGTTGAACCATCCCTGCATACTTGGTATAAATCCCACTTGATCATAGTGAGTTATTTTTTTGATATGTTGCTGAATTCTATTGGATAGAATTTGGTTGAGGATTTTTGTGTCAATGTTCATGAGGGATATTGGTCTGTAATTCTCTTTTTTTTGTGGTGTCTTTACCTGGTTTTTGTATCAGCATTAAGCTGGCTTCATAGAATGAGTTTGGGAGTATTCCATCCTTTTCTGTGCTCTGAAATACCTTTAGCAGTGGTGGTGTTAACTCTTCTTTGAAAGTTTGGTAGAATTCTCCAGCGAAGCCATCCGGGCCAGGGTTTTTTTTTGTTGGGAGTTTTTTAATTACCTTTTCAATCTCTTCTTTTGTTATGCATGTATTTAGTTGTTCTACCTCTGTTTTTGTTAGTTTAGGTATGTAGTGAGTTTCTAGAAATTTGTCCATTTCCTCTAGGTTTTCAAATTTGTTAGAGTACAGTTTTTCCTAGTATTCTGTTATGATTCTTTTAATTTCAGTTGAGTCTCTTGTGATATCACCCATCTCATTTCTTATACAGGTTATCTGCTTCCTCTCCTGTTTTCCTTTTGTCAGTTTGCCCAGTGGTTTATCAATTTTGTTGATTTTTTCAAAGAACCAGCTTTTGATCTTGTTAACTCTTTCAATTGTTTTTCTATTCTCTATTTCATTTAACTCTGCTCTAATTCTTATTATTTCCTTTCTTCTGGTGCCCGAGGGCTTCTTTTGCTGCTCTCTTTCTACTTGTTCCGGTTGTAGGGTTAATGTTTTGATTATGGCCCTTTCTTCTTATTGGATGTGTGCATTTAATGCTATAAACTGACCTCCGAGCACTGCTTCTCCTGTGTCCCAAAGGTTCTTGTAGGATGTGTTCTCATTCTCGTTTGATTCTATGAATTTCTTTATTCCATCTTTAATTTCTTCTATAACCCAGTAGTTTTTGAGCAAGGTGTTGTTCGGTTTCCATGTGTTTGATTTTTTTTTCCTTGCTTTTTCTGTTGTGGATGTCTACTTTTATGGCTTTATGGTCAGAAAAGATGCTTTGTAATATTTCTATGATTTGGATTTTGTTAAGGCTTGCTTTATGACCTAATAGGTGGTCTATTCCGGAGAATGTTCCATGTATGTTGGAAAAGAAAGTATTCTTGGCTGCTGTTTGGTGGAGTGTTCGGTATGTGTCTATGAGATCAAGTTGGTTGATTGTAGCATTTATTTCTTCCGTGTTTTTGTTGAGCTCCTTTCTGGATGTTCTGTCCTTCAGTGACAGTGGTGTGTTGAACTCTCCTACTACTATTGTGGAGCTATCTGTCTTTTCAGTGCGTTAGAGTTTGTTTTATGTATTTTGGAGCCCTAGTGTTGGGTGCGTAAATATTTGTTATAGTTACATCCTCCTGGTGTATTGACCCTTTAATCATTATGCAGTGTCCTTCCTTATCGTTTGTGGTGGATTTTCCTTTAAAGTCTATTTTGTCAGAGATTAATATTGCCACTTCTGCTCTTTTTTAAGTGTTGTTTGCTTGATATATTTTCTCCATCTTTTGAGTTTTAGTTTGTCTCTTTAAGTCAAAAGTGTCTCTTGTAGGCAGCATATAGACGGATTGTGTTTTTTTATCCAGTCTTGCCAATCTCTGTCTCTTTACTGGAGCATTTAGTCCATTTACATTCAGCATAATTTTTGATAGGTATGAGTTTAGTGCTTTCATTTTGATGTTTTTTTTTGTGTGTTGTTCACAGTTTCTTTGTTCCACTTAATTTTCTGGGCTAAGTCATTTTTCTTTGTGTATTTTCTTTTCATCTTTTTCATTGTTGTTGGTTTTATGTTTGCTGAATCTTTATATTTTTCCTAGTTTTTTATTTTGACTCATAATATTGTTAGTTTCCTTTGTGGTTACCTTCATATTTACCCCTATTTTTCTAAGTTTATATCAGTCTTTTATTTCTTTATATCACCTTGACTTCCTCTCCATATGAAAAATCTATGTCTACATTTTTAAAGTCCCTCTTTTTGTTTTAATGTTGTCATCCTGTACATATTGACATCTCTGTTTCCCTATTTTGAATGTTTTAGCTTTGATTTACTTTTGTGACTTCCCTATCTGGGTTGATATCTGGTTGCTCTGGCTTGTGTTCTTGGGTTGTTATCTGATGTTACTGATTTTCTAACCGAAGGACTCCTTTTAGTATTTCTTGTAATTTTGGTTTGATTTTTACAAATTCCCTATACTTCTGTTTATCTGAAGATGCCCTAATTTCGCCATCATATTTGAGAGACAGTTTTGCTGGTTATATAATTCTTGGCTGGCAGTTTTTTTCCTTCAAGGCTTTACATATATCATCCCATTGCCTTCTTGCCTGCATGGTTTCTGCTGAGTAGTCTGAGCTTAGTCTTATTGACTCTCCTTTGTAGATGACTTTTCATTTATCCCTAGCCTGTCTTAAAATTCTCTCTTTATCTTTGGTTTTGGCAAGTTTGATTATAATATGTTGGAGACTTTCTTTTGGGATCTACCTTATGAGGGGTTCGAAGAGCATGTTGGATAGATATCTTCTTGTCTTTCACGATACCAGGGAAGTTTCCTGCCAACAAATCTTCAACAATTCTCTCTGTATTTTCTGTCATACCCCCCCGTTCTGGTACTCCAATCACTTGTAGGTTATTCTTCTTGATAGATTGCCACATAATTCTTAGGGTTTCTTCTTCTTTTTAATCCTTGTATCTGATTTTTCCTCAAATAAGTTGGTGTCAAGTGTCTTATCTTCAGTCTTACTAATTCTGACTTCCATTGCCTCAGTTCTGCTCCTATGACTTTCTCTTGAGTTGTCTAATTCTGAAATTTTATTATTAATCTTTGGGATTTCTGATTGCTGTCTGTCTATGGATTCTTGCAGCCTGTTAAATTTGTCATTATGCTCTTCTCTAATCTTTTTAATTTCCTCTATTGCATTTCCTGCATTTCGCTTAATTTCCCTCCTAATTTCTTGAAGAGTTCTGTATATTAATCTTTTGTATTCCACCTCTGGTAATTCCAAGAAATTTTCCTCCTCTGGAAAATTCCTAGATTCTTCATTTTGGGAGCTTGCTGAAGCCATCATGGATTGCCTCTGTATGTGATTTGATATTGACTGTTGTCTCCGAGCCATCAATAAGTTATTAGATTTATTTATTTTATGTTTGCTTACTGTGTCCTAGCTTCTTGTTTTGTTTTGATATGCCCAAGTAGGCTGCTCTTATGAGGTAGTTTGGTTATTGGCACCTTTGAAGCTCTAATGTCTTGTCACCAGGTGGTTAGATCTGTTACTAGGTATGTGAGGTCAGGAGTCTGCCCACTCCTCCTGTATGGATTCAGCTCAGGTGCCCAGGTAGATAGGCACTAAGTGTGTCGTGTAGGCTCTCACTTACAGTCCTAGTCCTAGACAGGCATGGATGATTGGTGTAGGCACAGGCATCTGGCTGCAGCAGGGTGGCACTCTCTGAGCAAAGCAGGGGGCAGATGGCCACCCCCAAGTGTCCAAGAGGAAGGTGTGTCCCTGTTCCCTAGAGTGTGTAGGTGGGTGTGTTTTGTAGCTGGACTATGAGCAGCTAATGCTGTTGGCTGTAAGGACTGGGGGGCACCTCTTATTCATGGGCCCCTATTGCAGGTGGCTAGGTGGTGTGGGTGGAGCCACCAGTCCTCAGGCTCCTGATGTGTGTAGGTGAAGACCCCGCTTAATGGTCAGAGCAGTGTCAAATGTCAAGAACCTACCACTTCACAGCTGAAACGGTTGAGGTTAGAGTTCCAGTATACACCTTGTTGTACTGCAGTAATGAAGGCCTACTCTGTTGTGATGGGCCCACACAAGTCTATACAGGGGAAAAGACACTCAAAGTCTGTGGATCTCTTATGTTTGTGCCTAGGCAAAGGAGCTGTGCCTATCCTGGGTTCCTAGCTTAGGGCAGCTGGCAGTTTATTTTTTCCCGTTTGTTAATTTGTTCACTCTCCAAGGCAGGGAGAATGGCTCCGTGTGTGTGATGGATTCTACTCCGGCTCAGGGGACTCGGCAATTGCTGAAGCTGGTCCAGGACCCAGTGCAGAGCAGGGAACAGGGAGGCAAATGGGTGAGAGGTTTTTCCCTAAAAGGGGTGTTTTTGATCTACTTGGTAGACCATACCCAAGTACTTACCTTTCACCAGTGAGGGCTGCTTCTCACTGGTTCTGGGTGCCCATGTAGACTCTCTGGTGCTGGGTCTCTCCCAGTGTGGAAAACGTTCCTCCCGAGCACCGCTGTTTGCCTGCCCCTTTGCTCACCCCCAAGCCGATCAGGTCTGAAGGGCTCAGGCTCTCGCCAGGTCAGGTCTGGCAACTCCTTGCTGCTTCTGAACCGTCTCTCCCTCCTCCTGCCACTCAGTCTGATTCCTCAACTCTGCTTTTGATGTTCAGGGCTCCCAGATTGCCATATATAATCAAATTTTGTTTTTGGTCTTTGTTGTAAGAGGGTCCTCCGGAAGTGTCAGACTACTTCACCATCTAGGCCCCGCCTCCCTGGCTGTCTAATATTCAAGTCTGGAATTCAGAGAAGAAGTCCATGCTGGAGATGTAAATTGGGGAGTTATTATCACATTGATAGAATTTAAAACCATGTAAGTGAATTCTTCTAAAAGAGAATGATTATAGGTGGAAAAGAAGCAAGATCTAGAGACTGAACTCTGGAAACCTTGAACACTTAGAGATGGGAGAGAAGAAGAGAAACTGGAGACAGAATCAACAACCAGGAAGGTAAGAGGAAAATTAAGAGAGGACGGTTCTGGAAGCCAAATGAAGAAAATATTCCAAGGAGAAAAGAATAATAAACTGTGAACAGTGTCATGTGGAATTGACTCAATCTCCCATTTCAGGATACAGTGGGATGGTCAGGGTCTCCTGTCAAGATTTTTGAGTAGTCTTGTTGGAGGAGGGTTGGCTTATATACCTCTAAGTTGCCTCTGCCTCCAAAGTCTGCTTATTTAGTTTTAATCTCTACTCTGCATCTTGACTTCTTTGTGTACTGTCCCTTTTTGCTTGTATATCACTATACTGGAGATCTCCCTGATCATCTCTCTCCACAGTTCACTAATTTCAGTGGTAGACTGAACTGAAGATTTAAGGACATCTGGCAGTAACATCACAGGGCAGCACAGCACACAATGGAGTGTATCAGTCAGGTTGAACTAAGTTATGCTGTGGTAATAAACAACCCCAAACCTTAGTCACGTAAATCAACAAATATAACTTATCCCATGAACGTATAGAATTTGTACATTTTGCTATATGTAAACTTTACAAAAATATTTTATTGTGCTTTTGATGAAAGTTTACACAGCAAATTAGGTTCAGATTTAACAATTTCTATACATATTGTTCAATGGCATTGGTTACTTTTTTCACAAAACGTCAGAATTCTCATTACTTCCATTCTGGTTGTTCTGTTTCCATTAATCTAGCTTCCCTGTCCCCCTTTACCTTCTCATCTTTGGTATAGGGTAAATGTTTACCATTTGGTTCCATTTAGATGATTATTTAGAGGAGCACAGTACTGATGGGTGATACTATTTATTTTATGAGCCAATCTATCATTTGGCTGAAAGGTGACCTCCAAGAGTGGTTTGAGTTTCAAGTTTAAAGAGTATCCCAGGGCAATAATGTTCAGGGTTCATCTGGTCTCTACCAATCCAGTAAATTGAGTTTTTTTTTTTTTTTTTTTTTAAGGAATTTCAGTTTTGTTCTACATTTCTCTTCCACTCTATCCATGATCGTCTATTGAGTCCCTGGTCAGAATGGTCAGTAGTGGTAGCCAGGCACCATCTAGTTCTTCTGGTCTCAAAGTAGGTGAGGCCATTGTTTGTGTAGATTATTTGTTCTATAGACTAGTTTCTTCCTTGAGTCTTTGGTTTCTTTCTTTATCTTTTGTTCTGGATAAGTAGAGATGAATAGTTCTAGCTTAGGTGACCACTTGCAAGCTTTTAAGACCTCAGACGCTACTCATCAAACTAGGATGTAGAATATTTTCTTTATGGTCTGTATTGTGCCAATTGACCGAGTTGTTCCACGAGACTATGGTCCTAAGCCCTCAAACCCAGGAAACCGATCCGGTGAGGTGTTTGGTTATGTCTAGAAAGTATCCATAACTTTGCACCCTATGTGCTTTATTTTGTATTTGGATATATATGCAGCACACATAAACATGTATATATTCTATATGTAAACTTGCCAAAAAAGAACTCTAAACAAATAGAGAACTCTAGGTAGTGATAAACACACTGAAGTATTTAGGGATGAAGTACTGATGTCAGCAACTTACTTTGAAATGTGCCAAAAAAATAAAATGGATTGATGAGTAGATAGCAGAATGAAAGAATGGGTAGACACGTGATGAAACAAATATAGTAAAATGTTGATTAAAAGGTCTAGGTGGTGGGTACAGAGATGCTTACTGTAAAATTCTTTCAACTTCTGAATATTTGACCATTTCCATAATAAAAGATTGGTAAAGCAACAACAAATACAGCTTATGTTATATATCGTCATGGGATGAGCAGGGGACCCTACTCACCATGGATGTTCAGGGACCTAGGATGATGGAGTAGCTCATCTTCAATGTTTTGGATTACCAAGGCAGAGGGGAAGAGAGCTCTGGAGGCAATTAAGCACACTGAATGGAAAGTGACTCATGTCACTTCTGGCAGCTTTTTAGGGAGAACTAATCATATGGTCCCACTCAATTTCAGGGGTCCAGGAAGTGCACCTCAACCATGTGCCCAGAAGTGGGAGAAATGGAAATATTTCTTGAACATCACTGTGATTTCTACGTGAATGGTTGGATGTCCTTGTTCTTTAAATCCGCTTTGCCACTCCCCATCTCTGGGGAATTGTCAATGGCAGTATGTGCTATTCCAGCTCCAGCTTCTTGCTGTGTTGTTGGGTTCTCTGTGTCTTCTCCCTTCTCCTTCCTAGCACACTTTTTTCCTTCTTTTTGATTTCTTATATATAACAGTTAACTTTCTGTAGCTTTAGCTCTTCTAAG
Source organism: Trichechus manatus latirostris (assembly GCF_000243295.1). Lineage (NCBI taxonomy): Eukaryota > Metazoa > Chordata > Mammalia > Sirenia > Trichechidae > Trichechus > Trichechus manatus. The sequence continues at coordinate 214,618 of NW_004443969.1, forward strand.
ACTATGCCTATAGGGCCTCAATTTATTATCAGATATGCCCATGAAGCTTGTTTTATTTATCTTTACCTCAGAGTAGTTCTATGATTACTCTCAGAATAACCACCTTGCCTCCTCACCTTTCTCCCTGCTTCCCTATGGTGCTTGTGGTGGTGAGAATTGGGTGTGATTTGGCCTCTGTGACTTGTGAGGCAGTTTGGCATAATGGTTAAGAGCGTGGAGTCTGCAGACTGATTGCCTGGTTTAAGCCCCAGCTCCCCCATTTCTCTGCTGTGTGATGTGGGAAAATTACATCTCAGTGCATCAGAGTTATCATCTGTAATAGGGGGATGCTAATGATATTACTGAGATCCCTTGTGGTACAAACAGTTTTCACTTGGCTGGTAACTGAAAGGGTGATGATTGGAACCTACTCAGTGGCCCTGTGGAAGAAAAGCCCTGGCAATCTGCTTCCATAAAGATTACGGCCAAGAACACTTTACGGAGCTGTTCTACTCTTTAACATTGGGCTCACCATGACTCAGAATTGTCTTGACAGCACAAGACATCAACAACAATGATATTACTTACTTCGCAGGGCCATTGAGATAATTAAATGAGTTAACAAAGGAAAATGCTTAGCTCTGCACAGGCTCAATAAGCGGCAGCTATTATTATTACTGGAATCCCTGGGTGGTGCAGAGGGTTAATGCACTTGGCTGCTAACTGAAATGTTGGAGATTCAAGTCACTTCTTTAAATGTTTGATAGTATTCCCCAGTGAAGCCATCTGGTCCAGGAATTGTTTTTTGAGTTTTTGATTACTTATTCAATATCTTCACTTATTATGGGTCTATTGAGATTTTCTAGCATCTTGGAGGTTCAAGTCCACCAGAGGCACCTTGGAAGAAAGGCCTGGCAATCTACTTCCAAAAAATCAGCCATTGAAAATCCTGTGGTGCACAGTTCTACTCTCACACACATGGGTTGCCATGAGTCAGAGGAGACTTGACAGCAACTGGTTTATTATTAGTACTAGCAGTAAGTTACCTTAACCAAACCACTTAACCCCTTAGAACCATTTTTTTTTTCCATAAGTAAAACAAATACATACTGTCAGTGCCATCTCTGGATGACACCAAGTACTTCTGCATAAAACTGCTCCTTTGTAATGATTTTCTTTCCTGATCATGGCACTGCTGGGAGAGATAAATGAGCAGCTCAGATCTTGTTCAGATCGCCGTCCCTAAAATGCAGGAACTCTTCATATCTGCACAGCTCACAGTGACACAGGCCACTGCTCGATAAAGACGTGATAATGAAGATGTCCTTAGACCTCCCTTTCTCCAAATGTCATCTGGATCTCTGTTGAAATTATAAACAACAAAAATGTTTGAAAGTTTGAAAGATGTGACTATTGTACAGTTAGAGAGCCTTATACAGGTAGAGAGACCTATACTGAGTTTTGATCTCTTTTTCCTTCCTTTCTTCTCTTCTCCCTTCTAATGAGTAAATGCATATGCCTGGCACTGTGCTAGGTACTGGAGGTAAAGTAATAAATAAACATGTTGCTGACTCTCACAGGACTTAGAATCAATAGAGATACAGATAAGTAATCAATTAACTATAGCATAGCTTAACTGGATCAGAATGAGTGAAAATTACTGAATTTATCACCCAGAAAATGTCTATGATTATAAACCTCTCTAAATATATCATATATGTCTTAAGATGAACAACATATATCATTTAAGAATAGGCAATCTTAACCTGGGACATTATTAAAAATCACTGTATATCCATCAATTTATATGGTCCTACAGCATCTCTGGGAGGTATTTATTCATTTATCTCTCCATTCATCCATTCATATATCTTTCCATTCTTTCTTCCTCCCTGCCTCCCTTCCTTCCTTCCATCTTTCCATTCATCCATCCATCCATCCATCCAAATTTATTGAAATACCTTCTATGTTCTAGGCCCTGTACTAGATGTTGGGTATGTAATATGTGGTAGTAGATTGTAAAATAGGGCAAGTCAATAGATAAGCTCACAATTATAGAGATAAGTGTGGCATAGTGAGAGGTATAGACGTTTTCCAGAGGAAGAGGTTGTTCTGGTTATTTATTGTTATGTAACAATTCACCCCAAAACTTAGCATCTTAAACCAAGAATAGTCATCTCTAACGGTTTCTGTGGGTCAGGAATTCAGGAGCATTTCAGCGGGGCAGTTCTGGCCTAGGGTCTCTATGAAGTTGCAGTCGGGTAGTGGCCAGGGCTAGGGTCATTGCAAAGGCTTATTCACTCACACGTCTGGTGCCCGTGCAGAGAAGCACAGACAGGTGGGTGCTAGAGTAGCTGGAGCAATTGAGGACCTTTGGACTTCTCTCTCCATCTCTATTTGGTTATACCACATGATCTCTCTCCCTTGGTGGCTTCATGATAGCCTTGATAGCTATACTTCTTACATAGTGGCTCAGGGTTCTAAAGCTGCATGTCCCCAAAGAGGACTTGAGGCATAAGCCTTTATTACCTTTTATAACCTAGCCTCAAGCCTTAGACAGCAAGGCTTTCGTGCATTCTGTTCTTGGAGTCAGTCACAAAGACTTGCTCAAGTTTAGGGGGAGGGAAAATACTGTACCTCTTGGTAGAGGATAAAATGACAAGTTTCTGGAAGAGCATGTGGGACTAGAAACATTGCTGAGGCCCTTTGTAGAATATGCAACCTGTCACCCATTACCCAGTGCCATCAAGTCATTTCTGCTTCATGGTGACACCATGTATTACAGAGAAGAATTGTTCATAGGATTTTCTTGGCTGTAATCTTAAGTATGCAGCTCTCCAGGCCTTTCTTTTCAGTGCAGCTGGGTGGGTTCAAACTGGCAACCTTTAGGTTAGTAGTCCAGTGCAAATGTTTGTACTACAGAAGGACTCTACTATCTGCCACAGCAGTGTCTAATTTTCCTTAATGAAGATGTATGAAGAGGCAGTGTCAAGGAAGCCTCCACAGATGATGTGACGCTTGGAAAATGTTTGAAGGATGGGTAGTAGTTTGAAGTCTGGATTAGGTAGGTAAAACATTTATTATCCTCATTTTGTGTATGGGGAAACATGCAGAATAGAATTGATAAATACATGTAAGGTCATGAGATCTCATAACGGAAATGCTGGACCTTCTCTCTTGACCTTAAGCTCAGTTTTTGAAACAGCCAAGAAATTCTCACCCAGAGAGGCATTTCCTCCCTCCAGCTCCAGGAGGCAACATCTCCAAGAGAGGTGCCTGAGTTATTTATCAAAAAGAAATATGCATTACAGAAGGTGAGAAACACTGGATTAGATCTCACTGTTGTAATTTATTGTAGACTGTCTTGTGTTGAATTTTTGACTCTAAAGTATATTGTTTAATTAACTGGGAATCCTTATACAAAATCCCAGATATAGAAGTATGCTGGTCTCTACGTGGTACCAATTGTTGGTACTCAGCTACTAACTGTAAGGTTACTGCTTTGAATCTACCTAGTGGCACTGTGGAAGAAAGGCCTGGCAATCTGCAATCAAGTAAGATTATAGCTGTTAAATGTCCTATGGAGTGCAATTCTACTCTGACACATATGGATTTGCCATGTCGGAGTCAACTTGACGGCAGTGTTCTTTGGTTTTGCGCAGTTTGCTTGAATTTAAGGAAAGAAAGAAATCCTTTACTTCATAGAGTTAATTTCCTAGGGAGTTCCCAGGTAAGGGAACTCAGCTGTCAACCAAAAGTTCAGTGGTTTGAAACCATTAATAGCTCTGTGGGAGAAAAGACCTGGAGATCTGCTCCTGTAAAGAATACAGCCTAGGAAACCCAGCGGAGCAGTTCTATTCTGTCCTATAGGGTCGCTATGAGCCAAAATAGACTTGACAACACACAACAGCAAAAACAGTGACTTCCTGTTTTTCACTCATGTGCGTCTTCTGTAAACATTTGGAGCTTGTTGAATGAGGAGAGTACTCTCTTTCCTTAGAGATCTTCAGGCAAATAAAGCTTTATTGTGAACTTGCTGTGTGCCAGAAACTGTTACATGTTGGAGGAATAAAGATGCACACTGGCTAGCGTGTCCTCTCCAAGAGTTCACATGCAGTTAATTTGAATATCAAACAACAAATGCTGTGATATAGACAAGCGTGGTCTGCTATGCCAGTGTTGAAATTGGTCTTGGGGAAAAGGGTTGTCCTGCTGGAGGGGATGGTGGGCAGTCAGGAAGGATGTGTAGTTTACTGCCGGGCTTAGCCAGTGGGAAGCAGACAGAATAAAACAGCAAAATCTTTCAGAGTTTCATGCAATCCACTGTGAACTAAGATAAACACCTGTAAACCCGGTGCTGTTGGGTAAATCCTGACTCATAGTGTAGAACTCATAGAGTAGAACGACCCCACAGGGTTTCCAAGGAGTGGCTGGTAGATTCAAACTGCTGACCTTTTGGTTAGTAGCCAAGCTCTTAACCACTGTGCCAACAAGGCTCCAAGGTAAACATGGTGACTAAGATTCAATTCTTCTCCTTCTAGTGTAGTAGGTTTCATATGTCCTACACGAGTAAATTTCCTTAGCCAATATCTCCTTGTACCTTTATGGATCAGATATAGAACTGGTACAAATCTATTTTCTCATTTCCTTAAAAAATATTATAAATATATAAAATGAGTAACATTGACTACATTTCAAGTCCTCATTGTATGGTTTGTAAAGCTGAAATTTCTACCCTTGATCAATATTAATTTTCTAGTTGGTATGGGTTTGGGATTCACGGAGTACTCAATCTTTAAGAACTAATTGCTTTGGATCTTCCAGGGAGGCTTTGATGCCACTTTATTTATTTATTTGTTTATTGCTGTGCTTTAAGTGAAAGTTTACAATTCAAACTAGTCTCTCATACAAAAATTTATACATACATTGTTATGTGATCCTAGTTGCTCTCCCTGTACTGTGACAGCATGCTCCTCCTTTCTGCCCTTGATTTCCCGTGTCCATTTAACCAACTCCTGACCTTCTCTGCCTTCCCATATAGCCTCTGGACAGGAGCTGCCCATTTAGTCTTATCTACGTACTTGAGCTAAGAAGTACACTCTTCATAAGTATCATTTTATGCCCAATAGTCCAGCATAATCTTTGTCTGAAGAGTTGGCCGTGGGAGTGGTTTCAGTTATGGGCTAACAGAGAGTCTGCGGGTCATGTCTTCCGGGCTCCCTCCAGTCTCAAACAAACCACCAAGTCTGATCTTTTTACTAAAATTTGAGTCCTGCACCCCACTTTCTCCTGCTCTGTCAGGGACCCTCTGTTGTGTTCCCTGTCAGGGCGGTCATTGGTGGTAGCCAGGCATCATCTAGTTCTTCTGGTCTCAAGCTGACGAAGTCTCTGGTTAACGTGGCTCTTTCTGTATGTTGGGCTAATACCTTCCTTGTGTCCATGGTGTTCTTCATTCTCCTTTACTCCAGGTGGTTGGGACCAATTGATGCATCTTAGATGGCCGCTCCCTAGCTTTTAAAACCCCAGATGCCACTCACCAAAGTAGGATGCAGAACATTTTCTTAATAAGCATCGTTATGCCAATTGACCTAGATGTCCCCTGAAAACATGGTCCCCAGACCCCTGCCCCTACTACTACTCTGTCCCTCGAAGTGTTTGATTGTATTCAGGAAACTTCTTAGCTTTGGTTTAGTCCAGTTGTGCTGACTTCCCCTGTAGTGTGTGCTGTTCTTCCCTTCACCTAAGATAATTCTTGTCTACTATCTAGTTAGTGAATAACCCTCTCCCTCCCTCCCCACCCTTGTAACCATCAAAGAATGTTTTCTTCTGTGTTCAAACCTTTTCTTGAGCTCTTATAATAGTGGTCTTATACAATATTTGTCCTTTTGTGACTGACTAAATTCACTCATCGTAATGCCTTCCAGATTCCCCTATGTTACGTTTCACAGCTTCATGTTTGTTCTTTATCATTGGGTAGAATTCCATTGTGTGAATATACCATTATTTATCTATTCATCTGTTGATGGGCACCTAGGTTGTTTCTGTCTTTTTGCTATCGTGAACAGTGCTGCAATGAACATGGGTGTGCATATATCTATTCGTGTGATGGCTCTTATTTCTCTAGGATGTATTCCAAGGAGCGGGATTCCTGAATCGTATTGTACTTCTATTTTTCGATTTTTAAGGAGGCACCAAATCAATTTCGAAAGTACTTGCACCATTTTACATTTCCACCAAGGGTGTATAAGTGTTCCAGTCTCTCCACAACCTCTCCAGCATTTATTATTTTGTATTTTTTGGATTACTGCTAGCCTTGTTGGGGTAAGATGATATCTCATTATAGTTTTGATCTGCATTTCTCTAATGGCTAATGATCATGAGCACTTCTTCATGTGTCTGTTAGCTGCCTGAATATCTTTTTTGCTGAAGTGCCTGTTCATATCCTTTGCCATTTTTTTAATTGGGTTATTTGTATTGTTGGTGTTAAGGTTTTGCAGTATCTTGTGGATTTTAGAGATTAGATGCTGATCGGATTTGTCATAGCCAAAATTTTTTTCCAAATCTGTAGGTTGTCTTTTTACTCTTTTGCTGAAGTATTTGATGAGCGTAAGTGTCTGATTTTTAGGAGCTCCCAGTTATCTAGTGTCTCTTCTGGTGTTTGTGCATTGTTACTTATGGTTTGTAATCTGTTTATGCCATATATTAGAGTCCCTAGCGTTGTCACTAGTTTTCTTTCATGATCTTTATCATTTTAGATTTTATATTTAGATCTTTGATCCATTTTGAGTTAGTTTTTGTGCATGGTGTGAGGTATGGGTCTTGTTTCAGGTTTTTGCAGATGGATATACAGTTATGCCAGCACCAGTTGTTAAAGAAAGTGTCTTTTCCCCAATTAACAGATTTTGGGCCTTTGTCAAATATCAGTTGCTCATTGGTGGATGAATTTACATCTGGATTCTCAATTCTGTTCCATTGGTCTATCTATCTCTTGTGGTACCAGTATCAGGCTGTTGTGACTACCGTGGTGGTATAATAGGTTCTAAAATCAGGTAGTGTGAGGCTTCGCACTTTGTTCTTCTTCTTCAGTAATGCTTTATTTATTCAGGGCCTCTTCCCTTTTTGTATGAAATTGGTGATTTGTTTCTCCATCTCATTAAAAAATGCCATTGGAATTTGGATGGGATTGCATTGTATCAGTAGATTGCTTTGGGTAGAATAGATCTTTTCACAATGTTGAGTCTTCCTATCCATGAGCAAGTATGTTTTTCTACTTATGTAGGTCTCTTTTGTTTTCTTGCAGTAGTGTCTTGTAGTTTTCATTGTATAGGTCTTTTAAGTCTATGGTTAGATTTATTCCTAAGTATTTTATCTTCTTGGGGGCTATTGTAAATGGTATTGATTTGGTGATTTCCTCTTCGAAGGTCTCTTTGTTGATGTAGAAGAATCCAACTGATTTTTGTATGTTTATCTTGTATCCTAGCTTCAATGCTCTGCCTAGGACCTCCAGCACAATGTTGAGTAAGAGTGGTGATAAAGGGCATCATTGTCTGGTTCCCGTTCTCAAGGGGAATGCTTTCAGACTCTCTCTATTTAGAACGATGATGGCCGTTGGCGTTGTATAAATGCCCTTAATTATGTCTAGGAATTTCACTTCTATTCGTATTTTGTTGAGAATTTTTATCATGAATGAGTGTTGGACTTTGTCAAATGCCTTTTCTGCATCGATTGATAAAATCATGTGGTTCTTGTCTTTTGTTTTATTAATGTGATTGATTACACTGATTATTTTTCTAATGTTGAACCATCCCTGTATACCTCATATAAATCCCATTTGATCATGGTAAATTATTTTTTTGATATGTTGCTGAATTCTATTGGCTAGAATTTTGTTGAGAATTTTTGCATCAGTGTTCTCTCTATTTATTGGTGCATTTAGTCCATTTACATTCAGCCTAATTATTGATGGGTATGAGGTTAGTGCTGCCATTTTGATGTCTTTTTTTGTGTGTTGTTGACTGTTTCTTTGTTCCACTTAATTTTCTGGGCTGAGTCATTTTTCTTTGTGTATTTTCTTTTCATCCTTTTCATTGTTGTTGATTTTGTATTTGCTGAGTCTTTATGCTTTTCTTGTTTTTTATTTTGACTTGTAGGATTGTTGGTTTCCTTTGTGGTTACCTTAATATTTACCCCTATTTTTCTAAGTTTATATCAGTCTTTTATTTCTTTATATCACCTTGACTTCCTCTCCATATGAAAAATCTATGTCTACATTTTTAAAGTCCCTCTTTTTTGTTTTAATGTTGTCATCCTGTACATATTGACATCTCTGTTTCCCTATTTTGAATGTTTTAGCTTTGATTTACTTTTGTGACTTCCCTATCTGGGTTGATATCTGGTTGCTCTGGCTTGTGTTCTTGGGTTGTTATCTGATGTTACTGATTTTCTAACCGAAGGACTCCTTTTAGTATTTCTTGTAATTTTGGTTTGATTTTTACAAATTCCCTATACTTCTGTTTATCTGAAGATGCCCTAATTTCGCCATCATATTTGAGAGACAGTTTTGCTGGTTATATAATTCTTGGCTGGCAGTTTTTTTCCTTCAAGGCTTTACATATATCATCCCATTGCCTTCTTGCCTGCATGGTTTCTGCTGAGTAGTCTGAGCTTAGTCTTATTGACTCTCCTTTGTAGATGACTTTTCATTTATCCCTAGCCTGTCTTAAAATTCTCTCTTTATCTTTGGTTTTGGCAAGTTTGATTATAATATGT
>NW_004443969.1:223465-228599 GCF_000243295.1 Trichechus manatus latirostris
TTTTTGTTTTAATGTTGTCATCCTGTACATATTGACATCTCTGTTTCCCTATTTTGAATGTTTTAGCTTTGATTTACTTTTGTGACTTCCCTATCTGGGTTGATATCTGGTTGCTCTGGCTTGTGTTCTTGGGTTGTTATCTGATGTTACTGATTTTCTAACCGAAGGACTCCTTTTAGTATTTCTTGTAATTTTGGTTTGATTTTTACAAATTCCCTATACTTCTGTTTATCTGAAGATGCCCTAATTTCGCCATCATATTTGAGAGACAGTTTTGCTGGTTATATAATTCTTGGCTGGCAGTTTTTTTCCTTCAAGGCTTTACATATATCATCCCATTGCCTTCTTGCCTGCATGGTTTCTGCTGAGTAGTCTGAGCTTAGTCTTATTGACTCTCCTTTGTAGATGACTTTTCATTTATCCCTAGCCTGTCTTAAAATTCTCTCTTTATCTTTGGTTTTGGCAAGTTTGATTATAATATGTCTTGGTGACTTTCTTTTGGGATTTACCTTATGTGGGTTTCAATGAGCATCTTGGATAGAAATCTTCTCATCTTTCATGATATCAGGGAAGCTTTCTGTCAACAAATCTTCCACATTTCTCTCTGTTATTTCCTGTTATTCCCCCTGTTCTGGTATTCCAATCACTCATAGGTTTTTCCTCTTGATAGAATCCAACATGATTATTAGATTTTTTTCATTTTTTAAAAACTTTTATCTGATTTTTCCTCAAATAAGTTGGTTTCAAGTGCTTTATCTTCAGTCTCACTAATTCTGACTTCCATTGCCTCAGTTCTTCTCCTATGACTTTTTATTGAGTTGTCTAATTATGAAATTTTACTACTAATCTTCAGGATTTCTGATTGCTGTCTCTCTATGGATTCTTGGAGCCTGTTAAATTTGTCATTATGTTCTTCTCTAATCTTTTTAAGTTCCTCTATTGTAAGTTCTGTTTTTTGCCTAGTTTCCTTCCTGATCTCTTGAAGAGTTCTGTATATTAATCTTTTGTATTCTGCCTACGGTAATTCCAAGAAATTCTTTTCCTATAGAAAATTTCTTGGTTCTTTATTTTGTTAGCTTGCTGAAGCCATCCTGGTCTGCCTCTTTATGTGATTTGATATTGACTGTTGTCTCCGAGCCATCGATAAGTTATTATATTTATTTATGTTTGCTTACAGTGTCTAGCTTCTTGTTTTGTTTTGATATGTCCAAATTGGCTGCTTGTGTGAGCTCACCCAATCACCAGTGCCCCTGAAGCTCCAACATTCTATTACCAGGTGGCCAGAACTGCCACTAAGTTTGTGAGCCCAGGAGTCTGCCCACTCGTCCTGTATGGATTCAGCTCAGGTGTCCAGGTAGTCAGCCACCAAGTGTGTGGTACAAGCTCTCACCTACAGTCCTAGACATGCATTGGTGTTTGATGCAGGCACAGGCATTCGGCTGCATCAGGGGGTCACACGCTGAGCAAGGTGGGGGCCTACAGCTGCTCCCGAGTGTCTGGGAGGAAAGCGTGTCCCTGTTCTCTAGAGCACATAGGTTGGTAGGTTTTGCAGCCAGACTATTAGTACCCAATGCTTTCGGCTATAAGGACTAGGGGTCACCACTTATTCTTGGGCCCCTCTCGCAGATGGCTAGGTCCTGTGGGTGGAGCCACCAGTCCTCAGTCCTCTGATGTGAGTAGGTGAGGACCCTGCTTAATGGGCAGTGTCAAATGTCACAAACCTGCCACTTCACAGCTGAAACAGTTGAAGTTATACTTCAGATATATACCCTGTTGTACTGTGAAATGAGGGTCTATGCTGTTGGAATGGGCCCACACAAGTCTATGCAAGGGTGAAAGGCATTTAAAGTCCATGGACCCCTTAAGCCTGCACCTAGGCAAAGGAGCTGGGCCAACCCTGAGTTCCTGGCTTAGGGGAGCTGGCAGCTTATTTTTTTCCCTGTTTGTTAATTTATTCCCTCTCCAAGACCGGGAGAATGGCTCAGGGTGCATGACGGTTTCTACTTCTGGCCCAGGGGACAATGCAATTGCTGAAGCTGGCCTGAGACACAGTACAGGGCAGGAATCATGGAGGTAAATGCGAGAGTGGTTTTTCCCAATGGGTGGTGTTTTTTGATCCATGCAGTAGGCTAGACCCAAGTACTGATCTTTAGCCGATCGACTGCTGCTTTTCACTGGTTCCGGAAGTCTGAGCAGACTCTCTGCTGCTGGGCCTCTCCTGATGTGGAAAACATCTCCTAAGTGCCACTGCTTTCCCCACTGCATACATGAGCTGATCCTGCCTGAAGGGCTCTGGCTCCCACCAGGTCAGGTCTGGAAACTCCTAGTGCTGCTGAACAGTATCTCCCTTCCCCTGCCACTCAGTCTGATTCCTCAACTTTGCCTTTGATGTTCAGGGCTCTTAGACTGTTACGTATAATCGATTCACTCGTTTTTTGTGTTTGTTGTAAGAGGGACCACAGGAAGCTTCTGACTACTCCACCATCTTGGCCCTGCTTTAGTGCCACTCTGAGTGGTTTTATTTGCAGTCTCCTCCTCAGGCTGGAAGAGTGGCTGTGTCTCGCTTTAACAGTAACTTCTCAGTTTCCAAGAAATTTGATTTGTAGTCATTAGGGAAAGTGGAACAAGATCTTCAGACAGGACTTCCAGGCAACATGGAGCTATAGTCAGAAGTACCAAGCTATCCCCCCCACAGCAAGATCAGAAAAACTAAGTCAAACAGAGTCACATATCAATCCCGAAACCCTAAGCCTCAAATGAAGAGATAAAGAACTCAGCCAAGCACCGAATGGAATAAGAAAGTGACCTAGAACAGAGAGCGAGGAGAGACAAATGCAGCATGGATCTGTCAACTTGGACTTCTATCAGAGATAGGGGGTAAGAGATTGCAGCTTTATGGAGCTTCCAGCAGGAGACGGAACAACTGGTAACAGGCAATATAGGCTTTCCCACCCCCCACCCTTCTTCACTGCCACTTAGCCTCCTCTGCTTCCTACAGCCACAGTCGCTTGGCTGGGAAGCACCAGCTTCACCCTGGTGTTGCTTGGATTCCACCAGCCTACACTGGCTGGCTCCCTGAGTGCCTTTTGTTGGCTGCTAGTGTTGCTTGTTTCCGATTCTTTGGGTTTTTTCCTTACCTGTCACCACCTCCCCCTCATTTCTCTCAAATACCTGGCTCCATATGCCATCTTTGCTTCTTCCTGAAAAGCTATAAAATACCGCTCACCTGTGAAACTGCTTCCTGGCCCGTGCCACCACGCCGGTGGGACCCCTGGGGCTTTTTTGATTGTTTGTTTGCTCTGATTTGTACTGTTTGCTTGTTTTCTTTCTTTTTTTTCTTGGCTTGGGATCTCCTTCAGGCCAGGCAGTACTGTGCATCTTGGAAGCTAAACCCTTACTCTGTGCAGATGTACAGGGACATCCCTGGGAGAATTTCTTTTTTCTTGGTTTGTTTTTGATTTTATTTCCTTGTGTTGTTTTCTTCTCTCTCTTATTCCCTATATGTCTTTCTTCATTTCCAGTTTCTCGAGTTATTCTTTTTTTCTTTTACTCTTTTTATTTTTTTTCATTTTTGTTTTTCCTCATTTCTCAGTCTCTCATCTCTCCACTCCAGTAACAAGCTCTGTTAGCACTCTTTTTTGTTTGTGTGCATGTTTTTGGCTCCTGTTCCTCTCTCCTCTCTTTCTTCTTTCCCATACCCATCTTAGGTCACACATCACAATCTATCCCCTCCTTCCTGCCTACCTGCACCATGTGCTGAACATCACACTCCCAAGCAGCACAGGCATGGCCTACTGGCACCTGCCCTGTACTGATTCCCAGTCCTCACTGTCAGCCCTGGTACGTGCTGCATACAACACCTCCCAGCAACTCTCCCTCAGTTGGGCCTGCCCTGCTGTACCATACCTGAGTGACTGACCCTCTCCATTGATGAAGGAGGTAAAAAGTATCGTGCCCACAGATGAGCAAACAACAAAAAATGCACAGCCTGCCTGCTCAGACATAACCAAATAAAACAAAAAAGCAGGATGAAACAAATAAATCTATAATTGATAAATGAGGAAAATAACCACTGAATGCCCAAAGACAGCAGACAATGTCGAAACATTTACAAAAACAGGTGGTTCCAATAGGCATCCAAAATAAAACAACAGATGACCTTCCAGTAGAAGAAAAGACACTAGACCTAACTAATAGGGAATTCAAATCTCTAATATTCAGAATTATCCAAGAGTTGAAGCAAAAAGCAGACAAAAATGTGGAAAAAATAGACAAATTCATGGAAAAGGCAGACAAATTCATGGAAAATACAGACAAAAAATGGAAGCATTCAGGAAAACAATACAGGAACAAAATGTCAAAATAAATTCACAACTAAAAATCATACAAAAACAACAATAAGAAATCCAAAAGATAAACAAGATTTCAGAAATGGACAGTGTCATAGAAGGGCTGAAGAGCAGGTTTGAAATGATGAAAGCTAGGATCAGCAAAATTGAAGACAAACACTTGGATACAATTCTGTTTGAAGAAAAATCAGAAAAAAGAACAAAGAAAAATGAAGAAACTCTGAGAATTATGTGGGATACAATGAAAAGCAAAAATCTTTGAGTGAGCGGAGTTCCCAAATGGGGAGAAAACAGAAAACACAGAAAGGATCATTGAAGAATTGCCGACAGAAAACTTCCCCAATATCATGAAAGATGAAAAGCTGACCATCCAAGAAGCTCAACAAACCCCATATAGGATGGACCCCAAAAGAAAATCAGCAAGGCATATCATAATCACACTTGTTAAATTCAAAGACAAACAAAGAATCCTGAGAACAGTTTGAGAAAAACAAAAAGTCACATACAGAGGAGAAACAATAAGACTAAGCTAGGATTATTCAGCAGAAACCATGCAGGCAAGAAGACAATGGGATTCAAATGGCCAACAGACACATGAGGAAATGCTCGCGATCACTAGCCATTAGAGAAATGCAAATTAAAACCACAATGAGATACCATCTCAACCCAGCATTACGGGCACGAATCAAAAGCACTGGAAATAACAAATGTTGGAGGGGCTGCGGGGAGATGGGAACTCTTATGCACTGCTGGTGGGAATGCAAAATGATACAACCATTTTGGAA
>NW_004443969.1:228699-271505 GCF_000243295.1 Trichechus manatus latirostris
TACTGGGGAAGCCAGCACAACTTGTTCAAGGAAAGGTCATGGAAGCTTCATAGACACTTCCAAACTCCCTGAGGGACTGAATCACTGGGCAGAGGGTTGTGGGGACTATGGTCTCAGGGAACATCTAGCTCAATTGGCATAACACAGTTTATAAAGGCAATGTTCTACATTCTACCTTGGCGAGTAGCGTCTGGGGTCTTAAAACCCTGTGAGCAGCCATCTATGATACTCCACTGGTTTCACCTCTTTGGAAGCAAGGGAGATGAAGAGAAGAAGATACAAGAAAAAGATTAGTCCAAAGGACTAATGGACCACAGCTACCATGGCCGCCATCAGACTGAGTGCAGTACAGCTTGATCTGCCCAGCTACCACCACTGACTGCTCTGACTGGGATCACAATAGAGGGGCCTGGACAGACCTGAAAAAGGATGTAGAACCAAATTCTAACACACACAATAAAGACTAGAATTACTGGCCTGAAAGAGACTGGAGAAACCCCGAGAGTATGGTCTCTGGACACCCCTTTAGTTCAGTGGTGAAGTCACTCCCGAAGTTCAACGTTCAGCCGGCGATTGGACAGCCTCATAAAACAGAACGGGACTAATGAGGCACAGCAGTCCAGGGACAAGGACTAGAAGGCAGGAGGGACAGGAAAGCTGGTGATAGTTAACCTAGGTTGAGAAGGGACAGTGTTGATATGTAGTGGGATTGTTAACCATTGACATAGAGCAATATGTGTACTAACTGTTTAATGAGAAACTATTTGTTCTGTAAACCTTCATCTAAGGTACAAAAAAAAAAGAATTATCTATGTGAGATCAAATTGACAAGAGCAACTCAAAAGGTTTGATGGGAAGTCTAGAGGGTAGTGACTTGAATACAATGGTGATGGAATAATTTGGAAAAGGATAGTGAGAATAGCAGCACAACTGGAACGATATAATTGATGTCACTGAATTGTACATGTAGATACTTTTGAAATGGTGTAAATTTGGCTACGTATATTTTCACCAGAAAAAAGTTCCTCCAAGTTTGAGAAGGGAGAGGGTTGACATGTTGTGGGGTTGTTAACCAACGTCATAAAACAATATGTGTACTGACTGTTTAATGAAAAACTATTCTGTAAACCTTCATCTAAAGTACAATAAAGAAAAATTAAAAAAAAAAAAAAGGTCTTCAGACAGAAATTCCAGAGCCTGGTCTTCATTTAGAGGCTTCACATCTCCGTCTCCAGTGATGCTTTCTTAGTTAACTCTCAGAGGTCCATCCTATCTCTGGCCCTTAAATGTGCCTGGGCCACCAACCGCATGTCATAGAAAGGCTGGTACAAACACAGCCAGTCACAACTTAAGTTCCTGACATTAGGGGAATATCTGTCTAAGTTATGGCATAGTCATACCACTAAACACATTACTGTGGTGAAAACGAGTGCAGTACTCTGGCTATTTTAACAGAGAAAGGTCTCTAAGATGTTTTCTTGAGAGAAAAAAGCAAACTGCAGAGCAATATATGATACCATTTATGAGAAAGTTACTCCCATAAAATAGTACTGTATATTTTAGTGGGTACACATATACGAATGCAAATGTGAGGGAAAGCTCTGGAAGGAGACATACCAAAGAGTAGCAGTGGTTATCCCTGTGGAAGGCAGGACTGGGAGCGGAGTTGAACTTTCTTGTAATAGTTGAGAATTTTTACTAAGTATGTTTTTGTTGTTGTTTATAAGATCATATTCATGTATCACCCATGTGGTTTTAAAAATTTAAGGGAAGCCAGGAACAGATGACTGTTTCAGTCAATGGTTCCCAGCCACCCTGAGAAGGAGTGACAGACCCACCTGCTCAAATGCTAGCCCTGCTGCTCATGCTGTCGTTTTTAGCTTCTGTCGAGTCAGCCCCCAACTCATGGTTACCCCATGCAAAAGGGGAGTGGACCACTGTGATCCATAGGGTTTTCATTGTCTGATTTTCAGAATTAGATTGCCAGGCCTTTTTCCCTTGTTTATCTTAGTCCAGAAGTTCTACAGAAACCTATTCAGCATCACAGCAACATGTAAGTATCCACTGACAGATGGATATGACTGTGCATGAGGTGTCTTGGCCAGGAATTGAACCTGGGTCTCCCACATGAAGGTGAGCATTCTACTACTGAACCACCACTGTTCCCTGCAGTCCCTCATAGCTATGTTAATTTTAGCAACTCATTTATCTCCCCTAGTCTGATAACATTTCTGGGTTGTTGTGAGAATTACATTTGATAATTTATAAAAGTACTAGGCTCACTGAACAAATGGCAAATATTTTTCTTCATGCTCTTGTATTTTGGACCCCGGCATGGGCCTCTTCAGCTTCAGACACCCACTTGCAGTCTCCTATTGTTCTTTTGTTTTAGGTTCCTAGAAAACTAGGCCTCTGATTGAAGTTTCCCTGAAACTTCTGTTGAGAGAATCCCTCTTCCAGTCCCATCTTCAGCCATACAGAATTCTACCTGCAAGGTTAATTGCCTCCCTTTAGGCAGGTGGGGGCCCAAAATTATCATCATCATTTATATTCTCATCCGATTAACACAACAGAGGAATGTTTTCATTTCCTGGCACATTCTGGGGCTTAAATCTTCACTGGCAATTCTCCTGAAGTTGTTCTTTGTGTGGGAAGTGGGCATTTGTAAATCAACAGGAGTTTTGTGTGAGAGCAGAAGTAGAAAGAGACATGCATGCATCTGGTCCAAAGAAGGCAGGCTTTTCTGGGACAATTTGGCCACACTGGCCCTGTGGGTGTGAGCTGTTGTTATTGTTGCTGGGCGAAAACCCCAGGTTCTGCTTGGCATGACTCCTCTCAGCCAATACATGAGAGACTGAGGTGAGAGAGTGAAAATGTGCCTTTATTTTGTTGTGCAAGGGAAAGGAACAGTCGGGGCTGTTGCTGCCAAGACTGCTCCACGTGGGTGAGGGGGAAGGTTACTCTGAAGGGGTTTACAAGTAGGAAGTTCATACGAGTTACATCAGCAACATTCTTAATCATACTATGCAGGCACAATGGGGTTTACATATAACTTCATGCATCGCATGTTCAGAAAATAGCAGTTAAACTCCACCCACAGGTGGGGAAGTTACTGTGAAGTATTTAATGAGCTAAAAAGGTTATCTGAATGCCGACATGATACCTAAACTGGTTTCAGCCAATTTCCTCTAGTTTTGGGCAGCAGTTAAGAAGAGGGGAACCAGGATTTAATGTAAAGTTATGGGGCATTCCAAGCAAGCTGCTTGAGGCAGTGGAATTTTCCAAAGCCTGGGGACCTCTGTCTTATTATTAGTTGACATCTAGTTGGCTCTGACTCATGGCAACCTTGTGTATAACAGAATGAAATGTTGCCTGGTCCTGTGCCACCTTCATAATTGTTGGTATATTTGAGTCCATTGTTGCAGCTATTGTATCAGTTCATCTCACTGAGGGTTCCCTTGTTTTCACTGATCCTCTGCTTTATCAAGCATTATATCCTTTTCTAGTGATTGGTCTTTCCTTATGATGTGTCCAAAGTAAGTGAGCCAAAGTCTTGCCATCCTTGCTTCTAAGGAGCATTCTGGTTGTATTTCTTCCAAGACTGATTTGTTTGTTCTTTTGGCAGTCCATGGTATAGTCAACATTCTTCACCAACACCACAGCTTGAATGCCTCAGTTCTTCTTCTGTCTTCCTTTTTTGTTGTCAAATTTTGGCACGTGTATGAGGTGATTGAAAAGACCACGGCTTGGGTTAGGTCCACCTTAGTTATCAAAGTGAGAGCTGCATTTTATAAAAATTTAGAGGTCTTTTGCAGCAGATTTTCCCAATGTAATATGTTATTTGATTTCTTGACTGGTGCTTCCATGGACTAGTAAGAAAGGCCTGACGATATAATTCCAAAACTTAGCCAATGAAAACTTTATGGGTCACAACAGAATATTGCAAGAGAGGAGAGACTGCCACAAGAGCACATTCATGGGTCATGGAGGGCCTGTGTGGGACAAGAAGGTTTTAGTCCTCTTCTTTATACGTATTTCATTTTTTACAAAATCATTTTCCTATTGAGTTTTCCAGGATGATGAGGAATGTGGCTATTTAATTCCTTATGTTTCCCCCGCCCAGAGCACCATACCTACAGAGAGATTTTGCTGCATGCTTGTTTATTTGTAGAGTGTTTGAGACCCAGATTTCTTATTGTCCTTCATTCTTGTTAGTAATGTAAAAAAAATGTGAATTTCTTATTGTTCATGGAGACTAAGACTTTTCTGTGGGTATCTTTGGAGACATGAACACTCAGTGTGCCGAGGTTTCTACACTGACTGCTGAAAGGATTGGCTCTGCCCACAAATGGCCTAGGCAGCTGCTGAATGGTGAGATTTTAGAGGTTCTGGCCTCTTTGCCCAGGAAATATCCTCTCTCCTTCTTCATGCTCTTGCCATGTTGCCTGAAACTCCTACTAAGTCTCCACCCAAGGTAGTTCCAATAAAATGCAAAAGTTGGCTAGAGTTTTTGTGTAATAGTGGTCCCCCTAAATGCTCTTGAAAAAATAACTGATAGGCATGGCATTAACTATTACCCATCAGACATTAACAATATAAATTGGCACAGTAAAGGTTTTAAAGATGTTCTCAAGTAAATAAAGTTGTTTGTTTAACCAGTTGTTTTCCATTATACATGATTTTCATGTATTTTATTGTCTTGAGAACCAATGTTCTCAGAGCACGTGTTAGGATATTCTGTGTTATCAGTGACACTTACCCAACACTGGTGGAACTAATTTTTTTTTTCCCCTGTTGCCCTAGCAAGTGTCTCAGAGCTTAGGACAAGGGGAGGGAAGACATTAAGAAAGGAGCAAGCCATGGAGTTTGCTCCAGGGGAGGTGTTTGTCTGGTGGTGCCCAATGTTCCTAGAGAGCACTGCTTAATTCATTAGCGGGAGGGAAACCACTTAACACTATCTCTTTAACATAATTGCCCAAAGTTAATATTAACTTCAAGAAAACGTGTGTTCAGCTATTGATAGTGATTAAGTTGTTTCAGGGTTTTCTAGCAAGCTGGGGATCCTCATATGACTTTTATGGAATAAAATTCAAATGGAATTCTATACCAAATCCTATGTCATTCCTTCCTCCTTCTCCTCTTTCTTCTTCTTTGTCTTCTTAGTCATCTCCTCTTCCTTCTCCTCCCCCTCCTTCTTCTTCCTCTCCCTTCCTCTTTTTTCCCTTCTTCAACTTCCCCTCTCCCTTGCTTTCCTTCTTCCTTAAATGCTCAGTCCACTTTTCATTCCAGACCCCAATTTGCCAACTAAGGAAAGCTTTCTTAGTTAACCAGTTCTAAATAGTCCAATGACTTCTGACTTCACTGTTATCACTTATGTGTAGAGCTCCTTTAAAGTTGTATTGCTTGACAGATTTTTTATTTTTATTCCTAAATGAAGCTGAGGCAGTAGAGATAGTGACTAAGAGAATAGGCCTCGGAGTCAGATAGACCTGGGTTCACATGCTGGCTCTACTGTGGTCGATTGTAGCCTGGTTGGTCCAGTCTCCATTTCCAGCTTCCTTATCCCTTGTCTAACTCGGTTACCCACCCATTGCCACCGAGTCAATTCTGACTTATAGCAACCCTATAGGACAGAGTAGAACTGCCCCACAGGGTTTCCAAGGAGTGGCTGGTGGATTCGAACTGCAGACCTTTTGGTTGGCAGCCATAGCTCTTAACCACTGCACCACCAGGGCTCCCTTACTCTGTTAGAGAGGCAGCTAAAGGCTTGATTTCCTGGTGCCTGCTCCAACAGTTAGGAGTGGCCACTGATGTCATTCTGGTAGATTAATTATTACTCATTGATATTATTGAAAAATACATTGAGGGAGGAGGGAGAGGTTGTGGCTCATACAGTATGGGATGCTGGGTGTATTTGCATTTTCCTTTACAGCCATTTCTTCTACTTCCATGGGTATTCTGGAGCTGTCTGCACAGAATTTGTAAGCTCTTTTACTGAAATCTTATTGAAACCTTACTCCTTGCACAGTAGAATTTATTATTACTGTAGTTGGCATCCACATGTCTCTCTTAGCAAGTCCTCGGGACTGAAGAGTCAAAAGGATCTTGGCATATGGTGCTCCCAGCTGTATGTCTAGAACTGTCTGTCTCCTTCTGCTTCTGGGTCTGGGGTGAGTTAGCACTGAGCGTGACCCAGGATTGCAGTGTCCCGGAGCAGGTAGGCTGAGCAGTGGAGGCAGTAACAGCTGGAGCAGTGGATTACCAAGATCAGCGCCAGCAGGAACCAAGGCTGGATTTGGAGAAACAGGCGAAGTATCAAGCCTGAAGGATAACATTAGGATGGAGAACAGCAAGATCAGCACACCTGAAAAAAAAAAGGTGTAGGAAAAAACCCCCAAAAGCCAGTTGCCATCGAATTGACTCCAACTTATGGTGACCTCATATGTGTCAGAGTAAAACTTTGCTCCATAGGGTTTTCAATGGCTGATTTTTCAGAACTAGATCACCAGACGTTTCTTCCAAGGCACCTCTGGTGGACTCCAACCTCCAACCTCTCAGTTAGCAGGTGAGTACGTTAACTAGTTTGTACTGCTGGGGATTCCAAATGCTCAGAGAAGGCAGGAAGCAGTGCACCAGTGGTGACTGTGAATACACTTATTCTGAAATGGCCCTTGTGAGCTAAGCACTGGCAGAAGGGTGACCTAGTTTCACTGAGGTGGCTTGTCACCATAGGGCCTCCACCAGGTTTTCCCTGAAGGTCTCAGTTTGTTGACAGCACAAAGATGTGTTGTCTGCTCTCCTTGCCTATTTCCCTGGATTTTTTTTTTTCCAGCTCTGCAGAAGCTGGTACAATTGAATACACATTGGCTTCCCCACTCAGTCCCTCCAGGCATTTAAACGGTGTTTTTATCATCCTGTTCCACTGAGAGTGACTCCTTAACCCTCTGCCAAAGATCACTTGGTGAAGGAAGCCAAACATAGTGGTTTTTGAACTGTGTTGGCTCTCAGCATTAAAGCCATTGTCTGAGCACAAAGCACTGAGCACTTCCCTGTCACTGGGTCAGGAAGCCAGCTTGCCCCTGGCTTCAGTGGGACTCAGATTTGTAGGTGGATGGCTGACTTCTGGGATGTTTTCTCCTCATAAGGAATGGTCTTGGATACTTTTTAAGATTAAGAGATGAGGAGCTCAATTATTTTTTATATCCACACTGGTGGCCTGTGGTCTGCATTCTACATAAATGGATCTCATAGAGGACTGCCTGCTGTAGGATTCAAATTTGGAAGCAGGCTATGCAGAATGTACGTGTTCGCTGAGCAGGCTGGAGCAGGCAGCACCCTCAGCCTTTGTCCTGGGCTTTATTTTGCTCACATTCAGCTTTTTGCTGTGTGCTGTGTGTTTCCAGAGCCTCTGTGCATGTTGAAGCTGCACAGGCTTACAAGTTGCACGAGTTCCACACTGCAAAAACATGCCTCATCTAAGGGTGCTCGGTTATATTGCAAACATCACGGCTTCGTGTGCTTATTACAAATTATAATTACTTATTATAAAATAATAATAACAAACATTCTTATATTATTGTTAAATAATAACATTACATATTAAATAAAAATATTACATATTAAATAAAACATTGTAAAGTAATAATAATAATAACTTACCGGCAGAAGGCAGTAAGTGTCTTGTTTTAACAAATATGGACACTTTTCTGACAGATGGAGTGATGTGTCTTGAGGAAGGGATATTTTTCCCCTATTTTTTTCACAAAGACCCCAAATGGGTTAGCTTTAGAAAACTTGAAAGACTAAGATTTTTTCCTTGTCTCAACCTATGAAGGTAGCCAGGAATCTGTGTGGCCTTACCTAGATATTATTTGGGAGGTGGGAGCCCATTGAGGAGGAGGGGAGAAGGGCCTTGCTGGGAGTTGAGGAGGCAGCAGTGGCTTGATGCTTTGCCCCCCAGAAAATGAGGATGGCTTCCTTATGACCAGAAGGGAGTTGGGAGCTGGGGTGGTCTTCATGAGAAATGGAGATCAGTCCCTGCTTGACCATAGCACCCAGGATGGAGTGGAGGCTCCACTGAGCCATGGAGAACAGAACTGTTTAGAAATCTTGGCAAATGTTCTCTGAGGTCCAGCTTGGTATAGGAAGGGAACATTTTACTTTCTAAGTGGACCTTGCCAACTTGGGCACTATGCTTCTTAGCAGCAACCCATAGGGACATCAGCACATGGGTCCCTTCCTCAAACTTTCAGGTCTGTGTAGCCCCTCCCCTCCTCCTTGGGGCTTCTGTATAAATTTACCTGATATTGAGTGTCTTACCAAATTAAATATGACATTAAAATAAAGCAACGTGATATTTCTTCCACTGAAGTCCAGTGGATCAAATTTATATGCCCTACATCTGAGAACCCATCATTCATCTGTCAGCTTGTCATACTGTGGTATCTTATATATTGCTATGATGCTGGAAGCTATGACAATGATATTTCAAATACCAGCATGGTCACCCATGGTGGACAGGTTTCAGCGGAGCTTCCAGACTACGACAGACTAGAAAGAAAGGCCTGATGATTTACTTCCAAAATTAGCCAATGAAAGCCCTATGGATCACAACAGAATATTGCCCGATACAGTGCTGGAAGATGAGCTCACTGGTGTGGAAGGCACTTGAAACACACAGTGGCCACAACAATGGACTCAAGTATACCATTGATTGTGAGGATGGTGTAGGACTGGGCAATATTTTGTTCTGTTGTACACGGGGTTGCCATGAGTTGCAGTCACTCAGTGGCAGCAAACAATCCACCTGAGAGCAGACGATGTGCTTCACACAGAATGACAACATTTTTGAAGCAGGTCTCTAGTGCCAGTCACTGAAGGCAAGTGTGACACAGGTAGTCTGCCTTCAGTATTTCTTCACTTTCTTTCAAAAAGTACCCGCTTCCATTCAGCTGTGTCCTCTTCTTCACCTCAGGAGCCTAGCACCCATCTGGTGCCTGTTGGCTGATCCGGGCCCCACTTCTGGTGAGAAGCACCCCATGCTCTTCTCTGTGCCTCACTCCCAACCCTATCCCAGCATCCATGTCCTGTGACACATCCCTTCCCAACCCACCCTGTGGTAAGAAATCCAGAGCGATGCATCAATGATTTATGGTGAATTAATAGATTACTCTTCTGTCAAAGACAAAAACAAGTCTGAGACAAAATTAACAAAGTCTGTTTATTCCTAAGCCTGCAACTGCAAGGACTCATCTGCTGTCACTTTTGTTTCAGTAGGAGTGTGAAGGCGTTTGAGAGACTTTATAGAATAAAAAGAGCAAAACTTGATTGGTGCACATTCAGTTAAGGTGGTTTTCTGATTGACCTTTAACTACATTTCGCAGTCTTTAATTGGTTTACTATCCTTTCTACATGATGAGGGAATTTTCAGGTTGGCCAGAATTGGGAGGATTTTTCTGCTGTTTTATGGCTATCTTCACAATATTTGTTAACTCTGGGGGCAGAGAAGGATATCTGGGCTGGGCAAAGGCCAGACAAAACTTCCTTCCTTTGTTCAAGAATGTGTTGTTATTAGTCCCAAGAATGCAAACCCTCAAGGAACTGTTTTACGCTATTGAGATTCTGTTTGAATTAAGTTATTTCAACAGCAGCAGCAGCAACAACAAAAATAAGAGACAGGAAAAAAAAAAAATCTGTTTACTGAGCAGTTGCTAAGTACAGATAGTACAAGGAAAGCATAATGATTGTCATTTTGATGATAGAGAAGCTGAGGCTCAGAGCTGTTGAGTGAACAGACAAGGCTCTTCAGCTATTCAGCTAGGAAGAGTCAGACTTGAGATCGAGGCCAGCTTGGTCTTTCAACTGTGCCATTTCTTCATGGCTTAAAATCAAGGAGGAGAGTAATGGCAGAAATTCAGGCCTTATGGCAGGGCTTGTGGGGTAACTGTTTTGGGTAAGGAGCCTTTCTTAGTCAGGTTTCTCTAGAGAAACAGAATCACTGAGATAAAGATACAGATAGATATAGATATATCACTTGAGAAACACAATCAGTTATATCTATCTAGTAACTATATTATATAAATAAATATAAATTATATAAATAACTATAATATATAAATAAATACATATATATATATGTATAAGATATATATAAAGATATAGATAGATGCAGATATATTGCCTGAGAAGCACAATCAGTTATATCTATCTATCTGTCTGGTATATATACATACGTATACATATACAGAGAGAGAGATTGATTTTGAGGAATTGGCTGGTGTGATTATGGGGGCTGGCAAGTCTAAAATCTGTTAAGTCAAGTGACAGGCTGGAGATTCCTGCAGTCTTCTGTCCCAAAACCCATAGGGAGGTGTGGAGGAGCTCTGGTGAGATGTGTATTTATAGTCTAGAGGCAGAATACGCTCTAGAGAAAACTCCCTTTTTGCTCTTAAGGCTTTCAACTGATTGGATGAGGCCCACCCATTTATGGAGGTCATCTGTTTTACTTAAGGCCAACTGGTTTAGCCACAAGTAACTGCTTCATCTATACCATCTAGACAAGTGTTTGGCCAAACAACTGGGCACCATAGCCTAGCTAAATTGCAACATAAAGTTAACCATCACAGAGCCCTTCTCGGATCTAGATCAAACCTCCTGTTTGTGCCAAACTTTGGGAGCCCACTTGTAGGTCTAGTTTTGCATGTAGAAACCATCTATTCGGAAGTTTAACATTCTTCAGTTTTAGCTGTGGTTGCTTTAGAGAAAATTGCCAAGGGTGCTTTAAGAAGAGGTGGAGATAGCTGGAAGGTTGAAGGGCCTGGAAGGAACAAGTAGACTGGCAACCAACTGTCACTAAGTGCATTTTCTACTTGCATTTGCTGCCAGAATCTTAGATCTTTAGACAAAAGATTATTAAAAAAAAAAAAAATTACTATTAAAATTTTAAAAGGAAAAAAAATTAGCAGTAGAGATGAATATTCAGGTTCCAGAATTTTCCTCCTGATATACAGTTGAGTGCTTTTTTCCTTGAATTTTCAAGTCAGTCACATCACTCCACCCAGTACTTTTATGGAGATGTCCTTACTGCCTCAGTAATTTGACACTGGGCTAGGATGACAGGGCACTGTGTTGAAATCTCAGCTTCCCCGTAGTGGAGAGAAGTGACAGCAACTGTCCAAGAGAAGGCCATTTCTTTTTAAGTGTGTTATGTGATGGGACTTGATTGTGCTCTGTGGCTTGTTGTAAACTCTCTCTTCTGTCAGTCTCCTTGTCCCTACAACCCAATACCCTGTATCAGACACATGAAAGCCTTACCCTAGCGCTCCCTTCCCTACATCCTCTTAGCATTCAGACTTGGTAGGTGGCAGGGAGCAGCCATTGGAGGAGAGAGGGTCAGTCTATTTGGCCTCTGGATATTTCCAGGATCTTGCTGGCTTTCCTTCAAGTCACCAGGATGATTCTATCTGCAAATTAAGTGTGTTATGAGTAGTGAAAGCCACCCAAGGCAACTGATTTTAGTTACAGCTCAGGAACAGACCTCTCTGGATGCAATGAGGGAACTGAAATCAGGTGTTAAAGTCAGGGGAGGGGCAGGGTAATTAGAAGTTTCCTCCACTCTCCCCCAGATGCTTAATGAATAAGGATGGGAGACCAGAGACCAATAAACAGATGTCATTGTTGTTTGTAAATTTTAATGTGGAGGAGAAGAAAGGTTATGACGTAAATCAAAGCAAAAAGCTAATACAACTTACAGGTTACTTTTTAACCACTGCCAGTCAATGTTCTTTTCCCAAACAGTGTTTTGCTCTGTCCCAATTACTTAGAAACTTATCCTCTCCTTCCCCAGAGCTCTTGAGTGATATTGTTGTTGTCGTTAGGTGCCTAGTCATTTTGACTCACAGAGACCCCACGTGACAGAGCAGAACTGCCCCACAGGGTTTTCTTGGCTGTAATCTTTATGGAAGCTGATCTCCAGGTCTTTCTCTTGCTGTGCTACATTGGAAAGGTGTAAATGATATTCCTTCCTTCTTCCTAGTGAAAGGAAACCCTGGTGGCATAGTGGTTAAGAGGTATGGCTGCTAACCAAAAGGTCAGCAGTTCAAATCCACCAAGCACTCCTTGGAAACCCTATGGGACAGTTTTACTCGGTCCTATGGTGTCATTGCCATGAGTCAGAATTGATTCCAGGACAATGGATTTGTTTCGTTTTTTGTTTTTTGTTTTTTTTTTTTGGTTTTTCTAGGGTGAAGGGAGTCTCAAAGCATGATGAGTCCCAAACTCCTGGCACAAACCATAATTTTAAGGATGCTAAGAGAATATAAAGGTCCCTGGGTGGTGCAAGCTTGACTACTAACCTAAAGGTTGGTGGTTGGAATCCACCCAGCAGTGCAGCAAAAGAAAGGCCTGGTGATCTGCTTCTGTAAAGATTACAGCCAAGAAAACCCTATGGAGCAGTTCCAAAAGAAACCAAATCAAACTCATTGCTGTCAAATCGATTCTGACTCATAGTGACCCTATAGGACACAGTGGAACTGTCCCATAGAGTTTCCAAGCAGCAGATGGTAGATTCGAACTGCCAACCTTTTGGTTAGCAGCCGTAACTCTTAACCACTACAGCACCAGGGTTGCCTGGAGCAGTTCTACTCTGTAGGAATTGAGGACAACTTTTTTAAGTGTATAGAGCCTGGGACCCTCTTGTTTCTTTGGCTCCTATGAGAGATACCGCAGAAAGAAGGCCTCCTGGCTACATTGAGAGCAGCCTGGTGGTTCCTAAGCTAGAAAGCTGAGTTGTCCTCCTCCTGCAAACTGCTTAGAACAGTTTTGTATTAACCTGCCACCAGCTGAGGTCCCTGACTGCTGAGATGGAAACGAAGTTGGCTTTGATCCTGTTCCCAATTCAGTGGGAACACTATCTCTCCGGGGATTGTGGGACGGACGCCTCTGCTTTCTTGGATTAATTCAGTTTGGAGTATGTTGCTTTCCCACGTGTATTGAGTGCAGATCTCATCCCTTTTTCAAACTCTTCCCTGCGCCCCTACCTCCACAGCTGCTGTCACGTGTTAACTGACTTTAGTCATAAAAATGCAGACAACCTAAAACTGAACAATATTCTTTAAAATGCCTTCACCATTTTACCGACCTGTTGTAGAGAGAATTGTGTCCACCCAAATTATGTGTTGAAATCCTAGCCCTTATGCCCTGGTAGCGCAGTGGTTAAGTGTTCGGCTGCTAACTGAAAGGGCAGCAGTTCAAATCCACCAGCCACTCCTTGGAAACCCTAAGGGGCAGTTCTACTCTGTCCTATATGGTCTCTATGAGTGGGAAGGGACTTGATGGCAACTTTTTTTTTTTTTTTAATACCTGTGGATGTAATCAAGTTTGGGAATAGGGTTTTATTTGTTATGTTAATAAGGGCATAACAGTGGAGGGTGTGTCCTAAGCCTAAACATTTCTGAGTGGTATAAACAGCAGCTTAGATACAGAGGCAAGCAAGCACAAATGGGGGAAGAGAGAAGCATGCACGAACATTTCCAAGGAACTGAGGAATTCTGGGGCTGTAGAAGCTAAGACCAGGATCTTCCTCCAGAGATGGCAGAGAGAGACACTTCCCCTATAGCAAGTGGCTTGAATTTGGACTTCTAGACTCCTAAACTGAGAAAATAAATTTTTGTTCTTTAAGGTCACCCACTTGTGGTATTTCTGTTACAGCAACAATAGGAAACGCAGACACTACCCAAGTTTAGCCTCCTAGTGTGTTGCCTGGAGCTTCTCACTCCTTGTTCTGGCCCCTTCTTTTTATTTGCTTATTTCACCTCACTCTTGTACTCCTAACCCCTTCCCACTCAGAAACAACAAAAGCTGAAAGCGCTCAGCTCAGCTCCTGGTCTGTTCGCCGCACGGCATCATGTTCTGCAGCTCAGTGGCTCATGAACAATGGCCTCAGCCTTTCTCCCTCCCACTACTGTCTGCTGGAAGGCAAAAGGAGCAGTAGAGAGATTTTGTCCCTTACTGATATGTCTTATGCTATTCCCCCAGACCCTCTGCGAAAGTGGAAGCCCCTGGAGTCAGTTATGGTTTTGGTCATTTTTCCCTTTTGATTACCAGTATCTCACTGCATCGCGGGTCTTAGAGGTTGAGTCAAGCATGCTTCTTATACTCTGAGATATGTCTATACCAAACTTGTTGTGGTGGAGTTGATTCTGACTCATGGTGACCCCATGTATTACAGAGTATAACTGCTCCATAGGGTTTACTTGACCGTAATCTTTATGGAAGCAGATCACCAGGCCTTTCTTCTGGGGTACCACTGACAGGGCTCTAACCGCCAACCTTTAGGCTAATAGTCAAGTGCAAACCAGTTGGGCCACCCAGGGACCTTGTGTCTGTATAATGGTTCTCAAAATGTGGTCCCTGGTCCAGCAGCTTCATCTGGGAAACAGTTGGGGATGCAAATTCTTAGGTCCCATCCCAGCCCTACTAACTCAGAGACTCTGGGAGTAGGACCCAGCCACCTGTGGTTTAACAAACCCTCCAGGTGATTCTGATGCAGGCTCAGGTTTGAGAAACACTGAACTAATCGATGGGCCTAAAAGACTTTGGGCAGAGAACATTAGCAGTAATAAATCAGTAACTAAAGTATAAGCAAATTACTATAGGTCTTCCTATAGAGCTGATGATTGTCAAGAAGCTGAGGGCCTTATGGGTTGTACCAAGTGGGGCCAAAGAGTTACTAGAAGTTAACATTTACTGAGAACTGTGTGCTGGGCACTGCTCTAAGCAGTTACATAGTAACTAATTGTTGTACCTTATTCCTTACAATAATCCTATGATAGAAACATTATTATCCTCATGGAGACACAGGCATAGAGGAGTTAAGTAGCTTGCTCAAGGACACACAGGCAAGTGGCAGAGCCAGCAAGTGATGGTATGATTCCAGAGCCCTCGCTCCTACTTCTCTGCCATACCCTTTCCTTGCCACCACCTTCTGTTGAAAGACATTTTTCCTTCTTGCTTAGTCTTTTCCCATTGGTAATGGAAGAAGCAAACTCAAAAGACTGTTAGCTACTCTGCTTGGAAGGAAAGGAAGCCAAGAAGATATGGAGTCATTTCTATGGATCTCCTTATTTATAAACAGGAAAGAAAAATTAGGTGACAGCATACTAAAGGGGAGGATCCCCGGTGGCACAGTGGTTAAGTGCTCAACAGCTAACCGAAAAGTCGACAGTTCAAACCCACCGGCTGCTCCAAGGGAGAAAGATGTAGCAATCTGCTTCTGAAAAGATTTACAGCCTTGGAGACCCATGGGGCAGTTCTACTCTGTCCTATAAGGTCACTATGAGTTGGAATTGACTAGACGGCAACGGGTTTTATACTGAAAACCGAACCAAATCCATTGCCGTCAGGTTGATTCCGACACATATCGATCCTATAGGACAGAGTAGAACTGACCCATAGGGTTTCCAAAGAGCGGCTGGTGGATTCAAACTGCTGACCTTTTGGTTAGTAGTGTAATGCTTAACCACTGCACCATCAGGGCACTTTTATACTGAAACCTGACCTGAAATCAGGTAGGTGTGGGCTCCAAGCACTGCTACCTGCTGACTGATTCTGTGACTGTGGGCAAATTCCTGTTCCTCTCTGTGAAATAGGTATAATAACATACATCTCAGGGTTGTTGTGAGATTTAAAAGAGCCTACATCTGTAAAGCTTTTGCCTCAGAGTGAACAAATCCAAAAATATGAATCCTCCCTTGCCCTTTTATTCCATGATTTCCTTTAGGAAAAGTTTTTATGGAATACCCCTAGAGAAAAATAAATGACAATGAAATGATGATTCCACACTATTCTCTTCTTCTTCTGGGAGGAGATTTCAAAATTTCTGATTGCTTGTATACCTAGAAATGTGCCAAGTTAGATACCTTTTGAATCCAAACAACCAACCAACTAACCAACCAGTTGTGGTGGAGTTGATTCTGACTCATGGTGACCGCTTGTGTGTCAGAGTAGAACTGTGCTCCATAAAATTTTCAAGGCTGATGTTTGGGAAGGAGATCTCCAGGCCTTTCTTCTGAAGTGCCTCTGGGTGACTCAAACCTCCAAACTTTCAGTTAATAGCCGAGCATGTTAATTGCTTACACCACCCAGAGACTCCACCTTTTGAATAAAACAAACCTGTAACCAAACCCATTGCCATCCATTCGATTCTGACTCACAGTGACCCTACAGGACGGAGTAGAACTGCCCCATAGGGTTTTTAAGGAGCGACTGGTGGATTTGAACTGCTGACCTTTTGGTTAGCAGCCGAGCTTTTAACCACTGCGCCACCAGGGCTCCACCTTTTGAATAGATGACCCTAATCAAACCTCTGGTCTCATGGATTGTCAGAATATAGAGGGAGTTATTTACTTATACTCTGTGCCTATGAACTGGTGCTCACCTCCATGACTGGAGTACAGAGCTGCTCTTAGGAGCATCTGTGTCCTAGATAAAATCTTCACCAGTAAACCAAATATTGCCAACTTCTCTAGGGCCCCCTCACTGGCCTATTTAGAATCTGTGCCTTCCTAACATCTCAAGACCCCTCAGCAGCCAATAGCAGGAGCAAGTGTTCTTCAGACAAAATGTGTGAGGGAGATAAATTCACCCTGCAGTGTTTAATTTTCTTCAATAATCTTGCTTCCAAATCCCTGCTGAACTTAAAATGATTAAGGTAATAAAAAAGCTTTGTCATTTCACTGGCCTGCCATTGACCGTCATAAAAAAGTCATCATGAACTTAAAATTTTAGTGTGTGGTTAGTAATATCATTTTAATTTCCCATATTCTTTCTCTAGTGATTATATTGCTTCAAATAATTTTTTCTCAATGACTACCTAGTGTATATTATATGCAATTCCCGAAGTTTCAAAGAAACTTTCTGCTGGTCTCAAAGAGTCTTATACTCTCATAGAGAAAATGCATAGCTTTTGTGCCCAGCTTAAATGTACCTTTTTGTGACAAAAGTGCCCTGATTCTCTATTCTCAGCCCACATGTTTTGGGGAAATGAATCCAGGTTCCAAGGTGTATCATTTGATGTATGCTCTGTCATGAAAGGATGCAAGCATTCATGCATTGTATCTTCCTGGCCACAGTGATGGCTTCAGAGACAGGCCCAAGACCCACGTTAGGTCTGTTGGGATCAATAAGACCCTACTCAGGGTCTGTAGATACAATATTATGAGAGGTGGATTCTCTTTCTTCCTCTGGAATGGATATTATGTTGAAGGGAATATAAGCTGCAGGCGATCCTGAGGAGCCTGAGGAAAAAGTCATCAAAGAGAAAGCAGAGTTGAGAGATGGTTCCTGGTGACATTGTTAAGGTCCTGAAACAAACCCCAAATTAATTTTACCCCTAGACTCTTCAGTTTATTTAATCCAATTATCTTGGTTATGAGTGCTGCTGTAACACAATGAGGGACATTAAAGAAGAGAAATTTATTATCTCATTGTTTTAGAAGCTAGAAGAACAAATTTTGGCATCTACCCTAGGGGAGGTCCTTTCTTGTTGGTAGCCCTGGGCATTCCTTGGCTCATCAGTGATTCCTCATGTGGTCTCGTCCCCTTGCGTATGTCGGTGTCTGTGCTGTTCTTTTGATAATATACCACTCAGAATAGGTTAGGTTTAGGATCCTCCCTACTCTGTTATGACCTCATTAACATAACAGAAAAAGCCCTTATTTCCAAGCAGGGTATATTTACAGGAACAGGGGTTAGGATTTCAATATACCTTTTGGACGAATATAAATCAATTTATAACACCAATAAATTCTCTCTTACTTAAACTAGTTGGATCAAATTATCTGCTATTTGTAACTTTTAGGAGTCCTGACTTATTATCTATTAATACATTCTCCTTTTTTTTTTTTAACTTTATTGTGTTTTAGCTGAAAGTTTACAGTGCAAATTAGTTTCTCATTCAAAAATGTATACACAGATTGTTTGGTGACATTGACTGCAAACCCCACATTATGTCAGCACTCTCTCCCTTTCCCTTTCCACTCTAGGTTCTCCATGTCCATTCGTCCAGTTTTCCTGTCCCTTCCTGCCTTCTCATCCTGCTTTTGGTCAGATGTTGTCCGTTTGGTGTCATATACTTTTTTTTTTTTAATGTATTTTAGATGAAGATTTACAGAGCAAACTAGTTTTTCATTAAACAATTAATATACATATCGTTTTATGACATTGGTTGCCAATGCCAGGACATGTCAACACTCTCCCCTTCTCGACCTTGGGCTCCCCATTACCAGCTTTCCTGTGCCTTCCTGCTTTCTTGTCCTTACCCCCAGGCTGGTGTGCCCATTTAGTCTCATTTTGTTTTATGGGCCTGTCTAATCTTTGGCTAAAGGGTGAACCGAAGGAGTGACTTCATTACTGAGCTAAAAGTGTGTCAGGGGGCCATACTCTTGAGGTTTCTCCAGTCTCTTTCGGGTCAGTAAGTCCGGTCTTTTTTTTTGTGTGTGTGTGAGTTAGAATTTTGTTCTACATTTTTCTCCAGCTCTGTCCGGGATGCTATATTGTGATCCCTGTCAGAGTGGTCTGTAGTAGTAGCTGGGAACCAGCTGGTAGTTGTGGTGCATTAGTCCTTTGGACTAATCTTTCCTTTGTGTCTTTGGTTTTCTTCATTTTCCCTTGCTTCAGATGAGGTGAGACCAGTGCAGTATCTTAGATGCAGGCTCACAAGCTTTTAAGACCTCAGATGCTACTCACCAAAGTAGAATGGGGTCTCATATACTTGATTGAACTAAGAAGCACATTCCTCACATGTGTTATTATTTGTTTTTTAGGCCTGTCTAATCTTGGGCTGAAAGGTAGGCTTTAGGAGTGGCTTCAGTTCTGAGTTAGCAGGGTGTCTGGGGACATAGTATAGGGGTTCCTCCAGTCTCTGTCAGACCAGCAAGTGTCACCTTTTTTTTTTTTGGTGAAAATATACATAGCCAAAGTTACACCATTTCAAAAGTTTCTACATGTACTGTTCAGTGACATCGATTACATTCTTCCAGTTGTGCTGCTATTCTCACTATCCTTTTCTGAATTATTCCATCACCATTACCTTCAACTCACTGCTCACTGCCCCCTAGCCCCTAGGCTTCCCATCAAACCTTTTGAGATGCTTTTGTCAATTTGATCTCACGTAGATAATTTTTTTTTTCGTACCTTAGATGAAGGTTTGTAGAACAAATATTGTCTCATTAAACAGTTAGTACATACATTGCCCTATGACAATGGTTAACAACACCACGACATGTCAACACTGTCCTTTCTCAAGCTTGGGTTCCCTATCACCAGCTTTACTGTCCCCTCCTGTCTTCTAGTCCTTGTCCCTGGACTGCTGTGCCTGATTAGTCCTGTTTTGTTTTATGAGGCTGTCCAATCCCCAGTTGAACGTTGAACTTCAGGAGTGACTTCACCACTGAGCTAAGACAGTATCCAGGGACCATACTCTTGGCGTTTCTTCAGCCTGTCACGCCAGTAAATCTGGACTTTTTTTGTGAGTTAGAATTTTGTTCTACATCCTTTTCCAGCTCTGGCCAGGCTGCTGTATTGTGATCCTGCTCAGAGCAGTCAGTGGTGGTAGCCAGGCACCATCTAGCTGTACTGGACTCAGTCTGTTGGAGGTCATGGTAGCTGTGGTCTTGTTCTCTTCATTCTCCCTTTCTCCCGAAGGGGTGAGACCAGTGGAGTATCTTAGATGGCTGCTCACAGGGTTTTAAGACCCCAGATGCTACTCACCAAAGTAGAATGAGAACACTGTCTTTATGAACTGTGTTATGCCAATTGAGCTGGATGTTCCCCAAGACCACGGTCCCCACAGCCCTCTGTCCAGCAATTCAGTCCCTCAGGGAGTTTGGAAGTATCTATGGAGCTTCCATGACCTTTCCTTGTACAAGTTGTGCTGGATTCCCCAGTATTGTGCACGGTCCTACCCTTCACCAAAGTTACCACTTATCTGTTGTCTATTTAGTATTCCCCCACCCCTCCCATCCCTCGTAACCAACAAAGATTGTTTCTTTTTGTGTGTAAACTTTTACATAAGTTTTTGCAGTAGAGGTTTCATACAATATTTGTCTTTTTGTGATTGACTTATTTCACTCAGCATAATGTCCTCCAGTTTCATCCATGTTATGAGATACTTCACATATTCATCATTGTTCTTTATCTTTGCATGATACTCCAGTGTGTGTATGTACCATAGTTTGTTTATCCATTCATTTGTCAATGGTCATGTAGGTGATTTCCATCTCTTTTGCTAATGTGAACAGTGCTGCAATGAACATGGGTGTGCATATGTCTATTTGTGTGATGGCTCTTATTTCTCTAGGATATATTCCTAGAAGTGCAGTTGCATTTTGTAGTGCTGATGTTTTCTTTGTTCCTCTTACTCCTCCTGCACTGAGTTCCTTTTGTTTGTGGATTTCTTTTTCATTTCTTTTGTTTTTGTAGGTTTTGTTTCTACTGAGACTTTATGTTTTTCTTCATTTTGATGAGTAAGTTTGTTAACTTTCTTCATAGTTACCTTGAAATTTATCCTTATGTTCCTAGATTTGAACCAGTCTATTATTACTTGGTATCGCCTTACTTTCCTCTCCATTAGAAGGTTCTCTACCTCCATTGTTTATTTCCTCTTTTATTGTTCTGATGTTGTTGTCATTTACAGATTAACCTGTCTGGTTCCCTTTTGTGATTCTTTTGGTTTTGGATAGTCCTAGGTTGACATTTTGTTCCTGTATTGTTTTCCTGAATTCTTCCATTTTTGTCTGTATTTTCCATGAATTTGTCTATTTTTTCCTCATTTTTGTCTGTTTTTTGCTTCATCTCTTGGATAATTCTGAATATTAGAGATTTGAATTCCCTATCAGTTAGGTCTAGTGCCTCTTCTTCTACTGGAAGGTCATCTGGTGTTTTATTTTGGATGCCTACTGGAACCATCCTGTCCTGTTTTTGTAAATGTTTTGATATTGTCTGCTGTCTTTGGGCATTCAGTGGTTATTTTCCTCATTTATCAATTACAGATTTATTTTGTTTCATCCTGCTTTTTTGTTTTATTTGTTTATGTCTGAGCAGGCAGGCTGTGCATTTTTTTGTTGTTTGCTCGTCTGTGGGCACAATACTTTTCACCTCCTTCTTCAATGGAGAGGGTCAGTCACTCAGGTATGGTACAGCAGGGCAGGCCCAACTGAAGGGGAGTTGCTGGGAGGTGTTGTTTGCAGCACGTACCAGGGCTGACAGTGAGGACTGGGAATCAGTGGAGGGCAGGTGCCAGTAGGCCATGCCTGTGCTGCTTGGGAGTGTGATGTTCCGCACGTGGTGC
Source organism: Trichechus manatus latirostris (assembly GCF_000243295.1). NCBI lineage: Eukaryota > Metazoa > Chordata > Mammalia > Sirenia > Trichechidae > Trichechus > Trichechus manatus. The sequence continues at coordinate 250,046 of NW_004443969.1, forward strand.
AGGTAGGGAGGAAGGAGGGGATAGATTGTGATGTGTGGACCTAAGATGGGTATGGGAAAGATGAAAGAGAGGAGAGAGGAACAGGAGCCAAAAACATACACACAAACAAAAAAGAGTGCTAAGGGAGCTTCTTATTGGAGTGGAGAGATGAGAAACTGAGAAATGAGGAAAAACAAAAATGAAAAAAAGAAAAAGGGTAAAGAAAAAAAAAGAATAACTCGAGAAACTGGAAATGAAGAAAGACATATAGGGAATAAGAGAGAGAAGAAATCAACACAAAGAGACAAAAACAAACAAACAAACAAAAAAACCAAAACAAGAATATAGAAATTCTCCCAGGGATGTCCCTGTACGTTTGCACAGAGTAAGGGAGTAGCTTCCAAGCCACGCAAGTACTGCCTGGCTAGAAGGAGCTCCCAAACCTAGACAAGAAAAAGAAAACAAACAAAAAAATCAAACAAAACAAATCAGAGCAAACAAACAAACAAAAAAGGGTCTCACCAGAGTGGCGGCACAGCTGGGAAGCAGTTACACAGTCCAGCAGTGTGTTTCACAGCCTTTCAGGAAGAAGCGAAGATGGCATTCGGAGCCAGGTATTTGAGAGAAAGGAGGGGGAGGTGTTGAGAGGTAAGGAAGAAATCTAAAAAGCAGAAAAAATACCAACAAATGGCACTCAGGGAGCTGGCCAGTGTGGGCAGGTGGAATCCAAGTGGCACTGGGGGGAAGCTTGTGCTTCCCGGCCAAAAGACTGTGGCTTCAAGAAGCAGAGGAAGCTAAGTGGGGGTGAAGAAGGGTGGGGGGTGGGAAAGCCTATATCGCTTGTTACCGGTTGTTGTCTGGAAGCTGCTGGAAGCTCTGTGAAGCTGCTTTCTCATACTTCTTGTTCGCTGATCTCTAAAAGGAGTCCAAGATGGTGAATTCGTGCTGTGGTAGCTGATAGGGGATCTCTGTATGTATCTCTCCTTGCTCTCTATTCTCGGTCAGTTTCTTATTCCATTTGGTGCTTGGCTGAGTTCTTTAACTCTTATTTGATGCTTAGAGTTTCAGGATTGACATATGACTCTGACTTAGTTTTTCTGATCTTTGCTGCGAGGGATGGCGTGGTGCTTCTGACTATACCGCCATGTTGCCCGGAAGTCTTTTTGGTCTTTTTTTTTAAATTTGAATTTTGTTCTACATTTTTCTCCTGTGCTGTCCAGAACCCTCTATTGTGATCCCTGTTGGAGAAGTAGCTGGTGGTAGTGGGGTACCATCTATTTCTTCTGGGCTCAGGATGGTGGAGGCTGTGGTTCATGTGGTTCATTAGTCCTTTGGGTTAATATTTGTGTCTGGTTTCCTTCATTCCTTTTTGTTCTGGATAGGATGGGATCAATAGTTGTATCTTAGATGACTGCTTGAGAGCTTTTAAGACCCCAGATGCTACTCACCAAAGTAGGATGAATAATATTTTCTTTATGAACTATGTTATGCCAATTGACCTAGATGTCACCCAAGACCATGGTCCCAAGTCCTCATCACCAGTAACTCAGTTCGTCAAGGTGTTTGGATGTGTCTAGGAAGCTTCTATGGCTTTGCTTTGGTCAAATTGTGCTAACTTCCCCTACATTGTGTGTTGTCTTTCCCTTCACCATAGTTAACACTTCCCTAGTATCCAGTTAGTGATTTCCTTTCCCCACTCCTCCCTCCCTTGTAACCAACAAGATTGTTTTTTTTGTGTGTGTAAATCTTTTCTTGGGTTTTTATTTATAATAGGGGTCTCATATAATATTTGTTGTTTTGTGATTGACTTAGTTCACTCAGCATAACACCCTCCAGGTTCATCCATGATTTGAGTTGTTTCTTGGATTTATCATTGTCCTTTATCATTGCATAATATCCCAAATTATGTACCATAATTTGTTTATGTATTCCTCTGTTGATGGGCACTTAGGCTGTTTCCATCTTTTTGTTATTGTGAACAATGTTGCAATGAACATGAGCATGCGTACATTTATTTGTGTGATGGCTCTCATTTCTCTAGGATATACTTCTAGTAGTGGGATTGCTGGATCATATGGTATTTCTATTTTGTAGCTTTTTAAGGTGGTGCCGTATAGTTTTCCATAGTGATTTTACCATTTTACATTCTCACCAGCACTGCATAAGAGTTCCAATTCTCCCCACAACATCTCCAACATTTGTTATTTTCTGTTTTTTTTTATTAGTGCTAGTAATGTTGGGTAAGATGGTATCTCACTGTAGTTTTGATTTGAATTTCTCTAATTGCTAATGATTGTGAGCATTTCTTCATGTGTCTGTTAGCTCCCTGAATGTCTTCTTTGGTGAAGTGACCATTCATATCTTTTTCTCATTTTTTAATGAATCATTTGTCTTTTTGTTTTTGAAATATTGAAGTATTTTATAGATTTGAAAGATTAGACCCTTGTTGGAGGATATGTAGCAGTCAAAAATTTATTCCCAGTTTGTAGGTTCTCTTTCTACTCTTTAGGTGAAGTTTTTTTGACGAGCATAACTGTTTAATTTTTAGGAACTCCCAGTTATCTAGTGTCATGATTTGAATTATGTCCTCCAAAAAATGTGTGTATCAATTTGGCTAGGCCATGATTCGTGGTTAACCTCCATTTTGTGATTGTAATTTTATGTTAAAGAGGGTTAGGGTGGGATTGTAATACCACCCTTACCCAGGTCACGTCCCTGATCCAATGTAAAGGGAGTTTCCCTAGGATGTGGCCTGCACCACCTTTTACCTTACAAGAGATAAAAGGAAAGAGAAGCAAGCAGAGAACTGGGGATGTCATACCACCAAGAAAGAAGCACCAGGAACAGAGCTTGTCCTTTGGACCTGAGGCTCCTGTGCAAAGAAGCTCCTAGTCCAGGGGAAGACTAATGACAACAAAGACCTTCCTCCAGAGCTGACAGAGAGAGAAAGCCTTCCCCTGGAGCTGACAACCTGAATTTGGACTTCTAGCCTACTAGACTGTGAGAAAATAAATTTCTCTTGTTGAAAGCCATCCACTTGTGGTATTCCTGTTAGAGTAGCACTAGATGACTAAAACATCTAGTTTCTCTTCTGGTGTTTGTACATTGTTTGTTATGGTTTGTATTGTATTTATGTCATGTATTAGGACCCCTAGTGTTGTCCCTATTTTTTCTTCAATGATCTTTATTATTTTACGTTTTACATTTAAGTCTTTGATCCATTTTGAGTTAGTTTTTGTGTATGGTGTGAGGTATGGGTTCTGTTTCATTTTTTTACAGATGAACATCTAGTTTTGCCAGCACCATTTGTTAAAAAGACTGTTTCTTTTCTCCATTTAATGGACTTTGGGCCTTTGTCAAAGATTAACTGACCACAGATGGATGGATTTACATCTGGGTTCTTGATTCTGTTCCATTGGTCTATGTATCTGTCATTGTACCAGAACCAGGCTGTTTTGACTACCATGGCTGTAGTATAGATTCTGAGATCAGAAAGTTCTTCTTCTTCAATAATGCTTTGCTTATCCAGGGCCTCTTTCCTTTCCATATAAAGTTGGTGATTAGATTTTCCATCTTGTTAAAGAATGTTGTTGAGTAGTTAAAACTGCCTGGTACCGGTACAATAATAGATACATAGACTAATGGAACCGAATTGAGAATCCAGACATAAATTCATCCACCTATGAGCAGTTAATATTTGACAAAGGCCCAACATCCTAATTGGGGAAAAGGCAGTTTCTTTAACATATGATGTTGGCATAATTGGATATCTATCTGCAAAAAAATGAAACAAGACCCACACCTCACACCATGCACAAAAACTAACTCAAAATATATCAAAGACCTATATATAAAATCTAAAACAATAAGGATCATGGAAGAAAAAATAGGGAGAATGCTAGGGGCCCTAATTCATGACATAAACAGAATACAAAACATTATTAACAATGCACAGATGCCAGAAGAGGAACTAGATAACTGGGAGCTCCTAAAAATCAAACACTTATCCTCATCAAAAGACATCACCAAAAGAGTCAGAAGACAACCTACAGACAGGGAAAAAAATTTTGGCTATAACAAATCTGATCAGGGTCTAATCTCTAAAATCTTCAAGATACTGAAAAATCTCAAAAATACAAATAACCCAATTAAAAAATGGGCAAAGGATATGAACAGGCACTTCACCAAGGAAGACATTCAGGCGACTACCAGATACATGAGGAAATGCTCGTGATCATTAGCTGTTAGAGAAATGCAAATCAAAACTACAATGAGATACCATCTCACCTCAATAAGGCTAGCATTAATCCAAAAAACACAAAATAATAAATGTTGGAGAGGTTGTGGAGAGACTGGAACACTTATACACTGCTAGTGGGAATGTAAAATGGTACAACCACTTTGGAAATCTATTTGGCACTTCCTTAAAAAGCTAGAAATAGAAGTACCATACGATTCAGCAACCTCACTCCTTGGAATATATCCTAGAGAAATAAGAACCATCACACAAATAGATATCTGCACACCCATGTTCATTGCAGCACTGCTTACAATAACAAAAAGATGGAAACAACCTAGGTGCCCATCAACAGACGAATGGATAAACAAATTATGGTATAATCACACAATGGAATGATAAAGATCAATGATGAATCTGTGAAACATGTCATAACATGGATGAATCTAGAAGGCATTATGCTGAGTGAAATTAGTCAGTTGCAAAGGGACAAATATTGTACAAGACCATTATTATAAGAACTCAAGAAAAGGTTTAAACACAGAAGAAAACATTCTTTGATGGTTACGAGGGTGGGGAGGGAGGGAGAGGGTTATTCACTAACTAGATAGTAGACAAGAACTATCTTAGGTAAAGGGAAGGACAACACACAGTACAGGGGAAGTCAGTACAGCCGGACTAAACCAAAGCTAAGAAATTTCCTGAATACAACCAAACTCTTCAAAGGACAGAGTAGCAGGGGCAGTGGTCTGGGGACCATGGTTTCAAAGGATATCTAGGTCAATTGGCATAACAAAGTTTATTAAGAAAATGTTCTGCATCCCACTTTGGTGAGTGGTGTCTGGGGTCTTAAAAGCTAGTGAGTGGCCATCTAAGTTGCACCAATTGGTCCTAACCTACCTGGAGCAAAGGTGAATGAAGAACACTAAAGACACAAGGAAAATATTAGCTCAAGAGACAGAAAGGTTCCACATAAAACCAGAGACTCCATCAGCCTGAGAGCAGAAGAACTAGATGGTGCTCAGCTACCACCAATGATGGCCCTGATGGTGAACACGACAGACAGTCCCTGTTGGAGCAGGAGAAAACTGGGGTGCAGAACTCAATTGTAGTAAAAAGACCAGACTTAATGATCTGACTGAGACTGGAGAGACCCTGGAAGACATGGCTCCCAGACTTTCTGTTAACTCAAAACTAAAACCAATCAGGAAGCCAACTCTTTAGACAAAAATTAACCTGGACTATAAGATATAAAATGATACTCGAGAAGAGTGTGCTTAGCTTCAGTATCTACATGAGACTAAATGGGCAGCTCTTGTCTGGAGGTGAGATGAGAAGGTAGAAAGGGACAGGAGCTGGTTGAATGGACAAGGGAAATCCAAGGAGGAAAGGAGTGTGCTGTCACATTATAGGGAGAGCAACTAGGGTCACATAACAATGTATGTATAAATTTTTGTATGAGAAACCAACTTGAACTGTAAACTTTCTCTTCAAGCAGAATTAAAAAAAAAAAAAAGAATGCTGTTGGTATTTGGGTGGGAATTGCATTATATCTGTAGATTGCCTTGGGTTGAATTGACATTTTCACAATATTGAGTCTTCCTATTCATAAGCGTAGTGTGTTTTTCCATTTATGTAGGCCTCTTCTGGTTTCTTGCAATAGTGTTTTGTAGTTTTCTTTGTATAGATCTTTTCCGTTCCTGGTCAGATTTATTCCTAAGTATTTTATCTTCTTAGGGGCTGTTTTAAATGGTATTGTTTTCCAGGTCTAGATTTCCTTTTTGAAGTTCTCTTTGTTGGTGTATAGGATTCAAACTGATTTTAGTATGTTAGCCTTGTATCCTGCTACTCTGCTGAATTATTCAATTAATTTCAGTAGTTTTTTGGTGGAATCTTTGGGGTTCTTTGTGTATAGTATCATATTACCAGCAAATACGGATAGTTTTACTTCTTCTTTTCCAGTTTGAATACTTTTTATTTCTTTTTCTTGCCTTATTGCCCTAGCTAGGACAGTCAGCACAATGTTAAATAGGACTGGTGATAAAGGGCATCCTTTCTTGTTCCCATTCTTAGAGGGAATCCTTTCAGCCTCTTTCCATTGCGAATGATGTTGGCTGTTGGTTTTGTATAGATACTCTTTACTATATTGCAGAATTTCCCTTCTATTCCTATTTTTTGAGAGTTTTTATAGGAATGGGTGTTGGACTTTACCAAAAGCCTTTTCTGCATTGATTGAGATGATCATGTGATTCTTTTCTTTTTTTCTGTTTATGTGGTGGATTATGTTGATTGATTTTTCTAATGTTGAATCATCCTGCATACCTGGTATGAATCCCATTTGATCATGGAGTAGTATTATTATTTTTGATATTATGCTGAATTCTACTGGCTAGAATTTTGTTGAGAATTTTTACATCTATATTCATGAGATATATTGTCGGTAATTTTTTTTGTGTGGTGTCTTTGCCTGTCCTTTGTATCGGGGTTATGCTGGCTTCATAGAATGAATTCAGGAGAATTCCTTCCTTTTCTATGCTCTGAAATAGTTTTATTAGTACTAGTGTGCGCTCTTCTCTGAATCTTTGTTAGAATTCTCCAGTGAAGCCCTGCAGACCAAGTTTTTTTTCGGGGGATGGGGGGAGGGGTAGTTGTTTTAATTACCTTTTCAATCTCTCCTTTTGTTATTGGTCTGTTCAATTTTCTATCTCAGTTTGTGTTAGCTTAGGTAAGTAGTGTGTTTCTAGAAATTTGTCCATTTCCTCTAGGTTCTCAAATTTGCTGGAGTACAATTTTTCATAGTATTCTGTTATGATCTATTTTATTTCAGTTTGGTCTGTTGCAATGTCCCCCATCTCATTTCTTATTTTGGTACTTGCTTCCTCTCCTGTTTTTCTTTTGTCAGTTTGGCCAATGGTTTGTTGATCTTTTCAAAGAACCAACTTTGGGTATGGTTGATTTTTTTAAACTGTTTTTCTGTTCTCTATTTCATTTGTTTCCTTTCTTCTGGTGGTTGTGGGCTTCTTTCACTGTTCTCTATTTGTGAGTTATAGAGCTAATGTTTTGTTATTGGCCCATTCTTCTTTTTTGATAGATGTGTTTATACATATAAACTGACCTCTGAATACTGCCTTTGCTGTGTACTAAAGGTTTTGGTATGACATGTTTTCATTCTTATTTAAATCTAGGAATTTTCTTATTCCCTGTTTGATTTTTTCTGTTACCCAGTTGTTTTTAAGCAGGATGTTATTCTGTTTCCATGTATTTGATTTTATTTCCTTGCTCTTCCTGTTACTGATTTTTACTTTCCTGTCATTGGGATCAGAGAGACTGCTTTGCATTATTTCAATGTTCTGAATTTTATTGAGTGTTTCTTTGTGGCCTAAAATGTGGTCTATTCTGGAGAATGTTCTATGCACATTGAAAAAGAATATACACTTTGCTGCTGTTGGGTGGAGTGTTCTATATATGTCTATGAGGTCAAGTTGTTTGATTGTGGACTTTAGTTCTTCTGTATCTTTGTTGAGTTTCTTTCTAGATGTTCTGTCTTTTACCAAACGTGCTGTGTTGAAGTCTCTTACTATTATTGTGGAACTGTCTATTTTTCTTTTCAGTGCTGTTAAAGTTTGTTTTATGTATTTTGGAGCCCTATTGTTGGGTACGTAGATATTTATTAAGATTGTATCTTCTTGGTAGATTGTTCCTTTAATCCTTATAATATCCTTCTTTGTCTTTTATGGTTGATTTTGCCTTATAGTCTATTTTATCTGAGATTGGTATTGCCACTCCCACACTTTTTGTTACTGTTTGCTTGATATATTTTTTCCATCCTTTGATTTCTAATATGTTTATGTCTTTATGTCTAAGCTGTGTCTCTGTAGACAGCATATGGATGGTTACTGCTTTTTTATCCACTCTGTCACTCTCTGTCTCTTTACAGGTGCATTTAAGCTATTTACGTTCAGTGTGATTATTGATAGGTATAGGTTTATTGCTGTCGTATTGTGCTTTTTTTTTGTGGTGCTGACATTTTCTTTGTTCCTCTTTCTCTCCTGTGCTGACTTCCTTTGGTTTGTGGAGTTTCTTTTCTTTTCTTTTGCTATTATAGATTTTGTGTTTACTGGGTCTTTATGTTTTTCTTCTTTTTTATTCTGATGAGTAGGTTTGTTAACTTTCTTTGTGGTTACCTTGAAACTTACCCTTATCTTCCTAAGGTTGAATCAGTTTTTTATTACTTGATATTGCCTTGACTTCCTCTCCATATGAAAGTTCTATACCTACATCATTTATTTCCCATTTTATTGTTTTGATATTGTTGTTATTTACATATTCACATATCTGTTTCCCTATCTTATGTCTTTTGGGTTTTTTTTAATATTGAGAGCTCATTATCTAGGTTGGTATCTGGCTGATGTTTTCCTGTGTTAGACTCCAGTTGTTGTTTGATTTTGTTGGTTCTTTAACTGAAGGACTGTCTTTAATACTTCTTATAAGTTTAGTTTGGTTTTTCACGAATTCCTTTAATTTCTGTTTATCTGGAAATGTCCTAATTTCACCATTGCATTTGAGAGAGAGTTTTGCAGGCTATGTTATTCTTGGTTGACAGTTTTTTTGTTTCGAGGTTTTATATACGTCATCCTATTGCCTTCTTGCTTGCATAGTTTCTTCTGAGTAGTCAGAGTTCAGTGTTATTGTTTCCCCTTTGTAAGTGACTTTTTGTTTTTCTTGAGATGCTCTTTGGATTCTTTCTTTGCTTTTAGTTTTGGCGAATATGATTATGATATATGTTGGTGACTTTCTTTTGGGACCTAACCTATATGGGGTTTGTTGAGCTTCTTGGACAGCCAGCTTTTCATTGTTCATGATATTTGAGCAGTTTTATGCCAGAAACAGTCTTCTCTGTGTTTTTAATTTTCTCCCTCTGTTCTGGAACTCTGATCACATGCACATTTTTGCTCTTGTGTCCCACATATTTCTTAGGTTTTCTTCATTGTTTTCTCTGATTTTTCCTCAAAGTGCTGTTCATGGATTTGTTTTCAATCTGTCTGATTCTGTCTTTCATTGTTTCAAATTTGCTCCTAAAACCTTCTGTTGAGTTGTCCATTTCTGAAATTTTATTGTTTATCTTTTGAATTTCTAGTTGCTGTTTTTCTAGGATTTCTAATTGTTTATTTATTTTGATGTTTTGTTCTTGTATTATTTTCCTGAATTCTTCTATTGGTTTTTCTGTGTTTTACTTGATGTTGGCTATGTTTTTGTATGTGTTTTCCATGATTTTGTCTGTTTTTTTCCTTGGTTTTGTCTGTGTTTTCCTTGATCTCTTTCCTTATCTCTTGGAGACCCCTAAATATTAATCTTTTGAATTTGAATAGGGTAGTTTCACTGCCTTTACTTCTACCAGAAGATCATCTGATTCTTTATTTTGATGACTTGCTGGAGCCATTTTGTCCTGCTTTTTTTATATGTGTTGATATTGTCTTGTGTCTCAGAGACAGTCAGGAATCTTTTTATTGATTGATTGATTACATGTTTATTTATTTATTTATTTATTTGACATATCAGGACAGGTGAGCCAGATTGCTTTGCTGCTTGTTCATCTGTGAGCATGATAGCTCTCAACACCTGGTTCAGGTGGGCTGGGCAGCAGCAGGCAGAGTGAGCCTGCTTCACTGTACACTGGTTTGGCGAGGTGGCTGAAGGTGGACAGGGCAGGCACTGTCTGCCTCCTCATGTTGGTCCAGCAGTTTGGGAGCATTCACAGACCCTCACCAGATAGGCAGGCATGTTGGATGGGAAGTATTATGGCTTGCTTCCCATCATTCAGTAGTTTGTCAAGTGGTGTGATGGGTGGTTCAGTGTGGCCCTGTGAAGCAGCAAACCTGAACATAGAGAATGCTCTAGCTGAAGTGGCACAGCGAGGGCTGGCGGGAAGGGTAGAGTGACATACAGAACTAAGTTGGAGGGAAAAAGAAAATAAAAGAAAGATAAAGATTAAAAAATGGTAACTGGTGATTGGGGATGGTGTCAACGTGGGGCTGGTGAGAATCTTGAGGAGGTGGTGTACAGGGTTAGATGGGAGGCAGAAAGAAAAGACAGAAGAGAAAGAAAGAAAAAAAGGCAAACAAAAACAAAGTCAGCATGGCAGGACCCAGCAGGTAGGGGCATGGTGTACCCAGGGTGGTGGCAGGCAAGTGACTCTCTAGCCACGGCAGTATGGCATGGCCTGGTGGGAAGGCGGGAAGGTACCTTGCATGGCTAAGTGGGAGGGAGGAAGAAAAGGAAGAAATGGGAAAAAAATGGCACGGCAGAGCCGATTGGTGGGGAGGAAGTGGACCTAGGGCAGCGGTGGGCTGGGGGCTCTCTAGCCAAACGGTGTGGCGTGGCCTGATAGGAAGGGGTGGAGATGGTGTACTGGGCGAGCTCGGAGGGAGAAAGAAAGGGAAGAAAGGGGGGGGGGAAACAGCATTGTGGGAGCCAGTGGATGGAAGCAGGGTGGACACAGGATGGCTGTGAGCCATTGGCTCTCTAGCCGAGTGGTGTGGTGTGGCCCACTGGGAAAGCGGCTGATGGTGTATGGGGTTAGGTGGGAGGGAGAAAGAAAAGGAAGAAAGGGAGAAAAATGGTGCAGTGGGAGCTGGCGGGGGAGTGCAGGGCAGACCCGGGGTGGTGGCAGGCTCATGGCTCTCTAGCCGTGAGGTGCAGAGTGGCCTGTAGGGAAGGGGTGGAGGAAGCAAACAGGGCAGAAGAATGAGGGGTGGGAAGCCTTGTTTCTCTGGTTACTAGATTCTCTATCTCCAGTTGGGAGCTCTGTGAAGTTGTCTTCCTATACTTCCTGTCCAGAGTTGTTGCTGGCCTTGTGCCAAGATGGTGATAGTGTACCGTGTTAGTTGGCAGGGGACCTCCATTCTATATCTCTCCTTGTTCTCTGTTTTCCGTCAGTTTCTTCTTCCATTTGGTATTTGATCTAGTTCTTTATTGCTTCATTTGATGCTTAGGGTTCCAGGATTGACGTTTGTATCTGTTTTACTTAGTTTTTTGAGTCTTCGCTGCAGAAGAACGGCATGGTGCATCTGTCTATAGTGCCATGTTGGCTCCTAGTTTTCACATTCTACTTTTTGATATATTAGAATCATATAATTTTAGACCTGGAAGGAGCCTAGTAGATCATCTAGTTAAGGGACTGGTAAATTTTTTTTTAAAGGGCCAGATAGTAATTATTTTTGGCTTTGTGGGCCATGTGATCTCTGTCACAACTACTCAACTGTGCCTTCAGCTTGAAAGTAGCCATAGACAATAAGTAAACAAATGAGCTTGGCTGTGTTTGATAAAACTTTACAAATATGCATGGCTGGCCTGGAAGTTGTGGTTTACTAACCCTTGATCCAGTTGAAGCCTTCTTATTTAACAGTGAAGAAACCTAGGCTTAGAGAAATTAAGTGACCTGCCAACAATAGGACATTTTATTCCTGGTCAAGCTAAGAACTTTGTCTTTTGACTTTCCTTGTACTCCATGTTGCCACCTCTTAACATAGCCTGGCTTGATGCAAGTTTGAGATTGAATGACCTGGGGGACAATGAAACAGACTGGTCTGAATTTTTGAAGCTTCTGCCCATGAGAACAGTTGAGATGAAAACCTGAGCTGTGTTCAGTCAGCATGGATTAGGTTTTAGGTGGAGCAGCCTTTTGGAGATTGTTGGACTTTCTATTTTTGCTTACTGGAAAGGATTACAAGAAAAGGTTTGGTCTTTTAGGGTTCAGACTGGACTCCAAGCATTTCCTGGGATGAAGATATTTTCATAAGGTGAGAGGAATTTGCATCTTCTTATCAACTTTTTGTTGCTGGATGACAGAATTAGGACCTGTTCACCATTTAGATCATCAGTTCCAAGCACTTACACTTTTTTCTGTTTTTAATTTTCTCCTGAAACCTGTCTTCTAATCCTTGCTCTTCACTTCCTTTGCCACTGTAAAACTTCTATTACTGATATGATTTACTCTCTGCTCCGCTCTCTGACTAGGTATATATCTGGGATTCACTACAAGAGTTTTCACTTGTTGCAATATTCTTTTGTAATCCCATTTTAATGTGTGTGTGTATGTACGTGCTCTCTCCAAACCAAACTCAGGAATGCTGACTTCTATTCATTTAGTTTCTCTCTCCTTATATAAGATCCCAGTTGTGGCAGTGGCTCTATAAAGACTGTCTGGCAACTCACTGGTGCCTTTGTGTGCGTACGAAAACCACACAGTACAGAGTATGAAGTGATTACTCAGGAGCATACTGTTTCTATATCAGAGTGGAAAGATGTCAAATGGTGCCACACTGAAATTACCAAGGTCCTATGCACTAGAGGGTAAACCCTTGTGGCATAGTGGTTAAGAGCTATGGCTGCTAATCAAAAGATCGGCAGTTCGAATCCACTAGACTGTCCTTGAAAACCCTATAGGGCAGTTCTACTGTCTTATAGGGTCTCTATAGTTGGGATCGACTTGACGGCACTGGGTTTGGTTTTATTGATGCACTAGAGGGAGCCCTGGTGGTGCAGTGGTTAGGAACTATGGCTGCTAACCAAAATACTTGCACTTCAAATCCACCAGCAGCTCCTTGGAAACCCTATGGGGCATTCTACTCTATCCTACAGGGTCACTATGAGTCAGAATTGAATTGATGGCAAAGGGTTTGGTTTTGGTTTATGCACCAGAGGATCAATTTTATGCTGTATTCCAAACAGAAAGTACCAATCTCATCGCTTCAGCCTGCAGAGGAGCTAACTCCTTAGAAAACGTAACTTCTAAGGAGCACGAAGATCATGTAGTTTAGAGAGAGAGAGAGCTGCAATAGTATGTGGCCATTCCTCAGATCAACAAACAAGCAAAGAAGGTTGCCATTTTTTTTGCAGACGTATTGGATGTAAATTGGTGATTTGAACATGTCTGAACAACTTCTCAGAATACCCCATGATTCCTCACAAAGGATCTAAAAAGCAAGATCTAAAGCAATCCCCTACACAGAGAGGATTGTCCCACAAACGAATCCCCAGGACCTGGAAGTGTAGTCTAGTCTCAAGCCATTTTTTTAGCCACATTGGTTTTGTTAAACGTTTGACAAATCTTTATTGAGTGACTATTATATAGCAGAATTATTATTAGTCTTTGGTAAGAATGAAATGGAATGTATATCAGAGCCTATTACTCTTTGTGGTTCATTGGATACTCATGTATATAGTAAATTGGTTCTGCTATAGAGTGTGGGACCAACCATTCAACGAATTCTTTTATAGTCTTTGTAATATCATTTCCAGTGAAGACATCTAGGCATTATATGCAGAGCTATATTCAGATGCCCTGATTAGGTGGTCTTCATCTGATTTTTAGTCAAGATTTTGGAGTCTAGAGTGTAGATAAACAATCTTCTTACAGGAGTCTATCTTAACAAGACTTATTTCTGCCTTGGCCTACTGTACATTACACTAGCACATGAACAAACTACCATCTTGACATATATTTTCATAGCTTTTTATGGAGAAACTGCTGCTGACAATCTTTACTGCTGAAGAGTTATGTCTTGTGTCTATGGAAAGCTAGAAAACAATGCTTCCAGCTGCAGTCATTCAACCCCCCAAAACACCATCGGTTCTTTTAAAAGAAGAGTCATTTTTTTCCAGCTGGTTTTGAGAAGGTGCGATTCACTTCCACCATAAGGTTAGCCCCTAGAATGCATTAGTCCAGATTATGCATTTCTCCAGAAGGCTGACCCAGAGCAGCCTTGATACCTTTCACTCCCTTCTAAGCTGTCGTTGTCCCCATGTTGGGGACCTCATTGGATACTCCATGTCCTCCTGATGCCCTTGATCATTGGGGCATACATCCTAGGTTACCTTCTTTGGAAAGAACACTTTTTGGGGACCAACATTGAATGAGTGACTGCTATGTGCTAGACACTGCGAAGTCTACATATGATATTCACAGCAAGTCCATGAGTTAGGCACTCAAGTCCAATTTACAAATGAGGAAATTGAGGTTCAGAGATTTTAAGTCACTGTTCAGGTCAGTCTGATTCTGAAGATGTCTTCTAGTAAGTACACTCGAGAGTTCTGTACTTTTTGCTTTCCTCTTTAAATACAGTAACATTTACCTAGACCATTGTCCAATTATTTTGAACTATGATTGCTATTTCTCAAACCCATAGTTTTTGATTAAAAACATTTTTTTGCTAAGGTGTTAATGATTGATTTTACCTTTCTTAGGTGTATTTGCATTTTAAGAGTTTGCTCACCTAACCAATAAATACTTAAATATTTATAAACAAGCAGAATAGCTGCGGTGATTAACTCTCGAGGTTTAAGTCCCGGCTCTTCCCTTTACTAGTTGTGTAATTTGGTTAAGTTGCTTTAGTTCTGTGTCTCATCGCAATGATATAATTGTGAGAATTAAATAAAATAGCATATAGCTTTTAGAACAGTGTCTGGCATATTAAGTGTTTAAAAAGTTCTTTGAGAGAGAGAGTGAGTGACTCAACAAGCACATACTCTGTGTCAGGCACAGGGATGCTGTGGTGGTTAATTTTATGTGTCAACTTGGCTAGGCTATGGTTACCAGTGGTTTGTACAAACACTAGTCTAATTCTGTGATGGAAGGAATAAATAAGTTGGCCTTGGGTAAAACAGATTAGGTAATGTAATGTAATTACCTTTCATGATGCAATATAAATTAATATAATCAATCAATCAGTTGAGGGTCATACCAGTATGGGGTAGATCCTAAACCTAATCACTTCTGAGTTATAAGAAGACCAGAATAGACACAAATACACACATAGAGGAAGACAGACAACATGTGAGGATCTTCTACAAGCAAAGAAATGCCACTAGAAACTAGGAGAGAAGCTTACAGAAAGTATCAACATGGCTGAGCCTCTGATAAAAACATTTAGCCTTCAAAACTGTGAGAAAATAAGAAGGATCGGTCTTTGGAAAATATGGCCTCGGTGATAGAAACGATGTCAGAGATTGCATGATAGAAGTTTGCAAGACCGACTTACTCATTGCAAATACTTTTTTCAACAATGTAAACGGTGACTATACATGTGGACATCACTGGATGGAAAATACAGGAATCAAATCGACTATATCTGTGGAAAGAGACAATGGAAAAGCAGAACAAGGCTAGGGGCTGACTGTGAAACAGACTGAATGTTGACCAACAATTGCTCATATGCAAGTTCAAGTTGAAGCTGAAGAAAATTAAAGCAAGTCCATGAGATCCAAAATATGACCTTGAGTATATCCCACCTGATTTTGGAGACCATCTCAAGAATAGATTTGACACACTGAACACTAGTGTTTGAAGACTGGATGAGTTGTGGGAAGAATATCATACATGAAGAAAACAAAAGATCATTAAAAAGACAAGGAAGAAAGAAGAGACCAAAATGGATGTCATAAGAGACTCTGAAACTTGCTTTTGAACATACAGTAGCTAAAGTGAAATGAAGAAATGATGACATAAAAGAGCTGTACAGATTTCAAAGGGCAGCTCAAGAAGACAAAATAAAATATTATAATGAAAAGTGCAAAGAGCTGGAATTAGAAAACCCAAAGGGAAGAACACACTTGGCATTTCTTAAGCTGAAAGAACTGAAGAAAAAATTCGAGCCTTGAGTTGCAATTTTGAAGGATTCTATGGACAAAATACCTAATAATGCAAGAATCATCAAAAGCAGATGGAAGGAATACACAGAGGCACCGTACCAAAAAGAATTGGTCAATGTTCAGACATTTCAGGAGGGAGCATATGATCAAGAACTGATGATATTGAAGGAAGAAGTCTAAGCTGCACTGAAAGCATTGACAAAAAACAAGGCTCCAGAATTGACGGAATACCAATTGAGATGTTTCAACAAAGAGATGCAGCGATGGAGGTACTCACTTGTCTATGTCAAAGTTGGAAGTGAGTTAACTGGCCAACCAGCTGGAAGAGATCCATATTTGTGCCCATTCCAAAGAAAGGTGGTCCAACAGAATACAGAAGTTATTGAACAATATCATTAGTATCACACATGAGTAAAATTTTGTTGATGATTATTCGAAAACAATTGCAGCAGTACATCGATAGGGAACTGCCAGAAATTCAAGCCAGATTCAGAAGAGGACATGGAATGAGGGATATCATTGCTGATGTCAGATGAATCTTGGCTGAAAGCAGAGAATATCAAAAAGATGTTTACCTGTGTTTTATTGACTATGCAAAGTCATTCGACTGTGTGGATTGCAACAAATTATGGATAACATTGCAAAGAATGAGAATTCCAGAACATTTAATTGTGGTCATGCAGAACTTGTACACAGACCAAGAGCAGTCATTGGAACAGAGCAAGGGGCTACTACATGGTTTAAAATTAAGAAAGGTGTATGTCAAGGTTGCACTCTTTCGCCATACTTATTCAATCTGTATGATGAACAAATAATCCAAGAAGCTGGTCTATACGAAGAAGAATGTGGCCTCAAGATTGTGGAAGGCTCATTAACCACCTGCAGTATGCAGATGACACAACCTTGCTTGCTGAAAGCAAAGAGGAGTTAAAGCACTTACTAATGAAGATCAGAGTACAGCCTTCAGTATGGATTACACCTCAACATAAAGAAAACAAAAGTCGTCACAATTGGATCAATAAGCAAAGTCGTGACAAATGGAGAAAAGATTGGCGTTACCAAGGATTTCATTTTACTTGAATCCACAATCAATGTCCATGGAAGCAGCAGTCAAGAAATCAAACGACGCATTGCATTGGGCAAATCTTCTGCAAAAGACCTCTTTCAAGTGTTAGAAAACAAAGGTGTCATTTTGAAGACTAAGGTCAGCCAGACCCAAGCCATGATATTTTCAGTCACCACATACGCATGCAAAAACTGAACTATAATTAAGGAAGACAGAAGAATTGATGCCTTTGAATTATAGTGTTGGTGAAGAATGTTGAATATACCATAGACTGCCAGAAGAATGAACAAGTCCGTCTTGAAAGAAATGCAGGCAGAGTGCTCCTTGGAAGCAAGGATGGCAATGCTTCATCTCAAGTACTTTGGATGTATTATTAGAAGGGACCAGTTCCAGGAAAAGGACATTGTGCTTGGTAAAGTACAGGGTCAGTGAAAAAGAGGAAGACCTTCAAAGACATGGATTGACGCAGTGGCTGCAACGTGGTCAAATGTAATGATTGTGAGGATGACACAGGACTGGGTAGTGTTTCGTATACATAGGGTTGCTACAAGTGAGAATGGACTCTATGTCACCTAACAACAACAACACCAACAGCTAATTAAGACAGATATTATAGTGACATTAGCTCCTCAACTCAGATCTAGGACGACAGAACTTTGGCTACTTCAGAAAAATTTTTTTGTTCATTTGTTTGTTTTTGGCAATAAGAAAAATACAATAAAATAGTTGAAGTGTACTGAACACATTGTACGCCAGGCTCTAAACTAAGAGTTTTACTTGGATTATCTCATTTAATCCTCAACAATTCTATGAGGAACCACTATCCCCTTTGTATAGAAAGGCGACCTAGGAGGGGAGCTGGGATTTGGCCCCAGGCAGTCTGACTGCAGAGCCTGCCTACGCTTAACAACACTTCTTAGCTCTGGTGCTTACAAGTGATGTCATTCTCTCACACTGCTCTCCCTGTCAGAGTTCTCCAGCCTCCTCACGCGCTCTGGCCTTCTTTCCCATATTAGTGCATGGTAATTTGTTGCCAGACTATTTTTCTTTTTAAACCAGTGCGGTCTGTGTTAGAGAGCTTTGTGTGGATGAGCAATGGGACACTTGGCTGGGGCTACCGTTTATAGAAGAGATACAAAGGATGAGCAACAAGCAAGTTGGCCAAATGTGAATATTTATATTTTTCCAGATAATTAACTATGGCAGCTTGCAAGTGAGATATTTGCCAGTGCTCGTGAACATTACTCAGCAATGTTATCTTTTGATTAAACAACATATGTTCTCTGATAATGCATCTGCATTAGGATAAAGACAAAGGAGCCAAGAAGCTCACAAACTGGAATTTCTTAGATTTGGTGGCTGTCAGCCAGATTCTTGTGTATTTCAGGACTTTCAAGGGAGAAAGAGAGACTAGGGTTCTGCTGATTATGCATTGTTCTTTTCTAAATCACCTACAATCAATATTGTCAGTGTTAATAATGGCAATACTACTCTACGCAAAGAACACTGGACTAAATTTGGTAGTAGGAAAGAAAATGAGTAGTTTCATGAATTAGGGTTTGGTGACTTTGTTAGACCTACATGGCTGGGTTCCACCCAGAGTCTGACTCACTAGGGCTGGGCTGGTTTGAGATTGGCTAATGTAAAGTTTGGCAGTTTGAACCCACCCAGTGGCACTGTGGAAGAAAAGCCTGGTGAACTGCTTCTGTAAAGACTACAGCCAAGAAAATCCTGCGGAGCTCAGTTCTACTCTGTAACACGCAGGGTTGCCATGAATCAGAATCAACTTGAGGGCAAAGGGTTTGGTTTTGTTTTTTGGCGGTGGAGCCCAAGAATCTTCATTTCTAACAAGCTCCTCAGTGCTGCTGGTGCTGTTGGTTTGGGAGCCTGCTGGTCCGAGAACCACTGACCTTGGTTAAGGTTTGGATTATGGAAGTCAGCACATGTAGATAATGGTTGACCTGAGGTTCCACAGGATATTCAAGATGTGTTTCTTCTAGCATATTCTGAAAGATTCATATGCATTTTCATTTATTAAGAGTACCAGTGGATTGATGAACAGTATCTGGCATAAAATCAATTTTGTGGTTAGCCAAGAATTCTAAACTGGACCCTAATTATAAATTTACAAGTTATTTTTCCTGCTGTTGCCATAAACAGATCTTCAGAAATACGTGAAAAAGCAGCATGCAAGAGAAAATGCCCATGTGTGGACATCACAGTGGCTGAGCCAGTGCTGTGTGTTCTGTTGGTTGGTTCATTGGTGGTCAGTGTAGCTGTCACCATTCAGGACTTTTCTCAGCAACTCCTCAGTTCCTCATGGGCTTCCTTCTTAGGAAAAGCACTCTGGATGGGACCCAACTTGGTCTGCATTCCAGAATTATGGGACCATAGCATTATTTTTGGGTTATTTGGGTGATTTATTAATACGCTAGGACAGTTACAAACATTGTAAATAATCTAAATTCAAACCAAACCAAATATGAAAATAAAACAAGATTGCCTGAACCATAGCTCATTGCATGGCGGTCCACATCAGCAAGTATTATTTCTAGAATAAAAAGAGTCAGGCTCACTTTTAGATGGGGGTTAAAACTATGGCATGTCAGGAGTTCCAGCAAAATGGCAGTCTAGATAGAAGCACCAGCAAAGATCCAAAAAAATAAGCCAAACAGAGAAAACAACAATTCTGAAACCCTAAAACATCAAATGAAGAGATGAAGAACTCAGCCAAGCACCAAATGGAGTGAGAAAACTGACAGAGAATGGAGAGCTAAGAGAGATTCATGCAGAGGTCCTGTATCAGCTAATGCAGTGCGGATCCACTATCTTGGACTCCTATTGGAGACCAGCAAATAGAGGGTACAAGAAAGCAGCTTCACGGAGCTTCCAGCAGGAGACAAAACAACTGGTAATTTGTGATATATGCTTTCCCACCCCCCACCCTTCTTCACACCCACTCGGCCTCTTCTGCTTCCCGCGGCCACAGTCTCTTGGCCGGGAAGCACCGGCTGCTTGGATTCCACCTGCCCGCACTGGCTGGCTCCTTGAGTGCCATTTGTTGGCTGCTGGTGTTGCTTTTTTCCACTTCTTATGATTTCTTCCTTACCTCTCAACACCTCCCTCCCCTTTCGCTCAAATACCTGGCTCCGTGTGCCATCTTCGCATCTTCCTGAGGGGCTGTGGAGCTCTGTTTGAGTGTGGAACTGCTTCCCGGTCTGGGCTGCCATGCTCGTGGGATCCCGGGATTTTGTTTGTTTTGAATTGTTTGTTTGCTTTCTTTCCCTTTTCTTGAGGCAGGAGCCCGTTCTGGCTGGGCGGTGCTGCTTGGCTTGGGACCTATCCCCTCGGCTTGCCCAGATGTCCAGGAGGGAGCCCTGAGGGCATTTCTTTTTTCATGTTTTTTTTCCTGTTTTTTGGGAGCTTTTCTTGTTCTGTTTTTTTTTTTTTTTTTTAACATTTCTTCTGTTTTCTTTTCCTCTTTTTCCCTTTCTGACTTTCTTCTTTACTCAGTTTCTCATCTCTCTATACCTTCCTTCTCTTCCTGTTCCCTGAATACCTGGTGCTGAATACCTCTACGTCTTCTAGCCAGGCTGTACTGCAACACAACAACTTCCCCAGACCTCATAGCTGCACCAGTGGGATCCCTGGGATCTTTGCTGTTCTTTTTCATTTCTATTTTTTATTCTTTCTTTTCTTTTTTTTCTTCTTCCCCTTTTTGTTTTTCTCCATTTCATAGTCTCTCATCTGTCCACTCCAATGGCAATACCCTTAGCACTCTTTTTTGTTTGTATGTTTTTGGCTCCTGCTCCTCTCTCCTCTCTCCCATATCCATCTTAGCTCCACACATAAGAATCTCCCCCCTCCATCCTGCCTACCTGCACTGTGCGCTTAACATCACACCACCAAGCAGCACAGTCACGGCCAACTGGAACCTGCCCTGCACTGATTACAAACCAACCCTGGTGGCTATAGTAAGTGCCACAAACAACCCATCCCAGGAACTCCTCTTCAGCTAGACCTACCCTGCCGTACCATACCTGAGCGACGGACACTGCCAACTGGAGAAGGAGGTAAAAAGTATCATGCCCACAGATGAGCAAACAACAAAGAATACACAGCCAGCCTGCTCAGACATAGCCAAATTAAAAAAAAAAAAAGGATGAAAAAAACCAAATCTGTAATCAATAAACGAGAAAAATAACTACTGAATGTCCTGAAGAAAGCAGACAATATCAAAACATTTAAAAAAACAGGACAGGATGGTTCCAGTAGGCATCCAAAATAAAACACCATATGACCTTCCAGTGGAAGAAAAGGCACTACAACTACCTGATAGGGAATTCAAATCTCTAACACTCAGAATTATCCAAGAGTTGAAGCAAAAAGCAGACAAAAATGAGGAAAAATAGACAAATTCAAAGAAAAGGCACACAAATTCATGGAAAATACAGAAAAAATGGAAGAATTCAGAAAAATAATGCAGGGACAAAATGTCAAAATAAATTCACAACTAGAAATTATACAAA
>NW_004443969.1:271893-274257 GCF_000243295.1 Trichechus manatus latirostris
CAGATAAACAGAAATTAAGGGAATATGTAAAAACCAAACCAAATTTACAAGAATTATTAAAGGGAGTTCTTCAATCTGAGAACAAACAACTTCAGCTCACAAGCTGAATCTAAGAAGCAGGATCATACTAGCCAGATACCAATCTAGGAAATGAACTCTCAAGGGTTATCCAAAACCAAAAGAAATACAGCAGGGAATCAGAGCAGTTAATCTGTAAATGATAACATCAGAACAATAAAAGAGGGAATAAACAGTGTAGGTATAGAATCTTCTAATGGAGAGGAAGGCAAGGCGATACCAATTAATAGTAGACTGCTTCAAATTTAGAAAGATAAGGGTAAATTTCATGGTAAACACAAAGAAAGTTAAAAAAACATGCTCATCAAAATAAAGAGGAAAAACATAAAGTCTCAGCAACAACAAAACCTACAAAAACAAAAGAAATGAAAAAAAAAATCCACAGGCAAAAGTAATTCAGCACAGGAGAGTAAGAAGAACAAAGAAAATATCAGCACCACAAAAATAAAGCGCTAGAAAATGACAGCAACAAACTCACATCTATCAATAATTACACTGAATGTAAATGGACTCAGTGCACGCATAAATAGACAGAGAGTGAAAGAATGGGTAAAAAACAGGATCCATCAATATGCTGTCTACAAGAGACACACCTTAGAAACAAAGACGTGAATTTGTTAAAAGTCAGAGGTTGGAAAAAATATATCAAGCTAACAACTATCAAAAAAGAGCAGGAGTGGCAATACTAATCTCAGATTAACTAGACTTTACAAACAAAATCCACCATAAAAGACAAAGAAGGACACTATATAATGATTAAGGGGATGATCCAGCATAAAGACATAACCATAATAAACATCTCCCCACCCAATGACAGGGTTCCAAAATACATAAAACAAACTCTAACAACACTGACAAGAGAAATTGACAGTTCCACAATAATAGTAGGAGACTTCAACACACCACTCTCAGTAAAGGACAGAACAACTAAGAAGAAAGTAAACAAAGATACAGACTACCTACAGGGCACAATCAGCCAACTTGACCTCATAGACATATATAGAACACTCCATCCAACAGCTGCAAAATACACATTCTTTTCCAATGCACATAGAATGTTCTCCAGAATAGACCATATCTTAGAACATAGAGAAATACTCAACAAGATCCAAAACATTCTTCTCTGACCACAATGCCATCAAGGTAGAAATTAACAACAGAAAGAGCAAGGAAAAAAAAAAATCGATTACATGGAAACTGAATAATACCCTGCTTACACATCAGTGGGTAATAGAAAAAATCAGAGATGGAATAAAAAAATTCCTAGAATCAAATGAGAATGAAAACACATCATACCAAAACCTCTGGGACACAGCAAAAGAAGTCCTCAGAGGACAATTTATAGCAATAGATGCACACTTCAAAAAGAAGAAAGGGACAAAATCAAAACATTAACTACACAACTCAAACAAATCAAAAAAGAACAGCAAAAAATGCCCACAGCCACCGGAAGAAAGCAAATAATAAACACCAGAGCAGAAATAAATGAAATAGAGAACAGAAAAACAATAGAAAGAATCAACAAAACCAAAAGTTGGTTCTTTGTCATCAAAAGAAAAACAGGAGAGGAAGCAAATAACACAAATAAGAAATGAAATGGGTGACATTACAACAGACCCAACTGAAAGAAAAAGGATCATAACAGAATGTTATGAAAAACTATACTCCAACAAATTTGAAAACCTAGAGGAAATGGATAAATTTCTAGAAACACACTACCTACCCAACTACAACACAGTGATGTTGAAAATCTGAACAGACCCATAAGAAGAGAAAAAATTGGAAAGGTAATAAAAAAACTCCCAACAAAAAAAGCCCTGACCCAGATGGCTTCACTGGAGAATTCTACAAAACATTCACAGAAGAGCTTGTACCAGTACTACTCAAGGTATTTCGGAGCATAGGAAAGGAAGCAACACTTCCAAATTCATTCTATGAAGCCAGCATAACCCTGACACCAAAACCAGGCAAAGACGGCACAAAAAAAGAAAATTACAGACCAATATCTCTCATGAATATAGATGCAAAAATTCTCAACAAAATTTTAGTCAATAGAATTTAGCATCTTATAGAAAAAATAAGACACCACGACCAAGTAGGATTCATACCAGCTATGCAAGGATGTTTCAACATTAGAAGATTAGCCAATGTAATCCACCACATAAATAAAAGGAAAGAAAAGAATCACAGGATCATCTCAATTGATGCAGAAAAGGCATTTGACAAAGTCCAACACCCATTCCTGTTAAAAACTCTCAATAAAATAGGTAAAGAAGGGAAATTTCT
>NW_004443969.1:274357-288396 GCF_000243295.1 Trichechus manatus latirostris
AACAGGAACAAGACAAGGATGCCCTTTATCACCACTCCTATTTAACCTCGTGCTGGAAGTTCTAGCTAGAGCAATAAGGCAAGAAAAAGAAAGAAAGGGCATCCAAATTGGTGGTGAAGAAGTTAAACTGTCCCTGTCTGCAGATGATATGATACTATACATAGAAAACCCTAAAGACTCCACGAAAAATCTACTGGAACTAATAGAAAGATTCAGCAGAGTAGCAGGATACAAGATAAACATACAAATATCAATTGGATTCCTATATACCAATAAAGAGAACAATGAAAAGGAAATCAGGAAAACAATACCATTTATAATAGCCCCTAAAAAAAATAAAATACTTAGGAATAAGTCTAACCAGGGATGTAAATGACCTATTCAAGGAAAACTACAAAACACTACTGCAAGAAACCCAGAGGGATCTACATAAATGTAAAAACATACCATGCTCATGGATAGGTAGACTCAACATTGTGAAGATGACAATTCTACCCAAAATAATTTACAAATACAAAGCTAACCCGATCCAAATACCAACAACATTCTTCAAAGAGATGGAATAACTAATCAT
This sequence comes from Trichechus manatus latirostris, assembly GCF_000243295.1. Taxonomy (NCBI): domain Eukaryota; kingdom Metazoa; phylum Chordata; class Mammalia; order Sirenia; family Trichechidae; genus Trichechus; species Trichechus manatus. The sequence continues at coordinate 274,932 of NW_004443969.1, forward strand.
TAACTTTATATGGAAAGGGAAGAAGCCCCAAATAAATAAAGCACTATGGAAGAAGAAGAGTAAAGTTGGAAGACTCACACTACCTGACTTCAGAACCTACTATACAGCTAAGGTAGTCAAAACAGCCTGGTACTGGTACAACGCAGATACATTGACCAATGGAACAGAATTGAGAACTCAGATGTAAATCCATTCACCTATGGTCACCTGATCTTCAACAAGGTCCCAAAGTCCATCAAATGGAGAAAAGACAGTCTTTTTAACAAATGGTGCTGGCGAAACTGGATATCCATCTGCAAAAAAATGAAACAGGACTCATACCTCACGCCATATACAAAAACTAATTCAAAATGGATCAAAGACCTAAATATATATGACTATTTTGCTTCCTCTAAACAAGAAGGATATCTTCCTGAATATTTCAATTAAATTTTAAGCTTCTAACTTTAATAAAGTTTCATTAAAACAAGACAAAACAACAACAAAATAAACTATGGCATGTCTGATCCAGCATGGTTAGAGTCAGAATTTCCCTAGAATTCATAGACTCCTTCTACTAGTTTATTCTAAGGTGACCGAACCAGAATCATCCTCCTTGTCTTTTATATCCCACTGCTGCTTTAATTCCCTTTTTCTGGCCCACAGCATCATGAGGACTAGGCATAAACCAAACCCATTGCCATCAAGTCAATTCCTACTCACAGTGACCCTGTAGGACAGAGAGAACTGCCCCATAGGGTTTCCAAAGAGTGGTAGGTGGATTCAAACTGCCAGTCTTTTGATTAGCAGTAGAGCTCTTAACCACTGCTCCACCAGGGCTCCTGAGGACTAGGCATATGTCAACTTTAATCAATAGTCAAGTTATCCAGGGTGTTGGATTCTGAAATGAGGGCTCCGAATAGTTGTGAGGCAACAGGGGGACACTGAGGTATCTAATTATTTGCCTAAGCCAGTGGTTCTCATCTGGGGGTGATTTTGACCCCCAGTGGATGTTTGGCTGTGTCTGGAGACATCTTTCGTTGTCACAATTGGAGGGGGGAGTGCTATTGACAGCCCCAAACCAAACCAAACCTGTTTCCTTGAGTCGATTCTGACTCATAGTGACCTTATAGGACATAGTAGAACTGCCCCATTGGGTTTCCAAGGAGCAGCTGGTGGATTCAAACTGCCAACGTTTTGGTTAGCAGCCTGAGCTCTTAACCACTTTGTCACCGGGGCTCCATTGACAGCCCACTACAGCACAAATTTATCCAGCTCCAAATACCAATAGTCCTATGTCATGGATTGAATTATGTCACCCAAAAAATGTGTGTATAAATTTGGCTGGGCCATGATTCCCGGTATTGTGTGATTTTCCTATATGTTGTAAATCCTTCCTCTATGATGTTAATAAGGGAGGATGGGTGACAGTTGTGTTAGTAAGGCAGGACTCAATCTAGAAGTTTGGATTGTGTCCTGAGGCAATCTCTTGAGATATAAAAGAAAGAAGCAAGCAGAGAGACATGGGGACTTCACACCACCAAGAAAGCAGTGCCAGGAGCAGAGCGTGTCCTTTGGACCCAGGGTCCCTGCAGGGAGAAGCTCCTAATCTGGGGGAACATTGATGAGAAGGCTGGCAGAAAGAGAAAGCCTTCACCTGGAGCTGACCGCCTGAATTTGGACTTTTAGCCTACTTTACTGTGAAGAAATAAATTTGTCTTTGTTAAAGCCATCCACTTGTGGTATTTCTGTTATAGCAGCACTAGATGGCTAAGATACTCTATGTTTGAGAAATGTCCCTGGGTGGCACAAATAGTTTGCGCTCGACTGGGTTTGAACCCACCCAGTGGCATCAAGGAGAAAGGCCTGACAATCTGCTTCTATAAAGATTACAGCCAAGAAAACCCAATGGAGGAGTTCTGCTCTGTAACACATGGAGTCGCTGTGAGTCGGAATAGACTCGATGCCAATTGTTGTTTGAGAAACTCTGGCCTGGAGCATAAGGAATGGAGCCGAGGTGCCCTTAGTTCACTGGATGCCTTGGGAAGGATAAGTCATCATAGCTTGTGATGTCTCGGTTAAGCCAAATGATCTAAGAGGCCCATAGAGTGACTGGACAGCCCTTGGTGCTGGTGAGTCAGGCAGGGCATAGGTAGGAAGGTGTGTTCTCATCCATTTGTGCAGAACCCAGCCAGCGCAGGGAATGTGGCCTTCACTCTGAAGTCTGAGAAATAAACAGGCCCTTTCCCCTTATCGCAGGGAGCTGCAGGAGTCATCAAATGGCATTTTGAAGGCAGAGTTATGTTTCTTTCCCTTCAAACACAGTGTTCAGTTAATTTATTCTGCTGGGATGTGGAGTAGACCCACGCTGGACAATGTGTGGAAATGCATGCCTATACCTCATTATCTCTAATGGGAGTTTCTTGCTTGCAGATTTAGTGTCCTATTTGGTCTGCTTCTATAACACCTGTCAGTCGGCCACTTTCCTGCTATGCCATTAATATTTAAATAACGCTATTTAAACTTCAGACTGCGCCTACAGCAATATTAAAACACATCTTTCAGTTTCTGTAGATGGTGATGCAAAGGACTGGAAGTGGAAACTTGCAGGAGACAGAGAACACGTAATATTGCTACTGGGGAGGGAGGAGCAGCCACATCTATTTCCATTGTATTAGTATCACTAGTACCTAAGGTTGCTGCTGCTCCTTTTTTGTTTTTCTGGACAGAAATCTACATCTTTTGGTTGAATTGTTGCAAAGCCTAACTGTGGGGTGTGAATTCTACCTAGACTAACCCTGAGTGAACTGGAGAGGCAGGGAGCTTGTCTCGAGGGCTCCTTCAGGGTTTCTGTCCCTCTCCCACTGCCTAAGGCCTGCCCGCTTTCCTCCACTACCTCCCTTCTTAAGTCTTGGTCGCTCTTATCTCTGTAGTCTGCTTAAGTCTCATTTCCAGGGAAATGCTTGCTCTGGGTTTCTCTACCTGCCTTTGTCTGTTGTGCCTCTCATTCTTAGTAGAGGGAACTCTTCTCCGTCCTTGTTGCTTTGTGAAGGAGCTCACGGACAAATTTACACCTGAGGTAAATAAGGAAGGATATAGTAGTAAACATTTGGAGTCCCTGGGTGGTGCAAACAGTTAACATGCTCTGTTGCTAACAGAAAAGTTGTAGGTTTGAGTTCACTCAGAAACACCTCAGAAGAAATGCCTGTCGATCTACTTCCAAAAAAATGAGCCATTGAAAACCCTATGGAGTACAGTTCTACTCTGACATACATGGGGTCGTCATGAGTTGGAATTGACTTTATGGTAACTGGTTTTATGAGGATTGGTGGTTCGGTGGTAGAATTCTTGCCTTCCATGTGGGAGACTGGGGTGCAATTCCCAGCTAATACACCTCACGCACAGCCACTACCCATCTGTCAGAGGAGTGTTGCTGTGATGCTGAACATATTTCAGTAGAGCTTCCAAACTCAGATGTACTAGGAAGAAAGGCTTGGTGATCTAGTTCTGAAAATCAGCTAATGAAAACCTTATGGATCACAACAGTCTGATCCACATCGATCGTGGGGGTTATGCAGGACCAGGCAGTGCTTTGTTCCATTGTGCATGGAGTAGCCAGGAGTCGAGGCCTACTTGACTGCAAGTAACAACAACAAAGGAAACATTTGCTAGTTTTTGGCCACTTAGCATCCACCCTCTGCCACTCCTTCTATGAGGTCTTGGTGTGACAATAAACTCAGGTGCCTGACTCCTACCGTGGACAACAGGGACTCCCATCCTTTCCTTCCAAGTGCGTATTCTCCCCTGGGACATGAAAGTAGGATTCATTCCTCTCAGTGGTCTCTCCCTGAGATGACTGTTCCTGCTCCTTGGAGCTTTCTTGGTTCTTCCTGTAGCCAAACCTGGTTAAATAATGGTCCATTAATTCTGCACTCCCTTATTCTGTCCTTCCGAGAACTTTCCTTTTGTCAAATAAAACAGAATACCAAATGGGCCTTTTCATGTTGTCTGAGAATTTTGTCTGAAAATCAAAGCTGAGAAACAGTATTTGACCAACACACCACAAGGTTAAACTACTTTTGTGACCCTTAGCTGTTTTGCCACTTCTTGCCTTTATTAAAAAGGCTTGTTAGAAATGTAACAATCTTTGTTGGTTACCACGGATGGGAGGGGTGGGGGGAAATATTAAATAAGGAATAGATAAGTGGTATCTTGGGTGAAGGGTGAGACAGTACACAATACAGGGGAAACTATCACAACTTGTACAAGGAAAGGTCATGGAAGCCCCACAGACACATCCAAACTCCCTGTGGGATTGAATTGCTGAGTGGAGGGCTGTGCGGACCATGGTCTCGGGGAACATCTAGCTCAACTGGCATGACACAGCTTATAAAGACAATGTTCTACATTCTACCTTGGTGAGTAGTGTCTGGGGTCTTAAAAGCCTGTGAGCGGCCATCTAAGATACTCCACTGGTCTCATCCTTTCGGGAGCAAGGGAGAATGAAGAGAACAGGATACAAGGAGAAGATTAGTCCAAAGGACTAATTGTCCACAGCTACCAAGGCCTCCACCAGACTGAGTCCAGTACAGCTAGATGGTGCCCGGCTACCACCACTGACTGCTCTGACCAGGATCACAACAGAGGGTTCTGGACAGAGCTGGAGAAGGATGTAGAGCATAATTCTAACTCACAAAAAAAAAAAGACCAGATTTACTGGTCTAAAGGAGACTGGAGAAACCCTGAGAGGATGGCCCCCAGACACCCTTTTAGCTCAGTGGTGAAGTTACCTCTGAGGTTCACGGTTCAGCCTGGGAGTGGACAGCCCTGTAAAACCAAATGAGACTAACGAGGCACAGAAGACCAGTGACAAGGGCCAGAAGGCAGAAGGGGACAAGGAAGCTGGTGATAGGGAACCCAAGGTTGAGTAAGGATATTTGTTGATGTGTTGTGAGATTGTTAACCATTGTCATAGGGTAACATGTGTAGTAACTGTTAAATGAGAAACTATTTTGTTCTGTAAGCCTTCATCTTAAGTGAGAATAGCAGCACAATTGGAAGAGCGTAGTCAATGTCACTGAACTGTGCATGTAGAAATTTTTGAAATGGTGTATCTTTGGCTATGTGTATTTTTACCAAAAAAAAAAAGGTTGAGAAGTTAGAGGGTTGATATGTTGTGGGGTTGTTAACCAATGTCATAAAACAACATGTGTACTACTGTTTCATGAGAAACTATTTCTTCTGTAAGTCTTCACCTGAAGTACAATAAATAAATAAATAAATTTAGGAAAAAAAAAAAAAGGCCTGTTAGTTTCCTATTGTGGCTGTAACAAATTATCACAGACTTGGTGGTTTAAAACAACACAAACTTATTATCTTACAGTTCCAGAAATCAGAAATCTGACATGGGTCTCACTAAGCCAAAGTCAAGGTGTTGGCAGAGCTGCGTTTCTTCCTGGAGGCCTTGAAGGACAGTATGTTTCTCTGTCTTTTCCTGCTTCTAGTTGCTGCCCATATTCCTTGACTCATGGCTCTTTTCCATCTTCAAAGCCAGAGTTTGCATCCCTCCGACCTCACTTCCATTGTCACGTCTCCTTCTCTGACTCTCACTCTCCTGCCTTCCTCTTCCTCTTGTAAAGACTTTGTGATTACATTGGGCCCACCCAGATAATCCAGGACAGTCTCCCTGCTGCAAGATGCATAGCTTAATTGTATTTGCAAAATCTCCTTTGCCATGTAAGGTGACATTTTCACAAGTTCCAGGGATTAGGGTGCGGGCATCTTTGGGAGGCCATTATTCTGCTCACCGTAAAAGGGAGAGGATTTTTTTTCCCACTAATTCATTCCCTATATATTTTTTCTTTTCCTTTCTGCTGTTTTTGGTAACTTTTTAAAGCTGTAAAATAAAACACATATCTAGAAAACCAGAATTTATAGTCTAGTGAATTATTGTAAAGCAAACGCCCTTTTAACCAGGTCAAGAAATAGAACTTTGTCAGCTACCCAAGAAAGTCCCCAATTTGTCCCATCCCAATCACAGCCCCTTCCCTCTCTCCCACTGTGGCCTAACTTTTTAGTAATCAGGCTTTATCCCTCAAGTGTGCATCTCAGACCCCGTAGTCTTGCTCATTTAAAAAACTTAATATGGCTGTTAAATCTCTTTTTATCTCTATTTTTCTACTCTGACACACGTGGGGTCACCATGAATTGGAATTGACTTGGCAACGGAGACTTAAAAATGTATCTTGAGTATCTTTCCTTGTTAATACATGGAAAGCTCTTTTTTTTTAAAAAAAAAAAAAAACAGATGATTAGAATTCCACTGCATGGATGAACCATAATTGATTTAATCAGTTATCTTGATAAACAGGTAGGTTGTATCCAAGATTTTCCTATTCAGATAAGGCTGCAAAGAATAAGTGTGAGTATGTGTGTGTGTGTTTGCATGTTGGAACTTCTGTGTCAAAGCAGGGGCGGGGGAGAGTTTTTCTTTACTAATACAGGTACCCCAGCTGGGATGGAAGGAAACCCTGGTGGTGTAATGGTTAAGTGTTTGACCACTAACCAAAAGGTCGGCTGTTCTAATCCACCAGGTGCTCGTTAGAAACCATATGGGGCTGTTCTACTCTGTCCTATAGGGTCACTATGGATCAGAATCAGCTCGACAGCAACGGGTTTTGATTTGGTTTAGTTGGGATGGAAGGAGCCCTGGTGGTGCAGTGGTTAAGAGTTAGGCTGCTAACCGAAAGGTTTGAACCACCAGCTGCTCCGTGGGAGAAAGATGTGGCAATCTGCTTCTGTAAAGATTACAGCCTTGGAAACCCTATGGGGCAGTTCTACCCTGTCCTACAACGTTGCAGCAATGGGTTTTTGATTAGTTGAGATGGGAATTTTTAGGTAGCACTCCTTTTCTGTGCTTTCACTAGCTCTGATTCTTTTGCCCCAGACAGTATTGGGCCTTTCCAGAGGGTAAGTCTTTATAACGTAAGAATTTGAGGAAAGTAAAGGCAGGAAGAGGGGCACTGGTAATTCAATGTTTGAATTCTCTCCTCCCATGCAGGAGACTCTGGTTCAAATCCCTGCTTATGCACCTCAAGCACAGCCATCACCCATTTGTCAGTGGAGGCTTGTGTATTACTATAATGCTGAACAGGTTTCAGCAGAGCTTCCAGTCTAAGATGACTAGGAAAAAAGACCTGGCAATCTACATCCAAAAATCAACCAGTGAAAACCCTATGGATCATAATGGTCTGATCCCCTTGTACCTGGGGTCACCATGAGTCAGGGGCTGACTCAATGGCAGCTAACAACAACAAAGGCAGGAAAGAATGCTTAGTCTAGAGTTTGGTATCTCTGCATAGAGTGTGATGAGGGTGCCCTTAGGAAGAGGGGACTGATATTGCTTCCTTCTCAGATTTTAGATCACTTTTCTCATACAAGGAACTGGAGTAATAACACCAGCCCCCAGAGTTATGAGGCTAAAATGAGATTGGAGAGGAGTTCTCAGTAAATAGGTGCTCGATAAATGTTAGGCACACAGCAGTTCTGTTAGCAAGGATATTTGATGGGCCCTTGCTCAATTCACTTTCTCCTTACTACAAAGAGAAATATGACAGGTGCCAGAGGAGCAGTAGCTGAACAAAACCATGTGTTGGTGACCATTGTTCTTAGTGTGTGGTCTCAGAAGATCCAGTGATTCTATGTCTCAGTGTTCTCAGTTGATGCCATGTACACAGGTTTGATGCTGGGACAGCCTCCCTGCTCCTTTAGCAGAGCACCAGCTGGTCAGGCTGATGAAGTCTCTGGTCTATGTGGCCCTTTCTGTCTCTTGGGCTAGTACTTTCCTTGTGTCTTTGGTGTTCTTCATTCTCCTTTACTCCAGGTGGTTGGGACCAATTGATGCATCTTAGATGGCCACTTGCAAGCTTTTAAGATCCCAGAAGCCACTTAACAAAGTAGGTTGCAGAAGATTTTCTTAATAAACTTTGTTATGCCAATTGACCTAGATGTCCCCTGAAACCATGGTCCTCAGTCCCCGTCCCTGCTACTCTGTCCCTCGAAGTGTATGATTGTGTTCAGGAAACTTATTAGCTTTGGTTTAGTCCCATTGTGTTGACTTCCCCTGTAGTGTGTGCTGTCCTTCCCTTCACCTGAGATAATTCTTGTCTACTATCTAGTTAGTGAATAACCCTCACCCTCGCTCCCCATCCTCGTAACCATCAAAGAATGTTTTCTTCTATGTTTTAAACTTTTTCTTGAGTTCTTATAATAGTGGTCTTACAGAATACTTGTCCTTCTGTGACTGACTAAATTCACTCAGCATAATGCCCTCCAGATTCCTCCATGTTATGTTTCACGGCTTCGTCGTTGTTCTTTATTGTTGTGTAGTATTCCATTGTGTGAATGTACCATATTTTTTTTATCCATTCATCCATTGATGTGCACCTAGGTTGTTTCTATCTTTTTTGCTATCGTGAACAGTGCTGCAATGAACATGGGTGTGCATATATCTATTTGTGTGATGGCTTTTATTTCTCTAGGCTATATTCCAAGGAGCGAGATTGCTGGATGGTATGGTGCTTCTATTTCTAGCTTTTTAAGGAAACACCAAATCGATTTCCAAGGTGATTGAACCATTTTCTATCCCCATCAAGAGTGTATAAGTGTTCCAGTCTCTACACAACCTCTCCAGCATTTATTATTTTGTGTTTTTAGATTAATGCTAGCCTTGTTGGGGTAAGATGGTGTCTCATTGTAGTTTTGATCTGCATTTCTCTAATGGATAATGATCATGAGCATTTCTTCATGTGTCTTTTTGCCACTTGAATGTCTTCTTTGGTGAAGTGCCTGTTCATATCCTTTGCCCATTTTTTATTTGGGTTATTTGTCTTTTTGTTGTTAAGGTTTTGCAGTATCTTGCAGATTTTAGAGGTTAGATGCTGATTGGATTTGTCACAGCCAAAAATTTTTTTCCCAGTCTGTAGGTTGTCTTTTGACTCTTTTGGTGAAGTCTTTTGATGAGCATAAGTGTCTGATTTTTAGGAGCTCCCAGTTATTTAGTCTCTCTTCTGGTGTTTGTGCATTGTTACTTATGGTTCATATTCTGTCTAGGGCATGGAGAATTTTAAGTAAGAGAGTGACCTGACTGTATTGGTGTGTAGAAAGAGCATTCTGGTAACAGTGTGGTAATGGATGGAGGAGGAAGACACTGGGTGAGAAGCAGGTGAGGAGTGTCCCCTAAATCTGGGATAGTGGGGATGGGAGGCTGTGACCCACAAGAGAGAGAAAAGAGGAATTGGTGATGGATGAGGGAAAGGGCAGAGGGCAGAGTCCTGATGACTTCCAGGTTTTTGGCTTGGATACTGTCTTAGTCATCTAGTGCTGCTATAACAGAAAAGCCTCAAGTGAATGGCTTTAACAAAGAGAAATTTATTCTCTCACAGTCTAGGAGGATAGAAGTATGAATTCATGGTGCCAGCTCCAGGGGAAGGCCTTCTCTCTCTGTTGACTCTGGCAGAAGGTCCTTGTCAGCAATCTTCCCCAGTCCAGGAGCTTCTCAGTGCAGGGACCCTGGGTCCAAAGGATGGGCTATTATCCTGGCTATTGTTTCTTAGTGGTATGAGGTCTCCCTGTCTCTCTGCTTGCTTCTGTATTTTATATCTCAAAAGAAATTGGCATAAGACACAACCTAATCTTATAGATTGAGTCCTGCATCATTGACATAACTACCTTTAATCCTGCCTGATTAACATTATAAAGGTAGGGTTTACAACACATAGAATAATCACATCAGACGACAAAATGGTGGACAATCACACAATACTGGGAATCACAGCCTAGCCAAGTTGACACATATTTTTGGGGAACACAATTCAATCCATGACAGATACCAAACCAGTTGCTGTGGAGTTGATTCCAACTCATTGCAACCCTGTGCCTATCAAAGTAGAACTGTGCTACATAGGGTTTTCAATGGCAAATTTTTAGATGTAGATCACCAGGCCTTTCTTCTGAGGTGCCTCTGGGTGAACTTAAATCTCCAACATTTTGGTTAGCAGCAGAGCATGTTAACCGTTTACACCACCCAGGGACTCCTTGGCTTGGATAGCAGTGCCATTTTTGAGCTGAATGCACAGGAAGAGAAGCTGGTGCTGCCTGAAGGCTGAAGAGTTCAGTTTGGCAGTGACTTTGAGTTGCCTGAGGGATGTCTAAATGGAGCTGTCCAGTAGTCAGTTTGACAGGTGAGTCTGGCTTGGGAGTGAGATCAGGGCTGATGACAGCATAAACCAGTCTCCATTTATGTTCTTTTGCCATATTTGTTTATTTTTCTGTAAATATCCCTCTCTTTCTTTCATGTCTGCATCCTTTCCTACTCCTTTACAGCTGCCTTCTTCTATGGTGAAGGCCACGCCACCTAGCTCTTTGTATTTCCTCCAAACCCAAGACTCCTATGATGGTGTTCCTCTCCAGTGGGTCCTTGATAACTACTACTACCTGCTTGTTCAATCAGAGATGAGTTGCTAATGTCTGAAAGTAGTAAACTAGCTGTGATGGATTGAATTGTGTCCCCCAAAAAATGTGGGTAGCAACTTGGCTAGGTCATGATTCCCAGTATTGTATGATTGTGTTATCTGATGTGATTTCCTTATGCGTTGTAAACTCTACCACTATAATAAGATTATATGTGATCTCCTCATGTGTTATAAATTCTATCACTGTGATGAGGTTATACTGATGAGGTTGACAAGATTAGTGTCTTAATGCAATCTCTTTTGAAATATAAAAGACAGAAGTGAGCAGAGACACCGGGGAACCTCATACCACCTAGAAAGCAGTGCTGGGAGCAGAGCGCATCCTTTGAAGCTTCCAGACCAAAGGAAGACTGATGACATGGACTTTCTTCCAGAGCTGATGGAGAAAACGTTCCCCTGGAGCTGATGCCCTGAATTTGGACTTGTAGCCTACTGGACTGTGAGAGAATAAATTTGTCTTTGTAAAGGCATTCACTTGTGGTATTTCTGTTGGAGCAGCACTAGATGTCTAAGACACTAGCATTTCTGCCCTCTGATGGATATGGAGTCCACTAGCTACACTCATATGTAATGAAAAGATAGATTAAATGTTTCCTCTTTGGATTACAGGAATAATCATCAATTATGCAACTGTTTGTTTTGTCAGAAGTTCTCCTGGCTGAAATTCTCAAACTGTGTCCTTTTAAAGCATTCAGTGGCAGATTTCCACAATGTTACCCCCACCACCAAGCCTATCTCTCACTCACACATGCCCACAGTTTCTCTGTCTAATGGGATTAATTAACTGTTGTCCGGTCCCTTCTGTATGGCTGCCTACAATCCTATAGGCAATGCCCTGGTAAGAAATTGAGTTGAAGAGAAGAAAGCAAAAGCCTCTTCCGTGTATTGTTTGGACATTGTAGACAAAGCCTCGTGGCAGAAATCTCCCAAACTTCATCATTTCTGACATATTATCAAAGAAGAAGAAAGACTTGTCTAATGGGGTGAGTGATTCTTCGTAAATTCAATAATTCCTTTGAAAAAACACTCACATTTCCTGCTGCCATAGAAACCATCTTTTTCAAGTGGGTTGTAAATAAAAACAGGGCCCTCTGGCTTCATATTTATACTATATGTGTTTTCTCTTTTAAATGTGAAAAAATATGCCTCATTTCTCTCTGAGTGTCTGGTCTGTTGATCTTATTGTGTCCAATTGTAGTCATTGAGAAGACTAAAGCTAGTCTATCTGGGTTAAGAGTTAAGTAATGCATGGAACCTAAAGGTACAAACATATATTTTAATGCAGTCAGAGGCTTCGTGTTCCTGAGAGCAGATAAATCATGGAAAAGAATAATAAAAAAAAATCTATCCCATGCTTTCTCAGCATGGTTGAAACAGTGCCATGAGTCTGTGTGGAATTGCTCACAGAAATCCTGTGACATGAAAGCTGTTGTTGTTTTGAGACATTTCATCTGTTTATCACAATTTACTTTGTGAGGAGAATCGAGTGTGTATTTCATTAAGGGACAAGACATGTGTTGCCTTCAGGTTTGTGTTTGCCCTTAGTATATTCCTTCTCCAGTTCTGACTAGCAGTTTTTGTTTAATAGCACATCTGAGAGAGTCCTGAGTCAGGGAGGGGAGCAAGATGACTCTCTCCCAGGCTGCCACGTGGCAATGGTGGTGGGGGATGGCTCCTGCAGTCAGGCTACACCTGCCCACCGCTGGCAGCAACAGTGAGGCATCATGGGAGTCTTAGGGCATGAACACTTTCTTTATTAACTTTGGGGTAAAGCTTAACTGATTTTGGACATTTAAAATGCACCCCAAGAAAACATCTTCTGGAAAATTGTACGTTAGATGAAGGTTTACAGACCAAATAATTTCTCATTAAACAGTTAGTACACATATTGTTTTATGACAATGGTTAACAACCCCAGAACATGTCAACACTTTCCCTTCTAGTGACTTCATTACTAAGCTAAAAGGGTGTCCGGGGGCCATACTCTTCAGGCTTCTCCAGTCTCTGTCAGGCTGCTCCCTTGAATTTAGCTAAATGTCCCTCTTTTGCATTTCTGTAGACTCCATCTTGTCACTCAAAGAATACTGAAATGATCTGTTTGTTTTTCTGTCTCATCCACCAGACTGTTCACTTCTAACTGGCAGGGACTGTGCCTTATTCATTCTTGTACCCCAGGGCCTGGCCCTGGTAATCTACTTCAAAAAAACCAGCCATGGAAAACTTTACAGAGCACAGTTATACTCTGATACACGTGAGGTTGCCATGAGTAGGAATTGACTCAAAGACAGCTGGTGAAAGACACTAAAGGAGGGAGAGAGGGTGTGCACAGAAATAGTCAATAGTCAATTTTGTGACATTTGTTAGTATTGACCTATTTTAACTATCCTTGCTTAGACACCTGCCAAGGATAAATCAAAGACTGGCCTCCCCATTTCTGTGTAACAGTGAAAGATGGGGAGGTGCAAAATGACCTCGCATATGGGAGGCAGTCATGATGAAAGATGAAGTTAACACTTATGATTTCTGTTTCCAGTGTCAGAGAATTGTCCATCATCTGCTGGAGACTCTTGGCACAAGAGCTGGATACATCAAACCATAAGTGAACTCTACTTGAATAAAGTATGACATGTAGAAATCCAAATGGACCACAAAGACCAATTAGGGTGTGTCTACTCATATTACGAAGGTATGTACTAAAACTGAAAGAACAAATGCCAGAATTCCTGGAAACATGTTCCAAGACATCAAAAATAACAATCTTTTTTTGATTATTTTTTCTTTTTTTAAAATTGTACTTTAGATGAAGGTTTACAGACCAAATAATCTCTCATTAAACAGTTAGTACACATATTGTTTTACGACAATGGTTAACAACCCCAGAACATGTCAACACTTTCCCTTCTAGTGACTTCATTACTAAGCTAAAAGGGTGTCCGGGGGCCATACTCTTCAGG
>NW_004443969.1:288496-290468 GCF_000243295.1 Trichechus manatus latirostris
CATGTCAACACTTTCCCTTCTAGTGACTTCATTACTAAGCTAAAAGGGTGTCCGGGGGCCATACTCTTCAGGCTTCTCCAGTCTCTGTCAGGCTGGTAAGTCTGGTCTTTTTTGGTAAGTTAGAATTTTGTTGTATATTTTTCTCCGGCTCTGTCTGGGACCCTCTGTTATGATCCCAGTCAGACCAGTCAGTGGTGGTAGCCGGGCACCATCTAGTTGTACTGGACTCAGGCTGTTGGAGGTAGTTGTTGTGGTCCATTAGTTCTTTGGACTAATCTTTTCCTTGTATCTTGTTTTCTTCACTCTCCCTTGCTGCTGAAGGGGTGAGACCATTGGAGTATCTTAGATGGCTGCTCACAGGGTTTTAAGACCCCAGACGCTACTCACTAAGGTAGAATGTAGAACGTTTTCTTTATTAACTGTGTTATGCCAATTGAGCTAGATGTTCCCCAAGACCATGGTCCCCACAGCCCTCCAACTAGCAGTTCAGTCCCTCAGGGAGTTTGGATGTGTGTATGGAGCTTCCATAACCTTTCCTTGTACAAGTTGTGCTGGCTTCCCCAGTACTGTGTACTGTCTCACCCTTCACCAAAGTTACCACTTATCTATTGTCTATTTAGTATTTTCCCCCCCACCCCTCCCATCCCTTGTAACCAACAAAGACTGCTCCTTTTTGTGTGTAAACTTTTTCTTGAGTTTTTACAGTAGAGGTCTCATACAATATTTGTCCTTTTGTAATTGACTTATTTCACTCAGCATAATGTCCTCCAGTTCCATCCATGTTATGAGATGCTTCACAGATTCTTTACTGTTAAATAATACTCCATTGTGTGTATATACCATAGTCTGTTTATCCATTCATCTGTTGATGGGCATCTAGGTTGTTTCCATCTTTTTGCTATTGTGAACAATGCTGCAGTGAACATGGGTGTGCATATGTCTATTCCTGTGACGGCTCTTATTTCTCTGGGATATATTCCAAGGAGTGGGATTGCTGGATCCTATGGTATTTCTGTTTCTTGCTTTCTAAGGAAACACCATATCGTTTTCCAGAATGGTTGTATCATTATGCATTCCCAAGAGCAGTGCATAAGAGTTCCTATCTCTTCGCAGCCTCTCCAACATTTCTTATTTCGAGTTTTTTTGATTCGTGCCACTAATGCCAAGGTGAGACGGTATCTCATTGTGGTTTTCATTTGCATTTCTCTATGGCTAGTGATCGCTAGCATTTCCTCATGTATCTGTTGGCTGCTTGAATGTCTTTTTTGGTGAAGAGACTGTTCATTTCCTTTGCCCATTTTTTAATTGGATTAGTTGTCTTTTTGTTGTAGAGGTGGATTTTCTTGAAGATTGCCCTTTAATCCTTCTATAGTGTCCTTCTTTGTCTTTTATGGTGGATTTTGTTTTAAAGTCTATTTTATCTGAGGTTATATTGCCACTTCTGCTTTTTTCTGGTAGTTGTTTGCTTGATATATTTTTTTCCATCCTTTGATTTTTAATAAATTTATGTCTTTGTTTCTATGGTGTGTCTCTTGTAGACAGCATATTGATGGATCCTATTTTTTTTTATCCATTCTGTCACTCTCCATCTCTTTATGAGTGAATTGAGGCCATTTACCTTCAGTGTAATTTTTTATAGATGTGAGTTTATTGCTGTCATTTTGTAGTGCTTTTTTTTTGTGGTGTTGATGTTTTCTTTGTTCCTCTTACTCTCCTGTGCTGAATTCCTTTTGTTTGTGAATTTTTTTTCATTTCTTTTGTTTTTGTAGACTTTGTTTTTACTGAGACTTTATGTTTTTCCTCTTTATTTTGATGAGTAGGTTTGTTAACTTTCTTTGTGGTTACTGTGAAATTTACCCTTATCTTTCTAAGTTTGAAGTGGTCTATTATTACTTGGTATCGCCTTGCCTTCCTCTCCATTAGAAGGTTCTATACCTACACTGTTTATTCCCTCTTTTATTGTTCTGATGTT
>NW_004443969.1:290568-308717 GCF_000243295.1 Trichechus manatus latirostris
CCCTTAATTTCTGTTTATCTGGAAATGTCCTAATTTCACCATCATATTTGAATGAGAGTTTTGCAGGATATATTATTCTTGGCAATTTTTTTCTTTCAAGGTTTTGTATATGTCATCCCATTGCCTTCTTGCCTGCATAGTTTCTCCTGAATAATCTGAGCTTAGTCTTATTGTTTCTCCTCTGTATATGACTTTTTGTTTTTCTATAGCTGCTCTCAGGATTCTATGCTTGTCTTTGGTTTTAGCAAGTGTGATTATGATATGCCTTAGTGATTTTCTTTTGGGGTCTATCCTATATGGGGTTCACTGAGCTTCTTGGATGGCCAGCTTTTCATCTTTCATGAAGTTGGGGAAGTTTTCTGTCAGCAGTTCTTCAATGATCCTTTCTGTGTTTTCTGTTTTTTTCCCCTTGTTCTGGAACTCTGATCACTGGCAAATTTTTGCTTTTGTTTGTAGCCCACATAGTTCTCATGGTCTCTTCATTTTTTCTTCAATCTTTTTTCTGAGTTTTCCTCAAAAAGAGTTGTATCTGAGTGTTTATCTTCAATTTTGCTGATCCCGTCCTCTACCGTTTCAAATCTGCTCCTCAGCCCTTCTATGACACTGTCCATTTCTGAAATCTTGTTGTATATTGTTTGGATTTCTAATTGTTGTTTTTTTATGATTTCTAGTCGTGAATTTATTTCGGCATTTTGTTCCTGCATTATTTTCCTGAATTCTTCCATTTTTTTTGTCTGCAATTTCCATGAATTTGTCTGTTTTTTCTCCATTTTTGTCTGCTTTTGGCTTCAACGGTTGGATAGCTCTGAATATTAGAGATCTGAATTCCCTATCAGGTAGTTCTAGTGCCTTTTCTTCTACTGGAAGGTCATATGGTGTTTTATTTTTGATGCCTACTGGAACCATCCTGTCCTGTTTTTATAAACGTTTTGATATTGTCTGCTGTCTTTGGGGCATTCAGTAGTTATTTTCCTCATTTATTGATTGTAGATTTGTTTGTTTCATCCTGCTTTTTTTTTATTTGGCTATGTCTGAGCTGGTGTGCTATGTGTTCTTTGTTGTTTGCTTGTCTGTGTGCACAAAACTTTTCACCTCCTTCTCTAATTGGCAGTGTCAGTCAGTCAGATATGGTACAGCAGGGCAGGTCTAGCTGAAGAGGTGTTGCTGGGATGGGTTGTTTGTGGCACGTACTGTGGCCAACAGGGCAGGCCAGGAATCAGTGCAAGGCAGGTTCCAGTAGGCTGTGCCTGTGCTGCTTGAGGGTGTGATGTTCAGTACACGGTGCAGGTAGGCAGGATGGAGGGAGGATATTGTGCTGGTGTGAAGCTAAGCTGGGTATGGGAAAGAGGAGAGAGTGGAGATGAAAAACCAGAGTCAAAAACATACAAACAAAAAAGAGTGCTAAGGGACCTTGCCATTGGAGTGGAGAGATGAGAGACTGAGAAACGGACAAAAACAAAAAGGAGAAGGAGAAAAAAAAAGAAAAGAAAAAAATGAATAAATAAAAATTAGAAAGAAAAAAGAAAAGAAAAGCCCCCAGGGATCCCAACAGTGTGGCTGCGAGCTTTGGGGAAGTTGCTACCAGGCTGTGAAGTACAGTCTGGCTAGAAGGGATAGAGGTGTCACTCAGGGCCAGGTATTCAGGAGACAGGAAGACAAGATAAGTATAGAGAGATGAGAAACTGATCAATGAGGAAAGACAAAAAAGGGAAAAAGAGAGAAAAGTAAAGAAAACAAACAAATAAAAAAGAATAAGAAATCTCCCCCCAAAAAAACAGGAAAAAAAAAAAGCAAGAAAAAAGAAATGCCCTAAGGGATCTCTCTGTGCATTTGCACAAACTAAGTGGATAGGTCCCAAGCTGCACAGTACTGCCCAGCTAGAAGGGGATCCCAAGCCGAGAAAAGAAAAACAAAACAAACAAACAAATCAAAACAGAGCAAATCAGAGCAAACAAACAAACAATCAGTAAAGCCTGGGGGTCCCACCAGCGTGGCGGCATGGGCCGGGAAGCAGTTTCACAGTTGAGAAGCGTTTCGCAGCCTTTCAGGAAGAAGCAAAGATGGTGCACGGAGCCAGGTATTTGAGAGAAAGGAGGAGGATGGTTGAGAGGTAAGGAAGAAATCCAAAGAAGTGGAAAAAGCAACACCGGCAGCCAACAAAAGGCACTCAGGGAGCAGACCAGTGAGGGCAGGTGGAATCCAAGCAGCAGGTGCTTCCTGGCTAAGAGACTGTGGCTGCAGGAAGTAGAGGAGGCCGAGTGGGGGTGAAGAAGGTGGGGGATGGGAAAGCATATATCACTGGTTACTGGTTGTTCTGTCTCCTGCTGGAAGCTCCATGAAGCTGCTTTCCCATTCCCCTGTTCACCAATCTCTCATAGGAGCCATGATGGTGGATCCGTGCTGCTTTAGCTGATATGGAACCTCTGCATGTATCTCTCCTCACTCTCTGTTCTCTGTCAGTTTCTTATTCCATCCGGTGCTTGGCTGAGTCTTTATCTCTTCATTAGATGCTTAGGGTTTCAAGATTGCCATTTTCTCTGTTTGGCTTGGTTTTTCTGATCTTTGCTGTGGAGGGACGACTTGGTGCTTCTGTCTATAGCGCCATGTTGCCCAGAAGTCCAAAAATAACAATCTTATTGTGTAGATTGTTTTTTTTAAAAAAGGTTTACTAAAAAAAGTTTGGAAGGTTTATTTGTTTTCAACCATGAATTATGCAGGGGTGGTGGGGTTATTGTTCTAAATACGGTGTGGAGAAAATGACCTTTCAGAGTTGCTTGGATGTTATGATTGCACTGCAGCAAAATTGGGGTTCCATATAAATGTGATCAGAGCCTGTTTATGTAAGACACCCAGTAACACATGAACATATGGGAGGAACACAGACACTGACAAATGTATAGATTGCATTGTTATGTTTGTGTGACTTCTGTTTTATACATCTGCCACAGGGAAAGAATGAAGTCTGGGATTATCTTTATCTTAGACTGGTAAATGAATGTGTAAAACTTGGAGAGAAAGCAGGCATTGTATTTACCAGAATCTCATAAAACTACCAGAAGCTGTAGGCAAATGTGTTGCAATCAATTTCCTAGTGCTTGAGAATGTTATTAACATTTCAGTTGTAACTGCAAATAACGTGATATTTGAAAACAAATACCAAGTATGTTTCTGTCTGGAAATGTTTTAACCTTTGTCTTTATCAATAACTCTGAATCTCTTCACTCCACAAGAGGCTCTGACATTTTATTTCCAAAATATGATTTTTCCTTCTGGCACACAACTTTTCTACTCCCTTACCCTCTTCTACAATAAACAAGCAATCAAACAAACAGACACACATCACCCCAAACCTTAACAGTTCCTTGTGCTGTGATGGCTCCAACTCAAAAGTTGTTTCGACTCCTTAGAAGAATCATTTTCAACATGCTGTGTTTGGCGCTCCAGCTATCATGCTAATCTTGCTGCTTTTCTGAGAAGAGTGAGTAGTAGAAATAGAATCCACCTTTTATTATAATTATTATTTTTTAATCAGTAAGGACCATGACCCTAGAGTTGGCTTTTTTTCTTGCAACTCTTGGATTCCCTCTGTCTTTGTGGAGTCTTCCTGGGTGAATCCTAGCTTCAGTGAAATTGTGCCTCTTGCCACTCAGTGAAGAAAGTGCATCTGACATGAGACTGTCATACTGCTCTTTGGCAACTGGATCCTCACTTCTGCACGAGACTCCTTTCTGTCCTCTCCTGTCATTTCCCCTTTACACCCACTCTTACATACTCAAGCCTACATCTGTTTTTTGTTCCTTCCTCTCAGCCTGTAATTTTACCTTCTGCTTTGCTGAGAAGACTGATGTCTTCCAATGTGAGCTCTCTCAAATAATTAACTCCCCTGCCCTTATGTTTGGTAGAAAACACAACTCAAAATGGCAGTGGCTCAAACAGGATAATATTTATTTTTCTCTTAGGTATAAAAGGTTAGGAAGCCAGTAGTTCGGGGCTGTACATTGACTCCATGATCCTCAGGAACCTAGACACCTTCTAGCTCAGTGCTCTCCTGCATGATGGGTGTGAGTTTTATCCTCATGACCGACAATAGCCGCTGGAGATCCAACGATCATATCTACATTCCAGCTGGTAGGATGAGGAAAAGGTGGAAAACAGATATGTCCATTCTCTTTAAGAACAAACCCCAGAAGAAAGGTCTGGCAATCTACTTCCAAAAAATCAGCCACTGAAAACCCTACAGAGCACAGTTCTACTCTGACACACATGGAGTTGCCATGACTTGGAGTTGACTCGGCTACAACTGGTAATAGCAAAATAAATAAATGAATAAATAGATTAACTAATTAAAAAAAAAACAAACAAACCCCAACACATCACATCATCTTACACATTATCTTACAATTTACCAAAATTAGTCCCATGGCTTTACTGAGTCTGGAGAATGCAGTCTATTCTGGGTGGCCAAATGCCCAACAAAAATGCCAGGGGTTCTTTCTCTAAGAAAGAAGGGAAGAACAACTGCAGGTCACTCCATCATATTTCTGTGTAGTCACCCATTCTCTGCCTTTATTCTTTTGCTCAAAGAAAATGGGTCCCTCCTCCTTTCCAAGGTACAACTTTTCATATGTGCCTGTGATCCTACCCCCTTTGTAACCATGTGAAAATGTGTATTCATTTTTGGAATTAGGTTAAGTGTGTTCATTTCTCTTAGTATCTCTGACAACAGACATTTCCCCTGTATCTATCATTTATCACATTTCATTTCTTTGAAGTTGAAGCTATTCCATAGAGGTTTATGCATTGTGTTTAATAAATAACGGAACATTTCTCTTCTGCCTGTCTCCTACCCTTTTGGATTTTTTAAACTTGCTTTAATTACACACACACGTATTCACTTTTTAGATGCTGTATTAATGTTGCTATTTAAAAGTGGATACATTGATTAGGAATACATTATTAGTCTCAGTAAATAGTAAACCCATTCTTCTTCGTTTTGGCTGGGCTATTTCCATCTCAGAGATTACCTGTAATCATGTACCACAAGGGCCACTTGGGAGTGAATTTCTATTCTGAGATAAAATGTTAGCTAGTCCACCATCACTTTCTTAGTTCTCTTCCTAGTTATCTCACTATCTCATATCGTTTTTCTCTTACTGTCCATTGTGCTCTCTCTTCAAGTTCAGACTTCAGTCCTCTGCTCCTCTTTCTTTATTTCCAGTTCGGTGCTGACCACATCCATTTCAGGGCTTCCACCAATGCCTCTGTTTATCAAGGACTAAGAGTGTGGTCATGGGCTAGAGTCTTTCCCTGGGCCTCTGCTTCCTTGTCAATAAAATGGGGAAGGTGACTTTGTTTTTCCTCTCACCTATACCTTTCATCTCAGAGTCTGTAACTAGCCTCCTGCAAACAAATCTCGTCCTGAGATAAAGAGTAGAGGATATTCTCCATCATAAAAATGCTTACTTTATGAAACAGAGGAGAAGTTATAGACTGAATTGTGTACCCAAAAAATGTGTGTTGAATTGCTGGCCCTTGTACTTGTGGTTGTGATCCTGTTTGTAAATAAGAGTTTTCTTTTGTTAAGTTAATGATGACGTCTCAGTGTAGGGTGAGTCCTAAACCTAATCACTTCTAAGTTATAAAAAGATCAGAATAGATATAGATCCACATACACTGGGGAAGAGAGATGTTATATGAGGATTATCTACAAATCAAGAAATGTCCAGAGCTACTGACAAGGGAGGAATCAACATGGCTGAGACCCCAATTTAGACTTTTAGCCACCAGAGATGTGAGAAAGTAAATTTCTGTTCTTTAAAGCCACCCACTTGTGGTATTTGTGTCACAGCAGCACAAGGTAACTAAGATGGGGGAAGATGGAACATCCTCGAGTTAGTGAAGGTAGGCAAGAGATTTGGAAATTCTCTACCATCCAGTTGAGTTCTCTAATTTTGCTTGACTGTTAGGCCTTGTTTAATTAATTTGTTAATTAATTTTAGCCCCCTCATAACTTTAGTGCCTACTATTTCCCACAGAAGCCATTCGCTCCAGTCCAACAAGTCTTTGCTAATACTCTTGCTTATTTCCACCTCTGTGTCCCTGTTGCCTTGCACACCTTCTCTCCTTCTTTCCTTTTATGTTTAATTCTTAAGGCCTAGTGTTTCTACTCCTGATTTCCTTATGCTTTCACTGATTTTTCTGGCCCTCATTAAGTCCTACTTTTGTTCTTAGAATCTGCACCTTACAGTGATCCCTTAGCTAACCTGTAATTATTACGTATGTATTCACTTTTTAAATTGGGCTCTAAGCATTGGAGATCAGGTGCCACTTATTAGAATGTCTGCCAATATTAGGTGTCTAAGGTCAAAGATTACATGATACCTTTCCTCCCATAGACCTGTTAGTGGTGTGCTGTCCTTTCTTCTGTACCAGCTGAGAAAGCCTTCCTGAATGTCTTGCTGCTTCAAAATTCAATGCTTTTATCCAGACCAAATTAAAAAAAAAATTGCTGTCAAATCGATTCTGACTCATGGAGACACCATGTATTACAGAGTAGAACTGCTCCATAGTGTTTTCTTGACGGTGATCTTTACAGAAGTAGATCTCCAGGCCTTTCTTCCATGACACTGCTGGGTGGATTTGAACACACTAACCTTTAGGTCAGTAGTGGAGTGCAAACCATTTGCGCCACCCAGGGACATTTTCACTCATACGATCCCGCTATATTTTTACACCCCCCACCCCCACTGTTGTCTATTAGCCTCACTCTTACTGCTTCAAAACTTCAGCTTGATCCTGTAAGCTTTGGTTTACTTATCTCTCTAGACTCTAAGCTCCTTGAGGGCAGTGACTTACAATGCTTGGTATGCAGTAGGTGCTCAAGAAATGTTCAAAGAATGGTCAAATGAATAAGAGACCCAGCTGGCTTTTCACATTTTATACTCTCTTCCATCCAAACCTCACTAACCCTATTTTATCTTGATGGCTGATGTCTTAGAGCACAAAGAGGGGCAGAGTGTGCCATGAATTATGGATTTCATTGCATCCTTGTAGAGACAATCTGAATATTTTCTATGTGGGTGCTTGAGTGAACCAAATTAGCCCCCTGCTTGTCAAATCCTACCTGTCTTTGTGCTGCAGAAGAAAGTATAAGAAGTGAGAACTGGAATTCTCTTGACCTTTTCAAATCTTCAAATAATGATTTTCTAGACAGATAAGGCTAAATTGGTATCGGATCTCAGCTCAGGAGCAGAAAGGCTTTACTGGCTGCCTGTGCATTACTCGCTGCTTCATTTTCTCCTCCTGTCCACGGTGGAGGGAACTAAAACTCTGATGGTCAGATTAGGTGGTTCTAAGCCTCTGCCCCTTGCCTGCTGCTGCAGATGTGAGCATTAGGCTTATCTAACAGTTCAGGTGAGGTGGTCGATAATTTGAACACTCGAAGACATAACTGAGGTAATAAGATCCTTAAACTAAGGGGTCTGTGAATTGTTTTTTAAAAAAATCCACATCCAAAGCCAAACAAAAGTAAACAAACAAAAATCCTCACCCTGGGCTTCCCAGCCACTGAGCAGAGGGTCATCTACCTGCGATAATGTACAGGTGCTGCTGAAGTTATCTACTTCATAGAGCTGCCATCATATCTAAATTTCCTCCTTTAGTTGTATCTTTGAGTTAAGGTATCAGTCTAAGATAGGTAGATAGATAAATAGATAGATAACTGCCACTGAGAGGACTCTGACTCATGGCGACCTTACGTACAACAGAAAGAACTGTTGCTGGGTCCTGAGTCATCCTCATGATCATTGGCATATTCTTATCTTTCTCTCCCTTCTTACTCAAAGATAGCAAAAATAGACGGATAGCTGCTGTTGTTGAGTCAGCTCCAGCTCATGGTGACTTTTTGTTGGACAAAATGAATCATTGCCCAGTCCTGCATTAACCTCACGATCACGGGCATGTTCGAGTCCATTGTTGTGACTACTGTGCTAATCCAGCTCACGGAGGGTCTTCCTCACCCTCACTGGCCCTCTGCTGCACCAAACATGATGTTCTCTTCCAGCGATTGATCCCTCCTGATGAAATGTCCAAAGCAAGCAACTTGGACAATGTTCTGTTGTGACCTATAAAGTTTTCATTGGCTAATTTTTGGAAGTAGATCACCAGACCTTTCTTCACAGTCTGCCTTAGTCTGGGGAAGCTCTGCTGAAACCTGTTCACAATGGGTAACCTTGGTAATATTTGAAATACAAGAGACATAGCTTCCAGTGTCATAGAAATATGCAAGCCACCACTGTACGACAAACTGACAGATGGGTGGTGAATACTGGCCTAAACTGATGCTATGTGTTAACTGGGAGACATCCTGCTGTTGACTGCCATTAATATGACTTTCATCTAGGTGTTTCATTGGGTTTGGAGGAGCTGGGCCAGGAGACAGATTTTCATGAGGAAAGGAGGCTGGCAGTGATCCAGAGGTCAAGGGCTACTGCTGATTGCTTGTTTTCATTGTATCACGTGGGGAAAGCAATTGGAGGGCAGTGATTGATCTTCTGGAAGGGAGAGATCAGTGATTGGGAGACGAGACCCTTAAAAGCACAAGTAGCGTGCTTCTCTGTGTTGCCAAGACTAGTCATGGCCTCTTCAAAGCATCCTTATCAAGGACTTTTAGTTAATCTGCACTTATTGGTGCCTTACGTCTGGAGGGGGAGATGAGAATTGGGAGGCCAGATCAAATATTTAAAGTCATCTGACTTTATTCAGTTTAGTGGTTGGCCTCAGTATACAATGTGCTTTTTCTGTAGCTGCTCCTCTCTTCTGTGTTATTAATCCTCTTATGAATGGCTTTTAATATCAAATCATATAATTCTGCACCGTCTGGGGTAAAGTGCTAGGAGAAATAGGCTCCAGATATTTATTCCCCTAGGATTTAGCAGAAATCAACCTTTATTTTTTTTTTTTCCTGCTCTGTAACCATAGGATAAAGAGTATCATTGCACGTGACTCTCACAACAGAGTGATTTTTTTTTCTCAATACCAGTAAACCAGGATTGGTTTTTGTGCAATTATACAACTAAAGAATCTGATAGTCACAGTGAACCACAAGACAAAGCCTAAATAAGACCACACAAACACTAATACACACAAATATTAATAAGATGCTGAGATGTTTGAATAGGATTATAGTCAGTCTCTCTCAATCTCAATCTCTCTTTCTCTCCTGCTTCAATTATAGAAGGAAGGGGCTCTGTAGCTATCACATGGTCACTTTCTCCTGTAACCCTTTCATTTCACTGAAGTGATCTCTGTTGGGCCACATTAGGTTCAGAGCAGCATTTACCACTACTCTTTAATTAACTTAAATGAAAGATTAAATCATTATTTATATGGAATTTATGTGAATTTTTACAGCCCTTATTTTCAATATGTTAAAATGATATGACCCCTCTGTTTAAAAACTGACCAGTTCTAACCTGCAAAATGTCCCAAGCATAGCCGATCAAAGCTCCTTTATCTTCTATCTTGAACAGACAATCATGGGCTTCATTCTAAGAGGCCATTTATAAAGCCTAGTATGAAGTCAGGTGGCTGAGTGGTGCAAATAGTTAAGCAATTGACTATAAGCCTGAAGGTTGGTGGTCCGAATCCACCCAGAGTTGCCTCAGAAGACAGGCCTGGTGATCTGTTTCTGAAAGATCACAGTCTAAAAGCCCTATGTTGCCATGAATTGGAATTGACTTGATGGCAACGAGCAACAATAGTATGAAATCATGCTGGAAACACATTTCTTATGATCAGCAACCAAAGAAGTCAGAGGATCTGTAGCCCAGAGAAGAAATGGCTGATGTGGGAAGGTATTAGTTATACTGAGATATTTAAAGTATTGCCACGTTGAGAAGGGACAGACTTGGTCTAGAACTTGGACTGATGTCTAGAAGTTCTGGGAAGGGAGATATGAGCTTATTATATGGAAAAACTATTTAATCAGAATTGCCCAGTGAAGAAATGAGCTCTCCGTCGCTTGAAGTATTCAAGAAAAATCTGTATACTCACTTGTAAGGAATGTTGTAAGCAAGATTAAGCTGGGTTATCCTGTACCTGCATCTCACATGAAGTTTTCTCTAGAATTAACTCTCAGAAAAGCAGGGATTATCTTATCTTTGAATCCTTACACAAGAGATACAATAGATTTCTGTTTGGGGAAGACACATAAGCTTGAAAATACTTTAATGGAAACTACTTTGAATGCTCATAAACTCAAATAATGGGATCAAGAAAACAGGAGGCAAAGGAATTTCACAAATTTTTGGTAATTGTATCTGGGTGTCCCATTTCACAATTCAAAATATCGATGTTATAAATAGAGAATTTAAAAATCATGTAACCAAGCAATATTTACCAATTTTTTTTGATTGCCTCAACTGAAGGAAGGATGCTACTGGCACCTAGTGGGTAGAGGCCAGGGAAGCAGCTAAACATCCTGTGATGCACAGGACAGTCCCCCAGGACAAAGACAGCCAGCCCAAAGGTCAATAGTGACTCAGTGGAGAAACGTGCTTTATGGAGGTCATGGATATAACTACAAGATTGACAAAAAATTGTCCTAGTGACACCATCGTATGGAGTCATAAACTGCTATACTTAAGCTTTCATGGACGGAGAGATGATGTGTTTTGAAGAACCATGCTGTGTGGCTCAAAAAATGGCTTTGGTGACTGCAGACATTCTGTCGGCTATAATGCATGTGAGCAATTCTCAGAAAGCTGTTTCATTCACAAAATGTAGTGAAAAAAGCAATTTTTCTAAATCAGTATATTGTTATTGTATATATGATTTTAAATCTTTGTAACTAATTTAATAATATAAATATTGTAGTCGCTTGGCAATTTAATCTACTCTCAAGTTAATATATTGAAGTGGGTCAGAAACAATTTTTTGGTCTTGTTGGGCAAATGGCCCCATGCCTCCTACTCAGGCTGGCCTTGTATTTGGGTGTATATGGAAAGCCCAATTCCAGGATCTTGAGCTCTCTCACTATGTGGGGGTGTGTGTGTGTGTTGGGTCATGGCATGGTTGTTTGGTGCCATGGTATGAAATTCCTTCAATGTTTATGAATATGCAAATAACTTCCAAAGGTGATCAAGTCTTTCCAACTTTTATTTGCTTTAAAAATGTACATATTGTAAAATTCAGTGCATTCTGAGGGTCTTGACAAATGCATATAGTCGTGTAACCATCACCACAATCAAGATGCAGAATAGTTCCATCACCCCCAAAATTCCCTCATGTAGCCCCTTTTAATCAGCCCCTTCCCCCTGTTATGGATTGAGTTGTGACCCCAAAAATATGTGTTGTAAATCTTAACCTCTATGCCTGTGGTTATAATGTTACACACTTTTACAAGTAGAATTCTTATTTTCAAAATAAACTCTTATGCAGAAACCCAACATATAAAACAGACACAGGCTGAGCTGCTCTGATTGGATCCCAGAGTCCACCTGTCTGTCTTCCTTTGGCCCCAACCAGGGCTCCAGGGATTTTTCTGGAACAGTCAACACCACTGATCAAATTCTTCCACCTGTCAAATGTTTTAGTGAGCCACACAGTGTGCCAGGCTAGTAGCTGGAGAGAAGGGAATGGACAGATATGGTCTCTGTCTTTAGTAGACAGACAGCAATATACAAAAAAAATGTAAAATTGAAGATTTTCTAAGTGTTAAAATGGAAAATTACATGGTCCTTTGGGAGGAAGAGAAGTTTAAACTGAGACAAGAATGATGCTGCCTCTGACGGAATTGTCTCTGGTCATCACTTATGTTCTAGGCGGCTTCATGAAAGTCTCAAGGTGGAGAAAAGTGCATTTGAAGAATAGGAAAGCCCGAGAGGCTGGAGCATGATGAACAAGACAGGGAGTTCCTGGAGAAGTAGGCAGGGGCGAGACCCAACAGAGCATTGTGTACCACTATATATGTAAAACTTCATTTTAAGACTTGGGTTTTCATTAACGGGATGACGTGAATGATCAGATTCTCTTTATTTCTCTCTCTTTCTTCTCTCCTTCTCTTTCTCAGTCCTTCCCTCCCTCCCCACCTATCTCTCAATTATGCAGAATGGATAGGAGTGTGTGTTGGGCAAATGCAGATGGGGAGTGAGAAATGGAAAAGCTGGACCAGGGAGGTGAGGGTAAAAATAAAGACAAGTGAATGCATTAAAGGTACACAGCATTGGAGACAAATGAATGCCAGCCTGTCTTTGGGATAAGGAAGAGTGTCAATGAGGTCTGTGGGGGTTTCTAGCTCAAGTGACTGCGTTTACCAAGATGATTCCCTCTGGAGGTGGATGAAGTTTAGGAGGAGACTCAAGAGTCCACTCTTGGACATGTTAGATTGTGGAGCCTGGATGATATCCAGGCAGATGTAAAGGCCTGGAGCTCCAGAGTTTACCTTCCAACCATCATTTACTTATTCTTTGGAAACGTCTACCATGCTCTTGTTCCTGAGCTATGTGTTAGTGTAAAAGTAGAGCTAGGATGTGCTCCCTATCCTGGATGCACTGGAGAAGAAAACGGGATACATTTGGATTAGTGTTGTCAAAGAAATAATGCTCATACCACCGTGGGAGCTCAGCAGATGACATGATTTCTTTTGCCTGAGGAGGTCAGGAAAGCTGTTTCCAGCTCTAGATGAAGGGTTTTGCCATTTGGAAAGTGAGAAGAACAACATTCTAGGGAGAGAAAACAGTCTGTGCAAAGTTTCCAAGGTGTGAAAATTGATGACTCACAAAGGTTAGTTTGGTGTAGAAAGGCAATAGTCTGTGTATTGTGGGAAATGGCTGGAAATGAGGCCTTTGGGATAAGAGTGTGAAGGAGAATCCAGGAAGGGCCGTAGGGGGGAAGGGACACCAGAGGATCTATGGCCACCTACTGCAGTGTGGATTGGAGTGGAATGGATGGAGGTCAGGGAGACTGGCTGGGAGAATATTGCAGTTGTCCATATGAGAGAGGAAGGACTAAGGACTGTGCTAATAGGGATAGAGAGAAAGGATTATTAGGGATTTAGGAGGCAGAGTCTACTTGTCTTGGTGACTGAAGTGATGAAGAGGACAAGAGATTATGTTGTTCCTATTTTGAACAAACAGGTGGTAGAGATGCTGTCGACTACCACTGCTGGCTTTATCTGAGAAACAGTTT
Source organism: Trichechus manatus latirostris (assembly GCF_000243295.1). Taxonomy (NCBI): domain Eukaryota; kingdom Metazoa; phylum Chordata; class Mammalia; order Sirenia; family Trichechidae; genus Trichechus; species Trichechus manatus. The sequence goes on from NW_004443969.1 coordinate 303,757, forward strand.
TGTGGTGAAGGCAGTAAGTTATATTTTGGACGTGTTGCGTGTGAGATTCCCCAGGGACAATCAGAATGATGTGAGCCTGTTGCATCTCCTCTGATTTTTCTAGTGTGTTGTAACTGCATCTATACCGCATTGCATTCTTGCATTCCGATGATTTGTTTATGAGTCTCTTTTTAGATTGTGGATATTCTCCATGAAAGGAACTGGGTCCTGTTTTCCTTTTCTTTCCAGTGGATATTTGTAGAGCAATGTCTTTCAAACTTTTTTTTTTTTTTTTTTTTTTTTCTGTTGCCTTAGTTATCTAGTGCCGCTATAACAGAAATACCACAAGTGGATGGCTTTAACAAAGAGAAGTTTATTTCCTTACAGTAAAGAACGCTAAAATTCCAAATTCAGGGTGTCAGCTCCAGGTGAAGGCTTTCTCTCTTGGCCTTCTCATCAGTGTTACCCCAGACTAGGAGCTTCTCGGCACAGGGACCCCGGTCCAAAGGACGCGCTCTGCTCCTGGCACTGCTTTCTTGATGGTATGAGGTCCCCAATTCTCTGCTTCCTTCCCTTTCCTTTTATCTCTTACAAGAGATAAAAGGTGATGCAGGCCACACCCCAGGGAAACTCTCTTTACACTGGATCAGGGATGTGACCTGAGTAAGGGTGGTGTTACAATTCCACTCTAATCCTCTTTAACATAAAATTACTATCACAAAATGGAGGACAACCACACAATTCTGGGAATCATGGCCTAGCCAAATTGTTACACACATTTTTTGGGGGACGCAGTTCAATCCATGACAACTGTAGTATACAATAAGAAATAAATGTTACATCGTGCACAGACACACATTTAAAATATACCTAAAGCAAAAGTTTCACAAAACACTTATCTATAGCGTCTGCAATCTCTACTCCACTTCTCTCTTCTCCTCTCCTCTTTTTCTTCTCTAGTCTAGTTTCATTTAAATAGTTAACCATTTTCTATATTCACTTATATCACTTGTCTATCAGTTTGTCATACTGTGGTGGCTTGTATGTTGCTATGATGCTGGAAGCTATGCCACCAGTATCTCAAATACCAGTAGGGTTACCCATGGTGGAAAGGTTTCCGTGGAGCTTCCAGACTAAGACAGACTAAGAAAAAAGGCCTGGTGATCTACTTCTGAAAATTAGCTAATGAAAACCTTATGGAACACAACAGAACATTATCTGATATAGTGCTGCAAGATGAGCCCCCTAGGTTGGAAGGCACTACATAGGAGCCGAAACAATGGACTCAGACATATCAAAGATTTTGAAAATGTCACAAGACCAGACAATGCTTTGCGTCCATGAGGTTGGAGCCAACTTAGCAACAACAACAACAACAAAATAGTCCTTTCAGGACGCTATGGGTTGCGGTTCACAGCTTGTAAACCTTAGATGCAGAGCACAGGCTGCCATAAAGATCCTGAAATTTGTAGTCAGAAGGACTTGGATTTGAATTCTACTCTGTCACTGAATAGCCATATGACCTTGGACAAGTCATTTAATCTCTCTGAGTCTCAATTTTCTTATCTGTAAAATGGGGATAAATGCCAGTTAGAGTGAAGATTAAATGAGAAAATGAAGGCTTATCAATGAAACTGGTAGTATTAGTTTCTTATTGCTGCTGTAACAAATTACCACAAAATTAGTGACTTAAAACAGCACAAATTTATTATCTTACCATTCTGGAGGTCATAATTCTGAACCAGATTTTATAGGGCTAAAATAAAGGTGTTAGCAGAGCTGTGTTTCTTCTGGAGACTCTAGAAAAAAAATGTTTCCTTGCTTTTTCCACCTTGTAGAGGCCGCCTGCATTCCTTGGATGGTGGCCCCTTCCTCCATCTTTAAAACCAGCAGGGTAACATCTTAAAAAATGTCACAGACTCTGATTTTCTGCCTCCTTCTTCCATATCTGGAGCCCTGGTGGCACAGTGGTTAAGAGCTTGGCTGCTAACAAAAAGGTCGGCAGTTCTAATCAACCAGCCACTCCTTGGAAACTCTATGGGACAGTTCTGCTCTGTCCTATAGGGTCGCTATGAGTCAGAATCGACCCAACGGCAATGGGTTTGGTTTCGGTTTTCTTCTATATTTAAAGGGCCCTTGAGATCAAATTGGGCTCACCCAGATAAACCAGGATAGTATCTGTAATTTAGAGTTAGCTGATTAGCAAACTTAATTCCATTTGCAACCTTAATTCTCCCTTGTTATACAACAAAACATATTCACAAGGTCTGGGGACTAGGAGCCATGGTGGCACAGTGGTTAAGCGCTCAGTTGCTAATTGAAAGGTCAGCAGTTTGAATTCATGAGCTGCAGTGTGGGAGAAAGATGTGGAGTCTGCTTCCATAAAGATTTACAGCCCTGGAAAGCCTGTGGGGCAGTTCTACTCTGTCCTGTAGGGTTACTATGAGTCAGAATTGATGGCAAGGAGTTTTAGTTTTGTTACTCTGTCTACCATACTAGTACTATGAGTGGAATCTCACTGTCTCACGGACATTCAGTTAATAACACTGAGGCTCTCTTAACGCTGAGATTCTGTGAGATTAAAAAAACATAAAATTTAAACCAGTGCAACACAAAACAAAACAAAAAATGTAAGTCTTTATTTACACATTCAGGGGCAGGGCCAAGATGGCAAAGTAGTCAGACGCTTCTGGTAGATCCCCTTACAACAAAGACCCGAAGAAACAAGTGATTCAATTATATATGGCAGTCTGGAAGCCCTGAACATCAAAGCCAGAGTTGAGGAACTGGACTGAGTGGCGGGAGGAGGATGAGATGGTTCGGAAGCAGCAAGGAGTTGCCAGACCTGACCTGGCAAGAGCCTGAGCCCTTCAGGCCTGATCAGCTCGTGGGTGAGTGATGAGGCAGGCAAGCAGCTGAGCTCGGGAGGTGCGTTTTCAGCACTGAGAGAGACCCATGCCAGCACCTACATGGCCAGGCAGAACCAGTGAGAAGCAGCCCTCCATGAAAGATAAGTGCTGCACAGATCAAAAACACCCCCCTTAGGGAAAAACCTCTCTCCCATTTACCTCCCTGCTCCCTGCTCTGCACTGGGTCCTGGACCAGCTTCAGCAAATGCTGAGTCCCCTGGGCAGGAAGTAGGATCCGTCACAAGCCCGGAGACATTCTCCCTGCCTTGGAGAGTGAACAAATTAAGAAACGGGAAAAAATATACTGCTGGCTCCCCTAAGCGCAGACCCCAGGATAGGCACAGCTCCTTTGTCTAGGCATAGGGATAAGGGAGCCACAGACTTTGAGTGCCTTTCCCCCTGCATAGACTTGTCTGGGCCCATCTTAACATCATAGGCCCTCATTACTGCAGTAAAACAGGGTATATACTGGAACCCTAACTTCAACTGTTTCAGCTGTGAAGTGGCAGGTTCTTAACATTTGACACTGCTCTGCCCATTAAGCAGGGTCTTCGCCTACCCACATCATGGGCCTGAGGATGGGTGGCTCCACCCACACCACCTAGCCACCTGCGAAAAGGGCCCATGAATAAGAGGTTCCCCCCAGTCCTTATAGCCAATAGCATTAGATGCTTATAGTCCTGCTGCAAAACCCATCCACCTACACACTCTAGGGAACAGGAACACGCCTTCCTCCTGGCCACTCGGGGGTGGCTGTCTGCCCCCTGCCTTGCTCAGAGTGTGTCCCCCTGCTGCAGCCAGATGCCTATGCCTACACCAATCACCAATGCCAATCTAGGACTGTAAGTGAGAACCTACACCACACACTTGATGGCTATCTACCTGGGCACCTAAGCTGAATCAATACAGGAGGAGTGGGTGGACTCCTGAGCTCACATACTTAATAATAGATCTAACCACCAGGTGACAGGACATTAGAGCTTCAAAGGTGCCAATAATCAAACTAGCTCATACGAGCAGCCTATTCGGGCATATCAAAACAAAACAAGAAGCTAAGACACAGTAGGCAAACATAAAATAAATAAATATAATAACTTATTATTGACTCCGAGACAACAGTCAATATCAAATCATATAAAGAGGCTTCAGAAATGTCCCAAAATAAAGAATCTAGAAATTTTCCAGAGGAGGAAAATTTCTTGTAATTACTGGAGGTAGAATACAAAAGATTAATATGCAGAACTCTTCAAGACATTAGGAAGGAAATTAAGTAAAACGCAGAACATGCAATAGAGGAAACTGAAAAGATTAGAGAAGAGCATAATGACAAATTTAACAGGATTCAAGAATCCATAGAGAGACAGCAATCAAATCCAGAAGATTAACAATAAAAATTCAGAATTAGACAACTCAATAGAAAGTCATAGGAGCAGAACTGAGGCAAAGGAAGTCAGAATTGGTGAGATTGAAGATAATGCATTTGACACCAACTTATTTGAGGAAAAATCAGATAAAAGGATTTTAAAAAATGAAGAAACCCTAAGAATTATGTGGGACTCTATAAAGAGGAATAACCTAAGAGTGACTGGAGTACTAGAACAGGGGGGTATGACAGAAAATACGAGAGAATTGTTGAAGATTTGTTGGCAGAAATCTTCCCTGATATTGTGAAAGATGAGAAGGTATCTATCCAAGATGCTCATCGAACCCCACATAAAGTAGATCCCCCAAAGAAAGTCACCAAGACATATTATAATCAAACTTGCCAAAACCAAAGATAAAGAGTGTCTAAAGATAAACGAAAAGTCATCTACAAAGGAGAGTCAATAAGACTCAGCTCGGACTACTCAGCAGAAACCATGCTGGCAATAAGGCAATGGGATAACATACATAAAGCCTTGAAGGAAAAAAACTGCCAGCCAAGAATTATATATCCAGCAAAACTGTCTCTCAAATATGATGGTGAGGAGACTCCGGCAAGATGGCGGTCTAGGCAGAAGCACCACGCCGTCCCTCCACAACAAAGATCCGAAAAACTAAGCCAAACAGAGAATCAACAATCCTGAAACCCTA
>NW_004443969.1:318445-339616 GCF_000243295.1 Trichechus manatus latirostris
AGGGGTGGCAATATTAATCTCTGACAAAATAGACTTTAAAGTAAAATCCACCACAAAGGATAAGGAAGGACACTATATAATGATTAAAGGGTCAATAAACCAGGAGAAAATAACTATAGTAAATATTTATGCACCTGAAGACAAAAATATGTAAAACAAACTCTAATAGCACTGAAAAGAGAAACAGACAGCTCCACAATAGTAATAGGAGACTTCAACACACCACTTTTGGTGAAGGACAGAACATCCAGAAAGAAGCTTAACAAAGACATGGAAGATCTAAATGCTACAATCAACTAACTTGATCTCATAGATATATACCAAACACTCCACCCAACAGCAGCCAAGGATACTTTCTTTTCCAGTGCACATGGAACATTCTCCAGAATATACCACATATTAGGCCATAAAGTAAGCCTTAACAAAATCTAAAGCATCGAAATATTACAAAACATCTTTTCTGAACATAAAGCCATAAAAGTAGAAATCAATAACAGAAAATGAAAGAAAAAAAAATCAAACACATGGAAACTGAATAACATCATGCTCAAAACCTACTGGGTTATATAAGAAATTAAGGCTGGAATAAAGAAATTCATAGAATCAAACAAGAATGAAAACACATCCTACCAGAACCTTTGGAACATAGCAAAAGCAGTGCTCAGAGTTCAGTTTACAGCAATGAATGCACACGTCCAAAAAGAAGGGCCATAATCAAAACATTAAACCTACAACTGGAACAAGTAGAAAGAGAGCAGCAAAAGAAGCCTTCAGCACCAGAAGAAAGGAAATAATAAGAATTAGAGCAGAATTAAATGAAATAGAGAATAGAAAAACTTTTGAAAGAGTTAAGAAGACCAAACGCTGGTTCTTTGAACAGATCAACAAAATAGATAAACCATTGGCCAAACTTCCTAAAGAAAAATGGGGGAGTAATTACACATTCAACATTAAGCCAGATTCCCAATTTACATTTAGGAAACTGATATTTGAACCATATTACAGGACTTTGCATTTAACTGTGTTAAACAGCAGCTTAAGATAATTTTGAATCTGGGCCTCACCATTAAAGCATGTTCTTTAAATGCTTTGTTGCAACTGAGAACTTGCTTTGCATGATTTCAATGTCAATGTTCAAGTCAATTATAAAAATTTTGAGCCGTCCAGAGTCTTCTGAGGTGCTTCTAGGAGACTTTCTCTACTCTGAGACTGATCATTAATTAATACATCTGTTCGAAATGAGAGGGAGGAGGAGAGGGGAGAGGAAGGAGAAATAAGAGAGGAGAAGAGACTGAATAAGAGCAAAGTGCATGTCTGAGAGTATGACAAAAACAGGAGCATTTTCTGGGGATTGGTGTCTTGGGAAAAAAAAGCAGAGTTATAAGAAGACCAAATTTCAATAAATGTTAGATATTATTATTATTATACATATTTTCAGCATTTCTCCTAGACTACACATGGAGGTTTGTACAAGGATCTTGCCACTTAATACTGGAAAATCTGCCTTCCCAGCTGATAAGATTAAAGGGCTAAATCCCTAAACAATTAACTAACCTGCAAGCCTGAAATGAAGGACAGGGCCTAATTCCCTGGCACCTTGGCTGCAAGGAAATTTGAAAGGAGGGTCAACAACAGCACAACAGGGCTCTGAGAGCTCCTGAAGAACCTTCAGCAGCACCGAGAAGGAGACATAGGGCTGGGAGTTGGGAGCTATGAGGGAAAGTTTATTGCAGCTCTGCCTCTTCCCAGGAGAGGCGATAAAGTGAGTCACCATGTCCTGTAAAGTCTGGCTCTTTGATTTCATTTGGGCTTCTCCCTTCTCCAGCTACACATTTCTTTAAAGGATGTCTACCCCCATCCCTGCCCCTGGGGAGGAGAGTTTTGGGGACACCCTTGTGCCTTTCAACAAATCCTCGGTCACCCCAGAGTGGAAGTATGATGTATCTGATTAGTGAGAGAGGTAAGACACAGAAATTCTCACCACTCATCCCAATGTTTGGCCCATGTGACATCAAACACAAGGATTTTTGCAGCCATCTGAACAGTGGATTGAATTTTCAGGCTCCATCTGCCCTTCCTCACTGATGAATTAACAATTTTACGTTTTCCAGATATTTTGGCTCTAGATGAATGATTGAATTGCAGAGTTGTCAGCTGGATGTTTGACATCATATTTATTCAGGTTAGGACTATTCTCGAATAAGAGGCTTTTTGTTCTTCTAAAACCATGAGCAGAAGCCTTGCCAAGCACATTTCTATAGCCTAGTCTACTCCAGAGTAGACCCTCAGTAAAATTAGTTGAATTTAAGAGATTCAAATGCTTTCCAGTAGACTTCTGTACCCATTTACTTGACTCCTGGGAGTTATGCAAATAATTTGGGGCAGGGGGAGTGAACCTGCCTCTTTTGTGAGAATAAGATTTCATAAGGATAAGAGCACAAGCTTTGGAATTAGATCCATTATCAAATATTCACTTAGGTGCTAGCTATACAACCTTTTGATGTTGTTATTACTGCCATCAAGTCAGCACCCAACTTATGGAGACCTCAGACGCAATGGAACAAAATGCTGCCTGGTCCTTTTTTATCCCCATGACTGATTGTGGATAGGATTGTTGTGGTCTATAGGATTTTCACTGGCTGATTTTTGAAGGTAGATCACCTGGCCTTTTTTCCTAGTCCATTTTAGTTTGGAAGCTCCACTGAAACCTGTTCAGCATCACAGCAACACAAACCTCCACTGACAGACAGGTGGTGGCTGTGCATGAAATGCATTGGCCAGGAATTGAACTCAGGACTCCTGCATGGAACCACCAGTGACCCTCATGTGACCTAATAACAACAGCAGAGAAACTTACCCCAGAGAGTATCTGGTTCTCACCTCTCTCACTAATCAGGTAAACCATACTTTCTCTCTGTGGTGACTGACTGAGAATTTATTGAAAGGCACAAGTGTGCCCCCAGTGCTCTCCTCCCCAGGGGTAGAGACGGGGTAGACGTCACACCTTTATAGAAATGTGTAACTGGAGAAGCTCAAATGAAATCAAAGAGCCAGACTTTACAGGACACAGTGTCTCTATTGTGATATGATTCTATTATTTGCTAATCATCCATTTACCTGCCAGTTGCTCCCATACTATGATAAGCACCTTGAGGGCAGGTACTCTCTTATTCGACTCTGCAATGTATCTTCCTCCCACAATGCCTGAAGCAGAGTAAGGACTCAAAACGGTTTGCTGAATCAACGTCGCATGTTTTCTATTGTTTTTGTTTGCATGTTCTATCTCCCCCAGTACAGCACAAAGTCTTTAAGAGAAAGATTGTATTGTATTCATTTTTGTCAAAGCCAGTTGCTGTTGTGTGGATGCTGACTCATGGCAACCCCACGTGTGTCAGAGTAGAACTGTGCTCTGTAGGGTTTCCAATGGCTGATTTTTCAGAAGTAGAACACCAGGTCTTTTTTAACAAGGTGCCTCTGGGTGGACTCAAACCACTAACCTTTTGGTTGACAGCTGTTTACACCACCTGGGAACTCCCAAACGTTTACCATAGCTGGAGGACATCCTTCCCTGTGCTTGAATTCTCCTCTACTATCTCTGGAGGAAGCACAGGCATCTTCGTGAGTAGAGGAGAGGGGTAGATGTGCTAGGTGAGAAAATAGTGGGGAAAGCTCTCTTATTAAACACAGTTCAGAGTTTCTTCTGTTGCTTGGGACTGAACAGTTTTATAATGAAAAAATATTTGGGGCCTGAAAGTAGAGGATTTTTTAAATTATGTAAAATCAATAGGAAAATTTTTTTAATCTGAGGGAGCATTAGTCCCACAAAGCAGCTTTGAAAGAACAGAAGGGGAGAAGAATAAAAATTTTTTTTTTCTGCTGCACTTCCTCTTTTAAACATACGGTTTCACAAGCATTGAATATGACTATTAATCAAACTATCTGATTGTATTAACATCATGTCTCTGAAACAGAACAGTAACCTGAAATATATAATCGAGAGATGTCTTTTCTTGAACAGTGTCACAGAATATGAAACTCTGAGTGGCATGTTCATTCTCCTAATTGATATAGAATATGACCAGAGCACAGGCTCATGAGCCTTCTGTGCATTTAAAACAGTGCCTTAACAAAATTAATTAATTGTAACACAAAATTGCTTAATAGTTAGAGCTCTGAGAAAAATTTAACAATAATTTTCCTAAATGCTTTTTATTGCCTGCAGCAATAAAACAGCAAAACTAGAAAGATTTTACTGTGTAAAACATGTTCTATGAAGAAGCAAGGAATTACATTTTTATCAACTGCACTTAATACTTTTTTAGAATGGTTGTGTTTTATACACCTCTAAAATGTTTTGCTTTATCTCCTGTCCCCCCTGCAAGACCAGCTAATAATGAGGTGATAAGCTCAATAATTATGGACACTGTAGGTTCTGGAAGGTTTTCTTGACTGGAGTCAATGGGCACCATCATTATCTGAGGCCATCGCACTGAGTTAAGTGTCTTTCAGGATGAATTTTCAGAGAATCACACTGTGCCTTCCTCTTCATCAGTATAGCTCTGTGGGAGGTGTTTTTGAGTAATGGGTAATTACAGTCTTCTTAGTTGTCTATGGAGATGACAGCCCCCCAAAAGCCCTACATTTCTTTTTTTGAAAAAGTTTTTTAGTGAAAACATATACAACAAAACATACACCAATTCAGCAATTTCTACATGTACAACTCAATGACATTGGTTACATTCTTCAAGTTGTGCCACCTTTCTCTATATCCTTTCCCAAATTGTTTCACCACGATTGACATAAACTCACTGCCCCCCTAAGCTTCTCATTTAACCTTTTGAGTTGCTGTTGTCAATTTGATCACATATAGATAATTCAAGGCAAACATTCTTTTTTAAAATATTTTTTATTGTAATTTAGATGAAGGTTTACAGAACTAACAGTTTCTCATTAAACAGTACACATATTGTTTTATGACATTGGTTAATAACCCCACGACATGTCAACCCTCTCCCTTCTCGACCTTGTGTTCCCTATTACCAGCTTTCCTGTCCCCTCCTACTTTCTAGTCCTTGTCCCTGGGGTGTTGTGCCCCATTAGTCTCATTTTGTCTTATGGGGCTATCTAATCTTTGGCTGAAGAGTGAACCTCGGGAGTGACTTCATTACTGAGCTAAAAGGGTGTCCGGGGGCTATACTCTCAGGGTTTCTCCAGTCTCTGTCAGTCCAGTAAGTCTGGTCTTTTTTTGTGAGTTACAATTTTGTTCTACATTTTTCTCCAGCTGTCTGGGACACTCTGTTGTGATCCCTGTCAGAGCAGTCAGTGGTGGTAGCTGGGCACCATCTAGTTGTACTGGACTCAGTCTGGTGGAGGCTGTGGTAGTTGTGGTCCATTAGTCCTTTGGACTAAGAATTCCCTTGTATCTTGTTTTCTTCATTCTCCCTTGCTTCAGACGAGGTGAGACCATTGGAGTATCTTAGATGGCTGCTCACAGGCTTTTAAGACCCCAGACGCTACTCACCAAAGTAGAATGTAGAACATTGTCTTTATAAACTATGTTATGCCAATTGAGCTAGATGTTCCCCGAGACCATGGTCCCCACAGCCCTCTGCCCAGCAATTTGGTCTCTCAGGGAATTTGGATGTGTCTATGGAGCTTCCATGACCTTGCCTTGTACAAGTTGTCCTGGCTTCCTCAGTATTGTGTGCTTTCTTACCCTTCACCAAAGTTACCACTTATCTATTTAGTGTTCCTGCCCCATCCCTCCCCTTCCTTGTAACAATCAAAGATTGTTTCTTTTTTTGTGTAAACTGTTTAACGAGTTTTTATGGTAGTGGTCTCATACAATAATTGTCCATTTGTGATTGACTTATTTCACTCAGCAAAATGCCCTCCAGATTCATCCATGTTATGAGGTGCTTTGCAGATTTCATTAATGTTCTTTATCGTTGTGTAATACTCGATTGTGTGTATGTAAAATAGTTTGTTTATCCATTCTGTTGATGGGCATCTAGGTTGTTTCCATCTTTTTGCTATTGTAAACTATTCTGCAATGAACACGGGTGTGCATATGGCTATTCGTGTGACGGCTCTTATTTCTCTAGGATATATTCCTAGCAGTGGGATTGCTGGATCATACGGTATTTCTATTTCTAGCTTTTTAAGTGCCACATTGTTTTCCAAAATGGTTGTATCATTTTGCATTCTCACCAGCAGTGCATAAGAGTTCCGATCTCCCTGCAGCCTCTACAACACTTGTTATTTCCAGTTTTTTTGATTTGTGCCAGTAATGCCAGGGAGAGATGGTGTCTCAGTCATCTAGTGCTGCTCTAACAGAATTACCACAACTGGATGGTTTTAACAGAGAGACATTTATTGTTTTCACAGTCCAGTAGGCTACAAGTCCAAATTCAGGGCATCAGCTCCAGGAAAAGGCTCTCTCTGTCTGTCGGCTCTGGAGAAAGGTCCTTGTGATGCCTCAGTCTTTCCTTGGTCTGGGAGCATCTCAGCACAGGAACGTCAGGTCCAAAGGACACTCTCTGCTCCCAACAACGCTTTCTTGGTGGTGTGAGGTTCCCATGTGTCTCTGTTCACTTCTGTCTTTTATATCTCAAAAGAGTTTGCATTAAGACACTAATCTTGTCAACCTCATCAGTATAACCTCATCACAGTGATAGAATTTATAACACATGAGGAGATCACATATAATCTCATCATAGTGGTAGAGTTTACAACACATAAAGAAATCACATCAGATAACACAATCATACAGTACTGGGAATCATGACCTAGCCAAGTTGCTACCCACATTTTTTGGGGGACACAATTCAACCCATGACAGATGGTATCTCACTGTGGCTTTGATTTGCATTTCTCTAATGGCTAGTGATCGCTAGCAGTCCCTCATGTGTCCGTTGGACGCTTGAATGTCTTCTTTTGTGAAGTGTCTATTCATTTTCATTACCCATTTTTTAATTGGATTATTTGTCTATTGGTTGTAGAGGTGTTGGATTTTCTTGTAGATTTCAGAGACTGGACTTTTGTCTGATTTGTAATGTCCAAAACTTTTTCCCCGATCTGTAAGTTCTCTTTTTACTCTTTTGGTGAAGTCTTTTGATGAGCATAAGTGTTTAATTTTTAAAAAAGATCCCAGTTATCTAGCTTATCTTCTGGAGTTTGTGTCTTGTTCGTTATGGTTTGTATCCTGTTAATGCTGTGTATTAGGGCCTCTAGCATTGAACCTATTTTTCTTCTAAGAACTTTATAGTTTTTGGCTTTATATTTAGGTCTTTGATTCATTTTGAATTAATTTTTGTATATGGTGTGAGACATGGGTCCTGTTTCATGTTTTTGCTGATGGACTTCCAGTTTCACCAGCATCATTTGTTAAAAAGACTGTCTGTTCCCCATTTGATGGACTTTGGGTCCTTGTCAAAGATCAGGTGACCATAGGTGGATGGCTTTACATCTGGGTTCTCAATTCTGTTCCATTGGTCAATATATATCTGTCATAGTACCAGTACCAGGCTATTTTGACTACTGTAGCTGTATAGTAGGTTTTAGGTCAGGTAGTGCAAGTCCTCCTACTTTATTCTTCTCTTCAATAGTGCTTTACTCATCTGGGGCTTCTGCCCTTTCCATATAAAGTTAATGATTAGTTTTTCCATCTCTTTAAAGAATGCTGTTGGTATTTGGATCGGGGTTGCATTGTATTCATAAATTGCTTTGGGTAGAATTGTCATTTCCACAATGTTAAGTCTACCTATCCATGAGCATGGTATGTTTTTCCATTTATGCAGATCTCTTTGGGTTTCTTGCAATAACGTTTTGTAGTTTTCTTTGTATAGGTCTTTTATATCCCTGGTTAGATTTATTCCTAAGTATTTTATTTTTTTAGGGGCTATTATAAATGGTATTGTTTTCCTGATTTCCTTTTCATCGTTCTCTTTATTGGTATATAGGAATCCAACTGATTTTGTATGTTTATCTTGTATCCTGCTAGTCTGCTGAATATTCATGTTAGTTCCAGTAGTTTTCTCATGGAGTCTTTAGGGTTTTCTATGTATAGTATCATATTATCTGCAAATAGGGACAGTTTAACTTCTTCATTACCAATTTGGGTGCACTTTATTTCTTTTTCTTGCCTTATTGCTCTAGCTAGGACTTCCAGTACAATGTTAAATTGGAGTGGTGATAAAGGATATCATTGTCTTGTTCCTGTTCTCAAGGGAATGTTTTCAGCCTCTATCCATTAAGAATGATGTTGGCCATTGGTTTTGCACAGATGCCCTTTATTATGTTGAGAAATTTCCCTTCTTTACCTATTTTATTAAGAGTTTTTATCAGGAATGGGTGTTGGACTTTGTCAAATGCCTTTTCTGCATCAATTAAGATGCATCAATTAAGATGATCATGTGATTCTTTTCTTTCCTTTTATTTATGTGGTGGATTATGTTGATTGATTTTCTAATGTTGAACCATCCTTGCATACCTGGTATGAATCCTACTTAGTCATGGTGTATTATTTTTTTGATACAATGCTGAATTCTATTGGCTAGAATTTTGTTGAGAATTTTTGCATCTATATTTATGAGAGATATTGATCTGTAATTTTCTTTTTTTGTGTGGCTTCTTTGCCTGGTTTTAATATTAAGGTTATGCTGGCTTCATAGAATGAATTCGGAAATGTGTCTTCCTTTTCTATGTTCTGAAATAGTTTGAGCAGTACGGGTGAAAGCTCTTCTCTGAATGTTTGGTAGAATTCTCCAGTGAAGCCATCTCAGCCAGGGCTTTTTTTTTGTTGGGAGTTTTTTTGTTACCTTTTAAATCTCTTCTCTTGTTATGAGTCTGTTCAGATTTTCAACATCACTTTGTGTTAGTTTGGGTAGATGGCGTATTTCTAGAAATTTATCCATTTCCTCTAGATTTTCATATGTGTTGGAATATAATTTTTCATAATACTCTGTTATGAACCTTTTTATTTTGGTTGGGTGTGTTGTAATGTTCCCCATTTCATTTCTTATTTGCATCCTTTCCTGTTTTTCTTTTGTCAGTTGATTTTGTTGATCCTTTCAAAAAACCAACTGTTGGTTCTGTTGATTCTTTCTATTGCTTTTCTATTCTCTATTTCATTTAATTCTGCTCTGATCTTTTTTTTTGCCATTCTATTTCTCTTTGTTCTAGTTCTGTAGTTAATGTTTTGATTTTGTCCCTTCTTCTTTTTTGATTAGTCCATCTATTGCTATAAATTGTCCTCTGAGGACTGCCTTTGCTGTGTCCCAAAGGTTTTGGTACGATGTGTTTTCATTCTCATTTGATTCTAGGAATTTTTTGATTCCATCTCTGATTTCTTCTGTTACTCACTGGTTTGTAAGCAGGGAGTTATTCAGCTTCCATGTAATTGATTTTTTTTTTTCCTTGTTCTTCCTGTTGTTAATTTCTACCTTGACAGCATTGTGGTCAGAGAATATACTTTGTGTTATCTCAGTGTTTTTGATTTTGTTGAGGGTTGCTCTGCAGCCTCTAAGATGTGGTCTATTCTGGAGAACATTCCATGTGCATTGGAAAAAAATGTGTACTTTGCAGCTGTTGGGTGGAGTATTCTACATATGTCTATGAGGTCAAGTTGGCTGATTGTGCCCTGTTGGTAGTCTGTATCTTTGTTGAGTTTCTTTCTGGTTGTTCTGTCCTTTACCAAGAGTGGTGTGTTCAAGTCTCCCACTATTATTGTGGAACTGTCAATTTCCCTTTTCAGAGCTGTTAGAGTTTATATATTTTGGAGGACTGTCATAAGATGTATAGATGTTTATTATGGTTATGTCTTCTTGATGGATTGTCCCTTTATTCATGATATGGTGCCCTTCTTTGTCTTTTATGGTGGATTTTGTTTTAAAGTCTATTTTATCTGAGATTAGTATTGCCACTCCGGCTCTTTTTTGGTAGCTGTTTGCTTGATATTTTTTTCCAACCTTTGATTTTTAATAAATTTATGTCTTTGTTACTAAGGTGTGTTTCTTGTAGACAGCATATTGATGGATCCTGTTTTTTTATCCATTCTGTCACTGTCTGTCTCTTCATGGGAGCATTTAGGCCATTTACATTCAGTGTAGTTATTGATAGGTGTAACTTTATTGCTGTCATTTTGTGGTGCTTTTTTTTGTGATGCTGACGTTTTCTTTGTTCCTCTTATTCTCCTGTGCTGAAATCCTTTTGTTTGTGGATTTTTTTTCATTTCTTTTGTTTTTGTAGGTTTTGTTTTTACTGAGAATTTATGTTTTTCCTCTTTATTTTTATGAGTAGGTTTGTTAGCTTTCTTTGTGGTTACTGTGAAATTTACCTTTATCTTTCTACCTTTGAAGCAGTCTATTATTACTTTGTATCACCTTGCCTTCCTCTTTCTTAGAAGGTTTTATACCTACACCATTTATTCCTTCTTTTATTGTTATGATATTGTTGTCATTTATGGATTAACTGCTCTGATTCCCTGCTGTATTTCTTTTGGTTTTGGGTAATTCTTGAGAGTTCATTTCCTAGATTGGTATCTGGCTGGTATGATCATTTGTCCTAGATTTAGTGTGTGAGTTGAAGTTGTTTGTTCTCAGATTGAAGGACTCCTTTTAATAATTCTTGAAAGTTTGGTTTTGTTTTTACATATTCTCTTAATTTCTGTTTATCTGGAAATGTCCTAATTTCACCATCATATTTGAATGAGAGTTTTTCAGGTTATATTATTCTTGGCTGGTAATTTTTTTCTTTAAGGTTTTATATACGTAATGTCATTGCCTTCTTGCCTGCATGATTTCTGCTGAATAATCTGAGCTTAGTCTTATTGTTTCTCCTCTGCATGTGACTTTTTTTTTTTGTCAAGCTGATCTCAGGATTCTTCGTTTGTCTTTGATTTTGGCGCGTGTGATTATGATATACCTTCGTGATTTTCTTTTGGGGTCTATCCTACAGGGAGTTCTTTGGCCTTGGATGGCCAACTTTTAATCTTTCATGATATTGGGGAAGTTTTCTGTCGGCAGTTCTTCAATGATCTTCTCTGTTTTCTGTTTTCTCCGCCAGTTCTGGAACTCTGATCACTGGCATATTTTTGCTTTTGATTGTATCCCACATAATTCTCAGGATCTCTTCATTTTTCTTTGTTTTTTTTTCTGATTTTTTCTCAGAGTTGTATCCATGTGTTTATCTTCAAATTCACTGATCTCGTCTTCCACTGTTTCAAACCTGCTCCTTAGCCCTTCTATGACACAGTCCATTTCTGAAATCTTGTTGTTTATCTTTTGGATTTCTAATTGTTGTTTTTGAATGATTTCTAGTTGTGAATTTATTTTGACGTTTTGTTCCTGCATTATTTTCCTGAATTCTTGCATTTTTTTGTCTGCAGTTTCCATGAACTTGTCTGACTTTTCCATGTATTTTTCTTTTCCTCATTTTTGTCTGTTTTTTGCTTCAACTCTTGAATAGCTCTGAATATTAGAGACTTGAATTCCTTATCAGGTAGTCTAGTGCCTTTTCTTCTTCTTGAAAGTCATTTGGTGTTTTATGTTTGATGCCTACTGGAACCATCCTGTCTTGTTTTTGTAAATGCTTTGATATTGTCTGCTGTCTTTGTGGCATTTGGTAGTTATTTCTCTCATTTAGTGATTGTAGATTTATTTGTTTCGTCCTGTTTTTTTTTGTTTTTGTTTTATTTGGCTATGTCTGAGCTGGTGGGCTATGTGTTCTGTTGTTTGTTGTTTGCTCATCTGGGTGCACAATACTTTTCACCTCCTTCTCCAGTTAGCAGTGTCAGTCAGTCAGATATGTTACAGCAGAGCGGGTCTAGGTGAAGAGGAGTTGTTGGCATGAGTTGTTTGTGGCACTTACTATGGCCACCAGGGAGGGCCAGTAATCAGTGCATGGCAGGTTCTGGTAAACCGTTCATGGGCTGCTTGGTGGTGTGATGTTCAGTGCACAGTGCAGGTAGGCAGGATGGAGGGAGGAGATTGTGATTTGTGGAGCTAAGATGGGTATGTGAGAGAGGAGAGAGAGGAGAGAAGAACAGGAGCCAAAAACATACAAACAAAGAGAAAAGAGTGCTAGGAGAGCTCACTGTTGGAGTGGAGAGATGAGAGACTATGAAACTGAGAAAAATAAAAAGGAAAAGAGGAAGAAAAAAGAAAAGGAAAGAAAAAATGAGTAAATAAAAATTAGAAAGAAAAAAGAAAAGCAAAGCCCCCAGGGATCCCAACAGTGTGGCTACGAGGTCTGGGGAAGTTGCTCCGAGGCTGTGAAGTACAGCCTGGCTAGAAGGCGTAGAGGTGTCACTCAGCGCCATGTATTCAGGGGACAGGAAGAGAAGGAAAATACAGAGAGATAAACTGTGATGAAGAAAGACAAAAAGGGAAAAAGAAGGAAAAGAAAACAAAACAAATGAATTAGAAAAAAATAACAAGAAAATCCCCCCCCCCAAAAAAAAGAGAAAAGAACAAGAAGAAAAAAAATGCCCTGAGGGATCCCTCTACACATCTGTGCAAACTTAGGGGTTAGTTCCCAAGCCGCTCAGTACTGCTAGGCTAGAATGGGCTCCCAATTAGAGAACAGAAAAAGAAAAGAAACAATTCAAAATGAACAAACAAAAAAGCCCCAGTATCTTACCAGCATGGCAGCAAGGCTGGGAAGCAATCTCACATTCGAGTGGTGTTTCACCACCTTTCAGGAAAAAGCAAAGATGGCGCACGGAGCCAAGTATTTGAGAGAAAGGAGGAGAAGGTGGTGAGAGGTAAGCAACACCAGCAGCCAACAAATGGCACTTAGGGAGCCGGCCATTGTGGGCCAGTGGAATCCAAGTGACACCGGGATGAAGCCGATGCTTCCTGGCCAAGAGTCTTTGGCTGCAGGAGGCAGAGGAGGCCGAGGAGGGGTGAAGAATGGTGGGGGGTGGGAAAGCCTATATCACTGGTTACTGGTTGTTCTGTCTCCTGCTGGAAGCTCTGTGAAGCTGCTTTCTCATACCCCCTGTTCGCTGATCTCCGATAGGAGTCCAAGATGGCGGATCCGTGCTGCGTTAGCTGATAGGGGACCTCTGCATGTATCTCTCCTCACTCTCTGTTCTCTGTCAGTTTTCTTATTCCATTCGGTGCTTGGCTGAGTTCTTTATCTCTTTATTTGCTGCTTAGGGTTTCAGGATTGCCGTTTTCTCTGTTTGGTTTAGTTTTTCAGACGTTTGCTGTGGCGGTATGGCGCAGTGTTTCTGCCTATAGCGCCATATTGCCCGGAAGTCTATTTTCCAAGTGTGTTTGTAATTGCTTGTTGAAACATTCGTATGATGGCTGATTTAAATCTTTGTCAGACAATTCTAATACTTTTTTTTTTAACCTGAGGATTTGTGCCTTTGTTTTATTTTCATTAATTTTTTAAAATTCAAGTTGGGATTCTCCTGACTCTGTATGATGAGTGATTTTCAATTAAAACCTGAACATTTTGAGTATTATGTCATGGGACTGTGATCTTATTTACACCTGTGTTTTAGCTGGGTTTTTGTAGCAGTGCTTTGGCAGGGGAGGGGGATCTCATTATTCCTAGGTACAGGTGGACTCAGGTTTCTCATTTGACCTATGTTGACATTCAAGAAGTGGGGAGCTCCTCATTACTGTTGGAGAGGTGCAGGTTTCTGACTACTCACTAGGTCTATGCTGATATCACCTTGTCTTGGAAGGGTAGTAGTGCCTTTTACTGCTCCTCATGTGGCTTTCACTGACAGTATTGGGGAGATGATGCTCTCATTAATGCTGGGTAGTGGTGATCCACCCATATCAACCTTCTCTGATACCACCTGGGTAGGGTGATCTGGGACACCTTTTATAGTCTGAAGAGGATGGAATTCCAGGCTCCCCACTTGGTCTTTGCTGATATGGGTGGGGGTAGGACCACAGTTTTTTCTGTGGTGTTTGGATGGCATAGAGAAATTATTGCCTAAAAGTTTTCTGTCTTACGAGGCAGCCTCTTTCCTGGTCCTTTCACTAGGGAGGGTAGGCTTTTGTTGGACTGTTTCATCTGCACCCATCAGTGTTCCAGGTTTCTGGCTTCTTCAGCTCCAAGTCTGGGATAAATGGGGCAAAGAGAAAACCCAGGGAATTCACCGTTGTGTTGTTCTTCAGGCCCCCAGTTCCCTAGCCAGTCTGCCTCTTTTGCTCTACTTTTAAGAGTTTTCTCGTTTTCTTTTATTTTATGGGCAGCATGCAGGGTTTTAGTTGTACATAGCAGGAGGAACAGGGAAAAGTATGTCTACTCCATCTTGCCAGAAGTGGGAGTCTCTCTCTGCTTCCTTTAAAAAAAAAAGGCATTTTTTAATTATAAACTTTTTACAATCAAATATTAAGTATATCAATCTCTGACTGTAAGAATTTAGTGTATTTTTGTATACGTGGTTATGTACATGCTTTTCCAAGAACTATGCTGGGCACTTAAAAAAATCATATTGATGATAGTGGTGATGGTGACGATGAAGAAGAAACTACTGGCTAAAATGAAGTACTTAGATCCTTGGCCACTTCTAATAATCAAGCTGTCTCCTGTTGCCATGGATAATTGAGTTAGTTAGGGGAGAGTTCAGACTTAGAAGCTGATTTAATTCCTGTTTGCATCCTCAAAAGAAGCCAAGGAGGAAGCAAGAATTTCTGGGGACTAATCAGGAGGCTACTGGCAGCACAATGTGTGCCTTGGCCTCCAGCTAGGCTAGAGTAATTCCTGTTAGAGATCCATGCTGGTGCTGCTAATAGACATTAGTGAGGTTTTACTGCCTTGAACTTATAACTGCAGTGAACAGCTTGCCCTTGTTAAAATTCTGGGGACCAGACCTATAAGACCCGAATCCTGCAAAGATGAGACTCTCCAGGGACTCAGAGACTTGGGGTTTATATGGCACTTCCAGATAGCTACTGTGCTTTCTGGCATCCAGAAGAAGGGGTGGCCCTTAGGAAAATTATGACATTTGGGATGATTGTCTTGGATGATTCCACCTCCAATTCTTGCCCTTCATTTATGTATTCATTGAATCATCTATTTATTCCATTGTTCATTCACTTATTAAATTACAGCATTATTTTCAGGAGGCATGGGGGAAACAGAAATGAAAAGCATTCTTTTCCTGAGAAGATGATAGTATGCAGGGAAAAGAGGTAATGATGATTACATGTAGAGCCCTGATGGAGAGAAGCACACACTATTGCTGGAGTGGGGAGCGTGCTTATCCCTTCCAGACTACGGATAGACCATCAGGAAAGGCTTCCTTAAGGAGGTGACACTTGAGCTGAGTCTTGTTGGGGGAAAAGGAATTAACCACATAAAGAGTACTCAGGTATGTGAGGCTGACCTCTGCAGTGGAAAGAGCAGCCCGGATGGTGGGACTTCTTGGTTGGAAATGTAGGGTGTGCTGAGAGGTTAGATTGGAGAGGGTGTGAGGGCCTTAGTATCAGACTAACAAGCCCAAATTTTAGCTTAGAGACAATGGACAGCCATGAAAGGCTGTCATGCAGGAAAGTGGCACTTTATGTTTCAGGAAGATCATTCTTACTATCATGTGGAAGAGGGATGGATTGGGGATGGATGACCCTCTGTCTTAAGTGTGGTCCCTGGCCACTTCTGTCTTGGAGGAATCCAGTATGCTCATTTTCACTAAGGAGACCCTGGGTGATTCAAATGGTAAAGTGCTTGGCTACTCACCAAATGGTTGCTGGTTTAGATTCACCTGGAGGTGCCTTGGAAGAAAGGTCTGGTGATCCACTTCTGAAAGATCACAGCCACTGAAAACTTTATGGAGCTCAGTTGTACTCTGCAGCACATGGGGTCACCATGAGTCTGCATCTACTCTATGGCAATTGTTTTCTTTTTCCATTTGCACTATGATGTTAGTGACTGTATGAACCCAAGAGCAGTATTTTTTTTTTAAATTGTAAATGAGGATTTGGAGAATGGAAAACAGTCCCAATTTTGAGGTGAGTCCTCAAGCCATATCATACTTTTGCTGAGGCTTAATACCTGCTGGCCTTTATTTCTTTTAAGCCGTAGATAACTAAGCGTTACTATCATCAGATACATTCTTTTCAGTCCGTCTGTTTATGTAAATAACAGGAAGTGCCTCTCTTGTGAGTTGGGAAGGTTGTCCTGAATGAAAAAATAACTGTTTTTCAATGCTTTGGAAAGATGATAGAACTGCTTGTAAAAGAGGGGGAAAATGAAGGTCACTTCCCATTCATTTTCTCTTTTTTTTATTAAACTGCGAATCAAACTTTGAAACACCCTTAGTTATCTAGTGCTGCTATAACAGAAATACCACAAGTGGATGACTTTAACAGACAGAAATTTATTTTCTCACAGTTTAAGAGGCTAGAAGTCTGAATTCTGGCTCTGGGGGAAGTCTGTCTGTCTCTGTCCACTCTGGAGGAAGGGTCCTTGTATCTTCTGAGCTTCTGCTCCTGAGCAATCTTCATGAGGGTTGGCATCTCTCTTCCTGCCTGTGATGGTTAAGATTGTGTATCAACTTGGCTGAGCCATGGTTCTCAGTGTTTATATGTGATCACCCCCGTGATGGGATCTGCTGTGAGTAGCCAATCAGTTGAAAGGAAGTTTCCTTGGGCATGTGGCCTGCATCTGAATATAAGTGGACGTTCTGGCTTTTTCATGCTCTGGATCCTGCAGCCACCTCCCGTTCATCTGACTTCCAGTTCTTGGGACTTGAACTAGTAGCTTACCTGCTGATCTTGGGTTTGCCAGCCCTTGCAGCTACGTGAATCAGGAGAAGCCTTTTGGTATTGCCTGCTGATCTTGGGATTCATTGATCTTCACAGCCTGTGATCAAGAGTCCTGCTCTCTGACTTGCCAATCTTGGGTTTGCCAGCCCCTGTGGCTACATGAATCAGGAGAAGCCTCTATCCCAATCCACGGACTTGGGACATTCCAGTTTCTACAGTCCCGTGAGCTGTTTTCTTGATATAAATTTCTCTCTATATTTATACGCTTTACTGGTTTTACTTCTCTAGAGAACCCAGCCTAAGACACTGCCGTCTCTACTTTGCTTGCTTGTTTAATCTTTTTTATATCTCAAGATAAACCCTACACTAATCTTATCTCATTAACATAACAAAGACAACTCATTCCCAAATGGGATTATAACCACAGACATAGAGGTTAGGATTTTTACAACACATATTTTTGGGAGATATAATTCAATCTGTAACACACTCAGTGAAGCAGAAACGGAAAAACACAAGACAAAGGGTGTGTGGGACATAACTAGTGAATTTAGGGTTTGGGGGTGGGAGGTGGAAGGGAGTATTTGCTGTCCCCGGGGAACGCGTGCGCTTTCATCAAAAAGAAGAGAAAAATAAGTTCTCCAGCTTCCTAAGTCCCGAGGCTGAGTTTAATTAAGTCAAGCAAGGACAGAGAGAAGTGATAACTAAAACCTACATCTGTAGGAAACTGCCCTAGAGAAGTTAGAGGTGTGCTGGGCTGGTAATTCATCATTACATGAGAGATGAGCTATGTCAAGAATAGAGGGTGTCATGTGGACAATATAATGAAGCACCACATGGGAGGAGATAGTAAAATCCAATACCTTTTATAATAGCAGAACGAAGATGTAGGGTGCATGCATGAGTACTGGTTCTTTGCAGTTTGACAAATGGATCCTAGGTGTCTTCCTCTTTATCAACCTGGGGGATGACAAGTGGTGCCTGCAGAGCTATGTCCTTGGCTCAGGGACACCTGACAGTTTTATTGGGTATGTAAAAGAGGAGTACACAGTGATGGATAGTTTGTATGATAAATGATCTTGGGAAAAGGAAATATGGGCTGAACATAACAAGAGGCAAAAAAGATACCTAGAACAAATGGAAAGCCAGGTTATCAAGTGCAAGATGGTGAACCCAGGCTTGCCACTTTACGGTTGGGTGACTTTGGGCATGTCACTACTTCTGAATTTGTCAGTTAGTAAACAAATGGGGTTAAAGTGCACCTACCTCATAGGGTTGTTACAAGGATTAAATGAATTAATATTTGTAAGGCATTTAAACAGTGTCTGTCACTTTGAAGACTAAGGTGAGTCTGACCCAAGGCATGATATTTTTAATTGCCTCATATGCTGGACAATGAATAAGGACGACTGAAGAAGAATTGATGTATTTGAATTACGGTGTTGGCGAAGAATATTGAATATACCATGGACTGCCAGAAGAACGAACAAGTCTGTCTTGGAAGAAATACAGCCAGAGCGCTCCTTGGAAATGAGGATAGCAAGATTTCATCTCACATACTTTTCAGAAGGACATTGTTCTTGGTAAGGTAGAGGGTCAACAAAAAAGAAGAAGACCCTCAACGAGATGGATTGACACAGTGTCTGCAACAATGGGCTCAAATAGTAATGATTGTGAGGATGGTGTAGGACCAGGCAATGTTTCGTTTTGTTGTAGATAGGGTTGGTATGAGTCAGAACCAACTCTATGGCACCTAACAACAACTGGCACAAAAAAACAGAACATATAAAAGAATTAAAAAACTCTCATGATGAGGTTTGTGTGCCTGAGTCATTGGAGTGTCTGGGGACCCAATATAAGAAGACCCAAATAAAAATCATTATTGGGTATCTGTGAGCCAACTTGTAGAAGAGTCTAGAGTCAAGGTAGTAGAAATCAATACTAGCATCCAGTGGAGCGTTGGAAGGATCAGAATAAAAAATGGGAGACTGTCTTAGGATGAGTTTTCTAGAGAAGTGATCTTAGGCTGAGTTTTCTAAAGAGGTGAAACCAGTGAAATGTATATATATATATATATATATATATATATAAACCAAAAAGCCCATTGCCATCAAGTTGATTCCGGCTCATAGCAATCCTATAGGACAGAGGAGAACTGCCCCATCGAGTTTCCAAGGAGCGCCTGGTGGATTTGAATTGTTGACCTTTTGGTTAACAGCGATAGTGCTAAACCCACAGGGTTTCCATATACATGTGTAGAAAGAGATTTAATTCAAGGAAATCACTCACACAGTCGTGAAAGCTGGCAAGTCCCAAATCTGTGGGTCAGGCATCAGGCTGGAGGCTTCTTCTGACTCCTGTTGTTGTGTTGTTGTTGTTAGGTTCCATTGAGTCAATTCTGACTCATAGCTACCCTATGTACTACAGAAAAAAACACTGCCTGGTCCTGCTCATCCTCACAATCATGGTTATGCTTGAGCCCATTGTTGCAGCCACTGTATCAATCCATCTTGTTGAGGGTCTTCCTCTTTTTCACTGACCCTGTACTTTACCAAGTATGATGTACTTCTCCAGGGACTGATCCTTCTTGATATAACATGTCCAAAGTATGTTGTTGTAGGGGCTGACGGATCCAAAATTGGAAGGTCAGATGGCAGGTTGCTGGCTCACGGGGCTTTGAGAGCTGGCAAATCCTCAAATCTGCAGGTTATGTTGCAGACTGTTGGCTCACATCCCAAGATGATGAGGAGTCAGATGCAGGATCCAGAGCAAGAGTGAGCCTTGCTGTAAAATCCATTTATATACTGGAGGCAGGCCACATTCCCAAGGAAACTCCCCTTTCAGCTGATTGGCTGCTCATAGCAGATCTCATCATAGAGGTGATTACATCATATCAGATCTCATCATGGAAGTGATTACATTATATTACATTATGGAAGAGCAGTCAGTCCTATGTGTGCCAAACCACTGAGAATCGTGACCTAGCCAAGATGACACATAACATTAACCATCACAGAGGCTAAGCCAAAAATACACCACCCGTCTGTCAGTTTGTTGTACTGTGGTGGTTTGCATGTTATTATGATACTGGAAGTTATGCAACCAGTATTTCAAATATGAGCAGGGTCACCGATGGTGAACAAGTTTTAGCAGAGCTCCCAGACTAAGACAGACGAGGAAGAAAGGCCTGGTGGTCTTCTTTAGAAAATTAGCTAATGAAAATCTGTGGATCACAGTGAACATTGTCTGACTTGCTTGCTTTGGATACATCATCAGAACAGATAACTTGCTGGAAGAAGATATTGTGTTTGATGAAGCAGAGGGCCAGTGAGGGTGAGGGAGAACCTTGGTGAGATGGACTGGCACAATAGCCACAATGATGGACTCGAACAGGCCGGTGATCTTTTTTAACTCTTTTTTTGTTCATTGTAGTTGAAGTGAAGTTTACATTTCAAGTTAGTCTCTTATACAAAAATTCATACATACATTCTTATGTGACCCTAATTGCTCTCCCTATACCATGACAGCACACTCTTCCTTTCCACCCCTGATTTCCCATGTCCATTCAACCAGCTCCTAACCCTCTCTGGCTTCTCATCTCACCTCTGGACAGAAGCCACCCTTTCAGTCTCATGTATCCACCTGAGCCAAGAAGCACACTCTTCACAAGTATCATCTCATGTTCCACAGTCCAGTCCAATCTTTGTCTGAAGAGCTGGCCTCGGAAATTGTTTTAGTTCTGGGCTGACAGAGAGTCCGGGGGCCATACTTTCCAGGGTTCCTCCAGTCTCAGTCAGAAAATTAAGTCTGGTGTTTGTCCTAGAATTTGAGTTCTGCACTCCAGCTTTCTCCTGCTCCATCAAGGACTCTGTTGTGTTCGCTGTCAGGGTGGTCATTGGTGGTAGACAGGCACCATCTAGTTCTTCTGGTCTCAGGCTGATAGAGTCTCTGGTTTATGTGGCCCTTTCTGTCTCTTGGGTTAATACTTTCCTTGTGTCTTTGGTGTTCTTCATGCTCCTTTACTCCAAGTGGTTGGGACCAATTGATGCACCTTACATGGCCACTTGCAAGCTTTTAAGACCCCAGATGCCACTCACCAAAGTAGGATTCAGAACATTTTCTTAATAAGCTTTGTCATGACAATTGACCTAGATGTTCCCTGAAAGCATGGTCCCCAGACCCCTGCAACTGCTACTCTGTCCCTCAAAGTGTTTGGTTGTATTCAGGAAACTTCTCAGCTTTGGTTTAGTCCAGTTATGCTGACTTCCCCTGTAGTGTATGCTGTCTTTCCCTTCACCTAATATAATTCTTGGCTACTATCTAGTTAGTGAATACCCCTCACTCTCCCTCCCCACCCTCATAACCATCAAAGAATGTTGTCTTCTGGGTTTAAACCTTTTCTTGAGTTCTTATAATAGTGGTCTTATACAATATTTGT
>NW_004443969.1:339716-391024 GCF_000243295.1 Trichechus manatus latirostris
CTTATAATAGTGGTCTTATACAATATTTGTCCTTCTGTGACTGACTAAATTTACTCAGCATAATGCCCTCCAGATTCCTCCATGTTATGTTTCACAGCTTCACCATTGTTCTTTATCATTGCGTAGTATTCCATTGCGTGAATATACCATATTTTGTTTATCCATTCATCCATCATGGTCACCTAAATTGTTTTCATCTTTTTGCTATTGTGAACGTGCTGCAATGAACGTGGGTGTGCATATATGTATTTGTGTGATGGCTCTTATTTCTCTAGGATATATTCCAAGGAGAGGGATTGTTGGATTGTATGGTACTTCTATTTCTAGCTTTTTAAGGAAGCATCAAATTGATTTTCAAAGTGGTTGTACCATTTTACATTCCCACCAAGAATATATAAGTGTTCCAGTCTCTCCACAACCTCTCCAGTATTTATTTTGTGTTTTTTGGATTAATGCTAGCCTTGTTGGGGTGAGATGATATCGCATTGTAGTTTTGGTTTGCAGTGCTCTAATGGCTAATGATCGTGAGCATTTCTTCATGTGTCTGTTAGCCACCTGAGTGTCTTCTTTGGTGAATTGCCGTTCATATGCTTTGCCCATTTTTTAATCGGGTTATTTGTCTTTTTGTTGTTGAGGTTTTGCAGTGTCTTTTAGATTTCATGCCGGTGATCTTGAGGATCATGCAGGGCTGGGCAAGGTTTCAGTCTCTTTTCTTTTAGGTCACCACAAGTCAGAGTCAACTTGACAGCAGCTAATAACAACGTAAGCCTAGAGCCAGGGTGGACTCAAGAAGGCATAAAATCATAACCAGTCTGGATCAAGCTGAGGGCAAGTATAAATTCCAAGTAGGCAGTACATTTGTGTCACTTTTTTTTATTGCCTAGAACAGTGCCAGGTACATATACTAGGCACTCTCTAAGTATTTGTTGAATCAATGACTGAAGTGTTGAGTGGGCTATGGACATGATGGCCTGGTATAAAGGAACAGAATCAGGATGGACAACTGTTAGAAGGAAGCAACCTCAAAGCTCAATGGCATTCCCACAGTAAGTAATTTGGGTTCTCTGGAATGTCCAGAATCCAAAGATCCTGACATAGGGGATGGCAGAAGAAGCCCAAAGTAGGATTAAAGCAATGAGAAATAATATTTCTGAAGAAACAAAGTATGACTTGAGTGACTAGAACTACTGAGGTAGAGTAAGGAAGGCTGAGGAGCGTCAGTTAATGTCTCTCTCTCTCTCTTTCCCTTCCTCCTTCCTTTCTTCCTTCTACGTGTCTGTCTTTGTTTCTTATACCAATCTACCCTGAGTTGATGTAAAGAAAGTGGTTACCAGCTAATTTTATTCTCTCTCGTGGACAAGGCGAGGACACAGTCAAGTGAGATTAAGAGACAGCAGAGATATTTCGGTTGCTTTCAAGAATTCCTTGCTAGCAAAGAGTGCTCAGTTTTGAAATCTGCTAGTTACTGAGGCAAGGAAGCAAACTCTCATCTAAGAAATCCATGCTAATTGTATAAATTCTTCACTGTCTAGAATGCTGTATGAGCCCACACAGAGCAGGAGAATGTACAAGGTAACCATAAAGGGCCTTCAATCCCTGGGACAATATGAAAGTGAAGACTTCCTCAAGAGGTCCAGACTTGCAAAATGGAATTGGAGGCTGGGGAGGGAAGAGGAGGAAGTCCAAAGACCTGGTCAAAGCCAGTGATAGCATTCTCTCCCCAGCAGATCAAAGAAGAGAGGACCAGATCCTTGGTATTATTCATTCTGAGTTTTTAGCCTTTTTGGGACATTGTGACAAAGATGCATAGGAAGATGGTAGTCGGGGATGTAGGTGGAGGTGGAGGTGGTGTGTGTATGTAAATGTAGTGTGTGTATGCAAGTCTGTCTATCTGTGTGTGTTTTTGTGAATATGTGTGTCTTGTCTATCTAAATGTGTGTGTGTGTGTGTGTGTGTAGATGGGAGTCCAAAAGAGGTGTCTGTGAAGCTGTATTATCAAATGCTGCTAAAGTGCTTAGAGATCCTCAGTGTGTGTTGCCATGGAAACATATAAGTCTATCTCAGAGACAAATGGCAGGAGACTGGAGAAAAGGGCACAGACAGTCACATTTAAGATCTTTTTGTAATCTGCTCTTTTTGTACGTTTGGGAGAACAAGCACACTGAGAGTGATCAGAATACTCAGAAATATATCAATGGTTATTTTAGTAAAAAACAAGCAATTGGTAATAGTGCTTTTGTTTTATATAGCTTTCACACAACATACAGGTTATTTCCGAGACTCTCTCTTTGACTTCATACTTTACTTCAGCTTGTGTACCAATCAATTCTTGTTAAATATTTATGGACTTTACAAAACTTAGCAGCTTGCAGCTGTCCTCACCTAAAGGATAAAGCAGAGACTTTTCATTTTAATTAAGTAACTATGTGAGCAAAGTATCTACCCCCCAGGGAAAATATAAGAATTAAAATATGTAAAGCAATTTCTTAAAAGAGAAAACCATCTTTTACATTTGGTAGTTTTTATTCCCTTTGGTAGTTGAATGTGATAGTGAAATTAGAGTGTTGTCTTTTGAAGTTTCTTAAGGTTGGACACATTTAAACATTTCAGAATTTCTTCTAATAAGATACAAGTGGTGAACACACAGTTTTAGCCCTTGTCATGACACAAAATCACTCATCATATTTTATTACTTAGAGTCTTTAACATAAGTGTCTCACAGCCAAGTTGTAAAATGACAAAGTAACACTGAAAAATGCAGGAGTTGGGGGAAATTTGCTAAACTAGATGTTTGACATTGAATGTCACAAACATCCAGCTGAAAAAGAGAGGTTTTTATCTTTTCATGAAATAACTGCCTTAAGCTTAATAGCTATACTTACTCTTTGCATTGAGCATTTGAGGTTGGTGTGAAAAATCACAGTGAGATTGGACAAGCCCTTTCCCTCTCTGGATCTGAATCTCAGCCATACCATGTAAAGGTTGGACAAGTTATTTCTTGTCCAACTAAGGACCTAAGAGTCTGAATCAGGTGTCAGCAAATGAAGGACCATGAACCAAAGCCTGTCTACTGCCTGTTTTTGTATTGCCCCACAAGCTAAGAAGGGGCTTTATATTTTTAAAAAATTGGGGAAAAATTAAAATAAGAATAATATTTCATGATATGTGAAAATCACATAAAATTCAAATTTCAGAGTCCATAGTTTTAGTTTATTTGAACACAGCCATGTACATTTCATGCTACAATGGCAGAGTAGAGTAGATGTGACAGAAACCATCTGGCCCGCACAATCTAAAATATTTACTGTCTGGTCCTTTGCAGGAAGAGTTTGCCAGCCTCTGTTTAAATGATTCTGAATCAATTAAAAAGAATCAGCCAAACAAGCTTTTATTTGTTTGAATGGTAATGCTCTTCATAGAAAAATTGATTATGTATTTGGACAAAAATCTTTGATAATTTTTTGCTCTGTTATTAAAGGAAAATAATATTATTTTCTTCAAACAAGCCAGATGACTTATGCATATGGACCAACTTCTCTGCATATTTTTTATGTTCTCTGCTTCACCTCAGTAGAGTTAGGTGGGTGGGTGAGTGAATATCATGTATTGACAAAAGGTTCCATTTCCTCTGGTTACCTTGGAATGATGTCTCCATGCTTGCATCTCTCAAACCCAGGTCCTTAGGAAGAACTTTTGAATGGCTGAAACACAAGTGAGACCAGTTATTAACAGAACAACTGAAGAACTAACATTTATGGATCCTCTGCTTTGTGGCAGCATTAGGCATTTGCATGCATATTTTTATTTATTCCTTTCAACAACTTCATGAGGAAAGATGGAAAAACCAGCAGTCAGAGAGATTAGATAGCTAGTAAGTAGGGGAGCCACCACCTGTCTGACAGTTGGTTGTACTGTGATGGCTTTCATGTAGCTATAATGCTGGAAGCTATGCCACCAGTATTCTAGAAAGAAAGGCCTGGCAATTTACTTCTGAAAATCAGCCAATGAAAATTCTATGGATCACAGAACATTGTCTGATATAGTGCTGGAAGATGAGCATCCCAGGTTAGAAGACACTCAAAATACACAGTGGCTGCAACAATAGACTTGAGCACACTAACAACTGTGAATATGGTGCAGGACTGGATGACATTTCTTTCTGTTACACATGGGTCACCATGGGTCAAAGCTGACTTGATGACAACTAACAACAACACAGGTAGAGGAGGGTGGATTCGAACCTTGGTCTATCTGATTTCAAGGCTCATATTCTTTCCAAGTTAACTTAATATGTACAAAGAGAATTCTCTCTTTCCAGTAAGGGTGTCCCCCAAGGAAACACAAATAAGGCCAGAAGACTAATAAACATTGGATCAGAGCCAGCTCCAGGAACTTCTCTCAGTCTATCTGGATAAGTTTCTCAGAGTCAGTGCTGGCAAAACATTCCCTACAAATTTTCCACTCTCTGTTTTCCTTGATCAGAGCTCCTTTCTCATGACAAGTTATGTGGGCTGTGTTTTTCATGCTATTTACTCTGCCTGGCACACTCTCTGCCATCACTTTGTGTTGTTGATGTCTCACCTATCTTTAAAGACTGGTTCCCAGAAAACAGAAAAGGGCCAGGAGCCTTGAAACCTTTTTATTGCCCATTACCGAGTGTCACCTCCTCCATCCAGTGTTAACACTCTTCTTAACTCCAGCAGATCACATCTTTCTCCAAGCTCTGTTTGTACTTATGTTCAACTCTCCATTCTACTGTGTAGACTAGAAGCTTCTTGAGGTCAGGAATAGTGTCTTCTGCCTTCGTACTCCTGTAGCACTGAGAACAGTGCCTTGTAAAGGCAATAAGCAATTACTGAGAAGGATTCCATTGGGCAGAATTCCATTCTGTAAATGTACCCACCACCTGGTTGCTGAGCGCCTACTCTGGGCCAAGGCCAACAAGAACAAGTTGAATGCAAAGCTGAGGCGTCTGTGTTTATTTTGGTAGAAAAGGGGCAGATTTGAGCTGGTGTATGACATCCAGTCACAGAGATTTTTAAAGAGATTATTGAGCTACCTGGGAAGAAAACCTCTCTATGTCACCTAGGTCTTCATATTATGTCTATTCCAGGATGCTCTGGCCCTTCACTTGTGGAAGCTCTAGCCGTAGTTCAGTCAGCTCCAGCTTCCCATATTCTGTTCTTGATGCCCATCCCGACCTCTATGCAGCTGCAAAGAGACAGAGTGGCTAGTAGTGTTGAGTACTTGCTCTGGGATCAATAGATTTGTATTTTCAGCTCCGGTTCTGTCACTGACAAGCTGTTTAAGACCTTGGGCATTTACTTAAGTTCTCTGGACCTCAGTTTCCTCATTTGTAAAGTAAGAGTAATACCAGCACTTGCCTCAAAGAGTTGTTCCAAGTATTAATGGGAAAATGCATATAAAGCATTTACATGACAGCAATTATACTTATGACATTAAGGTAATAGAAAAGCTACTCAACCCTGGTTGCTCTCTGGTGACAGGAGTGCTTGTAAATTGAATAGTTGACATTTTCATTCTCTGTGTGGGTGGTTGATATACGCATTTGGGAGGGGAGCGATACAGGAGAAAACTTGAGAAGTCCTATTCTTCACCCCTCCCCCCACCCTGTCTTCACCCCTCCTCTCCTGCTTCTGCCCCTATGCTGTGGGTAATAGTATAAATATCTTCCATTTATTTCCCTCAGCAATGCCTTTGCCATATTGGAGTGAGCCATTTTAGGCATCAATTTATGGCACTCTTCAGAGAGTCATCGACACTGCAGTGCTGGGTGAATGAACCACATGTTCGTGAGCCTTCTAAGCTGCACAAAGTGGGACCCTGGCCTCTGTCACAACCCCAATCCCTGACCCCTACCTCATGTGAAGTGTGGGCTGGGAGGTTGGACTGCGAGATGCCTGTTCTCTCTTTCTAGGCTCTAGTCGGAGAATAATAATGAAAACCATTTTGAGCATTTACTATGGGCCAAATGCTGTTTCTGGGTAGTGCAAATGGTTAGTGTGCCTGGCTGCTACCCAAAAGGTTGAAGGTTCAAGTCCACACACAGGCACCTTGAAAGAAAGGCCTGGTGATCTACTTCTGAAAAATCAGCCATTGAAAACCCTGTGGAGCACAGTTCTACTTTGACACACGTGGGGTTGCCATGAGTTACAATTGACTCGACAGCAACTGGCACTGACTGACACTGTTCCAAACACTTGACATATGTTATCTCATTTAGCCTTCACAACTATGCCCATTTTAGAAATGAGGAAATGGCTATAGAAAAGTTAAGTAACTTGTGTAAGATTATACAGCTGGCAGAGAGAAGAATCAAACCCAAGCCATCTGGCACTAGAAGCCAAGCTAAGACAAACCTGACTGGGTTGTTTTTCAGCTACCAAGAGTTCTTTCCAAAATCTCTGGCAGAGGAATTTGCAGCCTTTGATAGTACACTTTTGACTCAGGTGTTGCAATTCAGATCTGCAGCTATATTTTCTTAGAGGAAAAAATTCTAATTGGGACAGGATCATACTTGAAGTCATTTAAAAACTCACTTGATAGCTATAATTGTCTTTTAGAATTAAAACCCTTTCTCACATTGTCCTCCAGGAAACTTTATTTCTGAGTTCTGGGTGGTGGGGGCTGGAGGAAGTTGGAGGTGGGGAGTTAGATGAGCTGTGAAAATAAGTAGATTTTCTCTGAGGTCTAATCCAGTAATTATGCAGAGCAAAATTGGATCACGCTTGTAATTCAGTTTTTACTATTTGCATTAAGAAATGTTGTTGGCAGAGTTGTGAGCAGAAGAGAGGACACTGCAAATCATTACTTAATGGGAACAAAGTGAGTGGTATTTTAATGGGGGGGGATGGGCAAGGTGCAGCATCTGAACTGTTCAATTTAGTTAATGTAGCTGCAGCTGTAATGACAAAAGTGGTAGCAGAGAATATTAAAGGAAGCATTTGTGGGAAGGAATTTGAGTTAAAGTCATAATGATGACTGTATGTTTTCATACAGGATGAGGAGCGAAGTGCAAAGCCTGAGTTCTTGTTCATTGCGTGTGAAGTAGTTTTCACCCCAAAATTGATGCTGATGATAGACATTTCAGGACAATGATAAACCACTGGGTGAAAAATTTAGGGCTGGCCAGCTCTTGTACCCTCCTTGAAGTTTGCTTGGAGCTTTGGGTGCAATCTCCTCCTCTGTGTGATGGTCCCTGTCCTGAAGTTACTTTTATGTCCCAGAACATCCTGAAGCTACTTGGGGACTTAACCTCTGCCCAGTCTTCTTGGCATATCAAACCCCATTAAATGCTAAAATTCTGAAGAAAACATAAAGAAGGTCATGTTTTCTAGATGATTTTTTTTTTTACAGTGTTAGATTGAGATTGTTTCTGTCCAGTGCTTTTTTGCTCATATTCTCTTTCCCTTGCTCTTGCTCTGTCTCTCTCTCTCTGCTTGTCTTTGTTTCTCTCTCTTTCTCTCCTCTATCATTTCTCACATTCACAAAATTGTCTTTCAGAAAGAGGCTTTGCTCAAAGCCTGTCATTCATTTTGGGGCCCTTCTCCATTAGGGATAACAAATTTCTGTCCTCTACCCACTGAACAGAGCCCTGGTGGCGCAGTGGTGCTAAGAGCTCGGCTGCTAACCAAAACGTCAGCAGTTCAGATCCACCACTGCTCCTTGGAAACCCTATGGGGCAGTTCTACTCTGTCCAATACGGTTGCTGTGGGTTGGAATCGAGTCAATGGCAAAGGGTTTTTTTTTGTTTGTTTTTTACCCACTGAGCAGGAAGCAAACCAGACATCTAACCTTTCCAGCAAACAAAAGATTCTGACGTCATGAGGTCCTTTTATCTAACCTGAGCTTACCTCCTCCTTTTTCATTTGGGCCAGGTGGAATTCATTTTCCTGAAGCCACTTTCGGGAAGCACAAGGAAGTGAAAACGGTGGAGTGGCCCTGGGTGGGGTTGAACGACGAGAAGGTGAACACTGTCCCAATGAAGCAAGGAGGTGGAGGTGTGGGGTAGATAGAGGAAACCAGGAACAAGGGGCCTCTAGATCTTCTCTTTCTGTGAAATTGCCTCACTGACTTCTGTTCTTGCCTCAGCACATGTTTTTTAGTTAGTTTTTTTTTTTTTAATGGTAGCTTTATTGAGATATAATTCACATACAATCAATCCATTTAAAGTGTGTAATTTAATAGTTTTTAGTATATTCACAGAGTTGTGCAACATCATCACAATCAATCTTAGAACTTTTTTATCACTCCAAAAAGAAATCCCATACCATAAGGCAGTCACTCCTCCTCCCCTTCCCCACAGACTGAGGCAACCACTCATCTATTTTCTGTTTCTATGGATTTGTCTATTACGGATGTTTCATACCAGTGGAATCATACAATATGTGGCCTTTTGCTTCTTTCACATAGCATAATGTTTTCAATGTTCATCTGTGTTGTAGCATGTATATATGTGCCACATTTTGTTTATCCATTCATCAGTTGATGGGCATTTGGTTGTTTCCACATTTTGGCTATTATGAATAGTGCTGCAATGAACATTTGTGTATGAGATTTTGTGTGGACATAAGTTTTCTTTTCTTTCAGGTATGTACCTAGGAGTGGAATTTCTAGGTCATATAGTAACTCAATGTTTAACCTCTCGAGGAACTACCAGACTGTTTTCCAAAGCTGCTGCACCATTTATCACAGGGTTTCTGCAGCTACTAATTCCTTTGCTCCCTTTCTCCATTGCCTACTCTTTCTTCAGATCTCACCTCAAACGTTACTTCCTCAAGGACAACTTAGCTGACCATCAAGACTAGTTCAGGTCTCTCTGTTACATGTCCTCATAGCAGCAATCTTTTTGTGTGTGAATATTTAATTAATTTCCGTGGAAGTATTTCATTAACTGAGGCTCTCGGTGCCTCAGTTTATCTATTTATATATTTATCTGTAAATTGGGGGTTGTTGTTTTTGTTGTTGGATGTTGTTGAGTTAATTCCAACTCATGGTAACCTTACATACAACAGAACTAACTCTTGTCGTGGCTTGCATCATCTTCACAATTACCAGCATGTTTGAGTCCATCCTTGTGGCTATTGTTCCAGTCCATCTCACCAAAGGTCTCTCATGCCATCATTGCCCTCTACTTCACCAAACATGATGTCTTCCTCCAGTGATTGATCCCTCTTGATGAAGTGTCCAAAGCAAGTGACTCAGACAGTTTTCTGTTGTGATCCATAAGGTTTTCATTGGCTAATTTTCAGAAGTAGATTGCCAGGTCTTTGTTCCTAGTCTGTCTTACTCCTGAAGCTCCACTGAAACCTGTCCACTGTGGATGACCCTGCTGGTCTTTGGAATACTGGTGACATAGCTTCCAGCATCACAACAACACACAAGCCACCACAGTAAGACAAATTGACAGATGGGTGGTGGAAAATGGGGTTAATAATAACAAAATCACATGCAGGGAACTCTAGAGGTAAAGTGCATAGCAGCTTGAGGCCTATAGCATAGTACAGCAAAAGATGACAGTTATAATCTTCATATTCAATGTATGGAATGTGAAATTAGAACCATGAATACACATTGAAAAAAAGCATGAACCAAATATGATTGGTTATTTTCAAAGTTTCCTGTTACTAGCTACTTGATACTTATTTTATATGTTTTGTTGCCTAGGAGAGCTTATTAGCAGAAAATAGACCACTGAGATATAGGAAAACATAAAGCAAAGAAGATATAAGCAGAGAGAATTCTGTTAATTTATTTGAGTTTGGGTAAGTATTTGTATTGGGAAAAACAGTTAACATTTTATTTTAGAAGGAAAGACCTTGGTCCAGTTCAAGGAACACCAGGACTGGGTGGGGCATACTTTATGAACCACACCTCTTAACAACACACATATGATTTTTTTTATTTTTGGCCCCCTTGCACATCCTTTTGTTCCTGAGATTCCTGGGAAGCCAATAGCTACATTTGCTTCAGCTTCTTTTTTTTTCCCCTGAAGCTTGGTCAAGGCCCAGGCCAAGGCTAAGGCAAATATCCCAGCATGGCAGTGATTCTCCCTAGCTGAGAGCGGGCTGCCTGATCTGTTTCTCAGCAGTTCACCAACGCTGGGCTCTCCACAGAGAACCATCTGAAGATGAGGGTTGGCAGCATCCCACTCACTGCCCGTATTTGTCAGCTTTGTTGCTAGAGATTAAAGAGGAGATGTTGGTAAAGGCCCATTGATGACCTTGGTGACCAGAAAGGGAGAAGCTGGAATCTCAAAGCCTCCATTTAAGGGAAGGCAGATCAGGGCTTTGGAGATTCCTTCCATTGCTAGATTCTGAAGCTCTTCTATGCTGAGTGTTGGGGGAGTGCAGACCAAGGAGAGGGAAGCACTCCTTTCTCTTGGGAGCTGCCAGAGAAGAAATAGTAGAATCTATTAGGAACTGTCCTTGAGAATCTCCTCAGTTGATGGGAGAGTCACCACATGTACACACACACACAACACACACACAGCTCCAGCACCATTGCAAAGTCTTCATTTTCTTCTTCTGGTCTTTTTTAACTTCCAAGTCCTCCACTGTGCACCCTACCTGGAGCTCCTCCCTGGGGCATCCACCAGCTCCCCTGGTCTGTGGCCTGACTTGGATACTGTTGGTGTCTGGCCCAGATCCCAGATGCTGCATTCACCCCCAGCTGCCCTGCAGGTTGGCTGATAACAACTTACTGCAGTCTTTCTCTCAGCCAATGAAAGCCTTCTTATCTGAGAGGCTGGGCTGTGCTGCCCCTCCTCTACTCCCCTCTTACCTCAGGGTGGACCAATTCTGTGGTGCAATTTGTGGCCCATATCCCCCCTACTGGAGTCAGACTGGAGCCCTGGTGGTGTATTGGTTAACAGCTTGGCTGCTAACCAAAATATCAGCAGTTCAAATCTACCAGCTCCTTGAAAACTTTATGGGGCAGTTCTACACCATCCTATAGGGTGGCTATGAGTCAGAATTTACTCGATGGCAACGGGTTTGATTTTTTTGGTTTTGGAGTCAGACTGAAGCCCATCTCCAGCTGAGACCACACCTTATTTAGCTTGTTCCTGGCCCTATCCTGCTCCCCTCACCTCCTTCTTCAGAGAGCACTCTCGCTGTAAATCACTTGAACAAGAAGCCCGTGTCAGGCCCTGCTTCTTGGGAGCCAACCTAAAGTATTGCTTGTGCTCCAACCTTCTCCCTGCTTTCCCTTCAATTAAGACCTGCTTACAAATTCCAATCTCTACTGGATGGGGTGTATTAATAATTAATCATAAATAAATCCTCCTAGTATATTTGTAAGCTGTTATGTTACTCTTTCTTGATAACATAATACCTTTAACTCTGCTAAGAATTTATTTTGTTTTTAGGAGTTGCTTAAGTAGCAATCCCAGTGGGAAAATGCCAATGAAGTTTTATTAGTGTGGCAAGGAGGAGAGGAAGGGGATTTTTTTTTCTTTTTTTTTTTAAATTAGGTGGGCCTTCCAGCATCTATTCTAGAAAGACTTCCTGAATCACTCTCCCCTCATTACTCCTACACATCAGTGGATTGATCTTTCCCTCCTTGATCTCCAGGTTTACATAATCTGGGCATACGTCTTTATTACACTTAAGTTGCATTGCAATTATTTGTTTTCCTGGCTGTCTCCCTCACTAGATGGGGAATATCTAGAGAGCTGAGGACTTATTTTATTCATCAGTATATCCCCAGTGCTTAGCACAGTGCCTGGCACCCAGTAGGAACTCAAGTGATGTGTGTAATTAAAGGAATTAATAACTCAGATCACATCCACTTTCATATGTGATACCTTCTCCTCCACATCCATATATATTGGCATGTGGACACATAGGAAGAACATATAAAATATTTATGGTGGCTTGAAATATTTAGAATATTAATCAATTGGTTTTTTTTCCCCTGGTATTTCCCAATATTTTCAGCTGGAAAAAGATTCCCCAGGCAGAGAGACGAGAATAAAGTGGGAATTGATGAGAAATGGGAAGCTGGTGAGTCCCAAAAACACCCTGGAGGGTATGGTCTGGGCTGGACTCAGTATAGACTTGTGGCCCAAGAGCAGAGAGATCCTGCCATGACTTTCCCTGATGGGTCTTCTTGTTGGAAGCAAGTCCCAGAGAGAAAAAGGACATGGGTGAGTCTACAGAGAAGGGGTCTTACAAAGGAATCCAGAGTTCCCTGTGAACTAGGCTGGCTTAGAAAAAGCAACAGACCTTTGCTAAACACCTGAGGTGTACAAGCATGCTGGAACTCAGGGGCCCAGTCATATGATTATAAGATATGACTCAACATCTGTCTATCTGCTTGTAACGGCTAACCAGACGGAATAAACCTTTGGAAGAGGAAGAACTCTGAGCTCACCAAAATTGCTTTGCTACCCTTGTAGAATAGAGACTCCAACAAAGGAATAAAGCTGAGTTATAGAAATTTTCTTAAAGAGTTGTGCTTAGTGCACAGTTGAACTTGGGACTGAAAATTTTCTTTGCTTTATGCTTATAAGGAGTAAAACTGAAAACTGCTGACAAATGAATCTGGAGTCAACAGTGGTCATATGTGTCAAGGAGATTTCAACTAAAGGAGGGCGTAGGGTCTGGGGCTTGCATGGCTCATGAGATTTCATGGACTGAATGAAGTCAGGGCTGAGTTCCTGGGGTATGCACTGGTTGCAATGAGGACACGAGGACAGGAAAATGATAGGTGATCTAGTCTCTGGGGCTTTTTCAACTCCAAGCACATCACCCATGAGCATCTTATAAGCATAACAGGGGAGGCCCAGGCATTAAAAAAAGCCAACAAGATGAACTCCGGCGAAGAGGTATCCCAAGGCCCTGTTGTAGTGAGCATACTGAAACTGCAGTTGCTGTGAAAACTGAAAACCCTGTCAAGTTCTCACTTGCCTCAAGTCAGAAAGGCAGCCTGGAAAACTTCGCTTGATAAATCTAATCATTTTTTTTTTCCCCTGGATACTCTTGGGGAGATTCAAGACTGCTTGGAGAAATGGATATCAATACACACAGACATCTGTACACAGACATAAATGCATACAGATAAACACCCACATGCAGACATAAAAATACAGATATTATCATTATTGAATACTTACTTTTTTGGAGGTTCCATATATGATTTTACACACATTATCTCATTTTATTCTCCCTTTAACCATCAAAGATGTGCTGTATTATTCTAATTTTACACAAGATGAAATTGAGACAGAGTGGTCAAGTAACTTACATAGGGCCACAGAGCTAGGAAGAGGTAGGCCTTCTTACATGATTATGCACAACATCTCTGATCCATCTGTAGGTTGGGTGGCTCATTTTTAATTCCTGTATATCAACATTATTGGCAAGAACTAGAAGGGAATGATCCTAACATAATAGTATGGAACAGGAAGACAGGAGCTCTGGAGAAACATGGTGTGAATGTATGTGTGTGTGCGTGCATGCCCTCATGTGCTTTTTTGAATTGAAGAGAACTAAGAGCCCTGGTGGTGCAGTGGTTAAGAGCTTGGCTACTAACCAAAAAGGTCGGTGGTTTGAATCCACCAGCTGCTCTTTGGGAACCTTATGGGGCAGTTCTACTGTGTCCTACCGGGTCGCTATGAGTCAGAATCGACTCGACAGCAAAGGGTTTTTTTAAAGAGATTATCTAACATGTTAATTTCACATATGTGGAAACAGCAGCTCAGAGAAGAAAGTGACTTGGCCAAGGGCCCATGACCCAGTGAGCAGTGGTGCTGTCCTGGCTCCCTCTAGAAAGGGGAGGCAGTGGTAGGAAAAGGCAGGGAGGGGCACAGCTGGCTCACTCTTCCTGAACCAGCTCTCAACTTTGTACTTTGACTGTAACATGACTTCTTAGAACACCAGACACCCCTGTCTTAAGATGAAGGCACGGGCCTATTTTCCTAAGCCAAATTTAAATGGATTTTGGATTACCTCGTATTGTTCAGGAAGATCCTCTCTGTACTGGTTGCTTTGAAGTTTCCCAGTCTCCCAGAGCCCCGAGTCTCCTTTGGAAGCTGTATTACAGAATGTTCTGAAAGTTTTTCTCCATCTCTGAACAGACAGATCCCCAGTCACTCATCAAACAAACCCTGCTTACCTCCCTTTCCTGGGCACCAGGCAGGCCCCAAGGTACAGAGAGGAGCAAGTAGCTGTTCTTAGAGAGTCAGGCTGGCCCTCACTTCTCATACTGGTGAAACTTGGAGGCATTAGTAAGTATTTTTGTTACACAAAATTTAAAAAATATGAAACAGAAAGAAATAGAAAAAAAAATACTTTCCACTCAGATTTACTGTTTTTAGAAATAAAACGTAAATATGGTTAAAGTTCACTGTATATCTCTTCCAGTTCCATTCTTCTCTCTCAGAGGTAAGCGCACTGGTGACATTGGTTAACTCTTCTACACGTATT
This sequence comes from Trichechus manatus latirostris, assembly GCF_000243295.1. Classification (NCBI taxonomy): domain Eukaryota; kingdom Metazoa; phylum Chordata; class Mammalia; order Sirenia; family Trichechidae; genus Trichechus; species Trichechus manatus. The sequence continues at coordinate 354,167 of NW_004443969.1, forward strand.
TCACATTTTTATTATATATTCATATGCACATAAAATGTAGCCTTAGAAATTATAAAACCATACTGTATATAAACTAAATTCTATGTTTAATATAATATACTGAAACGAACCTAACCTGTTGCCACCGAGTCAATTCCAACTCATAGCAACCCTATATGACAGAGTAAAACTGCCTTATAAGGTTTCCAAGGCTGTAATCTTTATGGAAGCAGACTGCCACATCTTTCTTCCCTGGAGCAGCTGGTGAATTCGAACTGCTGAACTTTTGGTTTACAGCTTTAACTACTGTACCACCTAGGCTTCTTCTTAATATAATATAGTTTATATAATTTAATATGTATATAATGTAATATGAGCCTGGGTGGTGCAGTGGTTAAGAGCTACGGCTGCTAACCAAAGTTCAGCAGTTTGAATCCACCAGCTGCTCCATGGAAACCCTATGGGGCAGTTCTACTCTGTCCTATAGGTTAGCTATGAGTCAGAATCAACTTGATGGTAACAGGTTGGGTTTTTTGTTTTTATACTATAACATATTCTCTATAAACACTTTAAAATTAAATATGAAAATTGATCTAATAAAAATTAAATTATATATACATATAAGCTATTTATATCTATATACTGTATGTAAGTGCTGTATTATATGTATTATATATATTATATGTAAATGTAAACTGTTTATATTTATATAAGTATATGTAAGTGCTATATGTGGATTAAAATTCGTGCCTTATATTTTGTATATAAACTAAAATCTACAAAATAGATATCTTCTTTGTATCATGGTGTAACTTGCTTTTCTGTTTAACATTATATTTTTGTTTCTATACCTTTTGATGCATATTGATTCCCTTCATTCATTGAAACAGCTGTAGAATCTTCCTTTGTAGGAGTGTGCCACAAGTAATTTATGATTGCCCTGTTGTTTGCAAAGTAAAGTTGTTCGCATTTCTCAAGATTGCAAACAGTGCAGGCACATATTCCTGTGCCAGTCTCTGTGAACAAGAGCAAGTGATTCCAGGACAGATGCTTGGACAATAATCAGAGGCAGATTACCCAATAGGCAAGGTATGCATGGGCTTAATTGTGCTTGCTTACTAATCTGTAGTAACGTGAAATTGTGCACTACAGATTAGTAAGTAAGCACAATTAAACCTGCTTACCTTGCTCACTGTAAACCAATGCACAGTGTGTTTATTGGTTAATCTGCCCCTGCGGGACATGGGACTGCTAGGCCAAGAGTATGACTGCTCTCACCTCAGTATCGTCTGATTGTTCTCCAGAAAGGTTGCGTTTTTCATCCTACCACCAGCAGGGAATTAAACCCCCATCTCTCTGCATCTTTTCTAGCACCAGCCCTTCTCATTCTTAAACTTTGTTGCCAAATGGGTGGGTGTGGAATGGTTTCTTATTTTTTTTTTTAAATAGACTATTCTTTTTAGAACAGTTTTCGGTTTACAAAAAAACTATGCAGAAAGTAATAGAGTTCTCTAACAGAATTCTCATATCTCCACTCTCCTGTGAACACTGTTTCTCCTATTAACATCTTGCATTTGTGTGTTACATTTCTTACAATTGGTGAACCAATATTGATACATAATTATTAACTAAAGTCCAAAGTTTACATTAGGAGTCATTCTTTGTGTTGTACTGTCCAATGGGTTTTGACAAATGCATCATGTTGTTGGTTTTTTACTTGTATCTTCTTGAGTACTCATGAAGTTGACAATCCTTTTATATGTTTATCGACCCTCTGGGTATCCTGTTGTGTGAAATACCTTTTCATAGCTTTTGTCTGTTTTTCTCTTGGGTTATCATCATTTCCTTATTAGTTTGTAGGAGTTCTTTATATTCCGGATTTGAATCCTTGTTGGTTCTGAGCATTATAAATGCTTCTCTCAGTCAGTGACTTGCCTTTCCATTTTGTTTTATTATGTGGAAGTTTTAAATTTTGATATAGTCAAATTTAGCAGCCATTTTCCTTATAACATATGCTTTGTGTATTTTCTTTAAGAAAATCTATCCCTACCCTGAGGCCATAGACATAGTCTCTTATACTTCCATCTAAGATATTTAGAGCTTGGGTTGTCACCTACCTCTGACTACTGACATTGCTCCCTTTGAATGGTGGGGTCTGTGAGCATCTGTGGGAATTTCTAAATTCTTAATTAGAACAATTCAACAGCTAGACAATTTGAGTTTCGCTGCTAGTGATTCCAGATTATTCTCTTTCATAGTGTATATTGTAGTGCTTAATTAAGGGTGTAAGTTCTGGAGTCAGAGTGCCTGGATTTGGATCTCTCCTTTGGACAATTTACTTAAACTCTCTTTGGGGAATATACTATCATACTGATCTCTCAGGGTTGCTGAAGAAATTAAATTAATAAATACATGCCAAGCACTTAGAACAGTTCCTGGTACATTGTAAGAGCCAAGTATTATCTAATATTACTGTTGTTAGTATTATTTTCTCATTATTACTACTCAGTTTACATCTACCTCTGGATTGGATTTCTCGGGGCTACCTGGAGACATTAAACCAGTAACCATTTAATGCTGAGTTGCCCCAACTCATGGTGACCTCATATGTGTCAGAGTAGAACTGTGCTCTGTAGCGTTTCAACGGCTAATTTTTTGGAAGTAGATTGCCAGGGCTTTCTTTGGAGTCACCCTGGGGTGGACTCAAACGCCAATCTTTCAGTCAGTAGCTGAGTGCATTAACAGTTCGCGGCACCCAGGGACTTCAAATCTGCCATTCTCCACTTGCTTCCTTATGTCTAATCTGAAATCCCTTTGATCTGCTTGAGCACATGACACCTTTAGGAAATTCATCTTCTGGGAGCTCAGGGACTTAGAATGCTAATGCTACAATCATTACATCTTGTGCTCCAATTTGCTGGTACCAGATATTTCATCTCATATAGCTTTCAGAAAAATTAGAGAAATAAAGCTTTCAAGGGGTCAAATACTGAGTTCAGACAGAGTTATTGTCCTTTAGGTCTCCCAGATGAGAAAGATGTATTAACACAGATGACTTGCGAGGCCTTTGTAGGGTGTATATGTTGTGATTGTTTGCCCAGTACCTTTTCCCTTCTTCTGGTTTAGCTTCCCTCATTCTTATGCTTCTCATAAAGGCTGCCAATCAAAGCATCACCTCTCTTCCACCCACAGCATTGGGCATGTCACCAAATTGGATTATCCCTCTGGCCATATTAGAGACCTTTCCTGGGATTTTTCAGAACTTGAGCTGCTAGAGAAAAGCCCTTTCCTTCCTGGGTGGCAACCTGCAAAGATGGGCATGGGAGGAGCTGGCCAAATGATTGTATTATGGGCCATGGGTTTGCTTGGCTGATATAAGATTTTTCTTCTCATAAATCCATCCTCATGGAGAAGCCCAACAGAGAAGAAAGTTGGACTTAGAGAGAAGCAGAGAAGACAGACATCATCCTGGGGATACCTGAGTACCGTAATTTGCAAGGTCTTCGTAGATGCTGAGGCACCTGATTTCCAAGCATAGATTAAGTTCCTGCGCTGAGTCTGTGAGCTGCTGAAGTACATTTATAACTTCCTTTTATCTTTTAAGGAGGTTCTAGTTCAGTTTCTGCCACTTACAACTTAAAGACTTGTCTATTACAGACATTCAGAAGTACAATGGAAAGATTAATGGCTTTAGTATCAGACCTGGGTCCAGTTCCTAGTTTTGCCAATTAGTGTGTGTGGTTTTGATCTATGACTCAGTTTCCTCATTTTTAAACTGTGGAAGATAAACACTTTCTAAGGTTGTATAATGTAATGAATTTAAAGTGACTAGAATAACTCTTTGCACAGAGTAGGAACTAAAATCTTAGCTATTTTTATTAATGTTTTTATAACTCTTTGTCACTACTTCTATTACATTAAGTGAGGATTAGATTATTCAAATCTTTTAAAAATTTTATTGTGCTTTAGGTGAACGTTTACAGTATAAATTAGTTTCTCATTCAAAAATTTATAGACACTGGGCAGGGCCAAGATGGTGGAGTAGTCAGATGCTTCTGGTGGTCCCTCTTACAACAAAGACCTGAAAAAAACAAATGAATCAATTATATATGACAATCTAGGGGTCCTGAATATCAAAGACAAAGTCAAGGAATTGGACTGAGTGCCAGGGACTGAGAGACAGTTCAGAGTAGTGGGGAGTTGCCAGACCTGACCCGGTGGGAACTGCACCCTGCAGGGTGGATCAGCTGGTGTACATGGTGAGGCAAGCAGTGGTGTTTAGGAAGTGTTTTCCACATCAGGAGAGATTGAGTGGCAGAGTCTGCCCAGGCCTCCAGAGCAAGATAAGTACAAGCATTTAACCTACTGTGTGGATCAAAAAACACCTCGTTTGGTAAGAATCTGTCTACTATTTACCTCCTCCCTCCCCGCTCTGCACTGGGTCCTGGGAGGCTTCAGAGATTGCCGAGTACCCTGGGCTGGAAGTAGGACCCGTCGCACTCCCTGAGCCATTCTCCCAGCCTTGGAGGGGGAACAAATTAAAGAACAGGAAAACATAATCTACCAGTTCCCTTAAGACGGGAACTCAGGGCAGGCACAGCTCCTTTGCCTAGGCACAGGCATAAGGGGCCCAGGGACTTTGAATGCCTTTCACCCCTGCATAGACCTGTATGGACACATTTCAACAGAGCAGGCCCTCGCTAGTACAGTACAACAGTGTATACACCTGAAGCCTGAATTCACTGTATCAGCTATATGGTGGAGTGACAGGTTCATGACATTTGACACTGCTCTGCCCATTAAGCAGGGTCCTCACCTACTCACATCAGGGACCTGAAGATTGGTGGCTCCACCCACGCCACCTAGCCACCTGCAACAGGGATCCAAGAACAAGTGGTGCCTCCCAGTCATATAGCCAACAACACTGGGTGCCCCTACTATGGCAATAAAACCCACCCACCTATGCACTCTAGGGGACAGGGACACGCTTTCCTCCCAGACACTCAGGGGCAACCATCAGCCCCTGCCTTGCTCAGCATGTGACCCACTACTGCAGCCAGATACCCTTGCCTACTCTAATCACTCCTGCCCATCTAGGACTGTAAGTGAGAGCCTGCATCACATACTTGGTGACTATCTGGACACCTGAGTTGAATGTATACAAGAAAAGTAAATGGACTCATGGGCTCAAATATCTAGTAACAGATTCAACCACCTGGTGACAGGACGTTAGAGCTTCAAAAGCACCAGTAATCAAACTAGCTCAAATGAGCAGCCTATTGGGGCATATAGAAACAAAAAACAAGAAGCTAGGACACAGTAAGCAAACATAAAATAAATAAATATAACTTATGGATGCCTCAGAGACAACAGTCAATATCAAATCACATAAAGAGGCAGATCTCAATGGCTTCAGCAAGCTCCCAAAACAAAGAATCAAGAAATCCTCCAGAGGAAGAGAACTTCTTAGTATTACTGGAGGTAGAATACAAAATATTAATATACAGAACTTTTTAAGAGATCAGACAAAATGCAGAACAAGCTGAGGAACACACAGACAAAGCAATAGAGGAACTTAAGAAGATTATAGAGGAGCACAATGACATATTAAAGAGGCTGCAAGAACCCATAGAGAGACATTAAACCGAATTCCAAAAGATAAACAATAAAATTTCAGGATTAAACAACTCAACAGAAAGTCATAGGAGCCGAATTGAGGCAACGAAAGTCAGAATTAGTGAGACTGAAGATAAAGCACTTGACACCAATTTATTTGAGAAAAAATCAGATAAAATAACTTTCAAAAATGAAGAACCCTAATAATTATGTAGGATTCTATCAAAAAGAATAACCTATGAGTAATTGCAGTACCAGAACAGGGGGGATAACAGAAAATACAGAGAGAATTGTTGAAGATTTGTTGGCAGAAAAATTCCTTGATATTGTAAAAGATGAGAAGATATCTAGTCAAGATGTTCATCAAACACCACATAAGGTAGATCTCAAAAGTCACCAAGACATACTATAATCAAACTTGCCAAAAATGAAGATGAAGAGAGAATTTTAGGAGCGGCTAGGGATAAACAAAAAGTCATCCACAAAGGAGAGTCAATAAGACTAAGCTCGGACTACTCAGCAGAAATCAGGCAGACAAGAAGGCAATGGGATGACATATATAAAGCCTTGAAGGAAAAAAAATTGCCAGGCAAGAACTATTTACATCCAGCAAAACTGTCTCTTAAATATGATGGTGAAATTAGGGCATTTCCAGATAAACAGAAGTTTAAGGAATTTGCAAAAACCAAACCAAAATTACAAGAAATACTAAAGGAGTCCTCTGGTTAGAAAATCAGTAACAACAGATAACAACCCAAGACTAGAACACAGGACAGAGCAACCAGATATCAAGCCAGATAGGGAAGTCACAAAAGTAAATAAAAGCTAAAACACTGAAAATAGGGAAACAAAGATGTCAATATGTACAAGATGAAAACATTAAAACAAAAAAGAGAGACTTAAAAAATGTAGACATAGATTTTTCACATGGAGAAGAAGTCAAGGCAATATAAAGAAATAAAAGACTGGTATAAACTTAGAAAAATAGGGTAAATGTTAAGGTAAACACAAAGGAAACTAATAATCCTATAAGTCAAAATAAAAAAAAAAAAAACAAGAAGAACATAAAGACTCAGCAAATATAAAATCAACAACAATGAAAAAGATGAAAAAATGAATAAAGAAAAATGACTGAATACAAAAAAATTAAGTGGAACAAAGAAACTGTCAAAAACACACAAAAAAAGACATCAAAATGACAGCACTAAACTCATACCTATCAATAATTAGACTGAATATAAATGGACTAAATGCACCAATAAAAAGAAAGATTGTGGCAAAATGGATTAAAAAAAAAAAAAAAAAAAAAACCCACGATCTGTCTATATGCTGCCTACAAGAGACACACCTTAGACTTAAAGACACAAACAAACTAAAACTCAAAGGATGGAAAAAAATATATCAAACAAATAACAATCAAAAAAGAGCAAGAGTGGCAATATTAATCTCTGTCAAAATAGACTTTAAAGTAAAATCCACCACAAAGAATAAGGAAAGACACTATATAATTATTTAAGGGTCAAGACACGAGGAGGACATAACAATAATAAGTATTCAGGCACTCAGTGACAGGGCTCCAAAATACATAAAACAAATTCTAACGGCATTGAAAAGAGAGATAGACAACTCCACAATAGTAGTAGGAGACTCCAACACACCACTTTTGGTGAAGGACAGATCATCCAGAAAGAAGCTCAATAAAGACATGGAAGATCTAAATGCCACAAGCAACCAACTTGACCTCATAGACATATACAGAACACTCCACCCAACAGCAGACAAGTATACTTTCTTTTCCAATGCACATGGAACATTCTTCAGAATAGACCACATATTAGGCCATAAAGCAAGCCTTAACAAAATACAAAGCATTGAAATATTGCAAAGCATCTTATCTAAACATAAAGCCATAAAAGTAGAAATCAGCAACAGAAAAAGCAAGGAAAAAAATTAAACACAAGGAAACTGAACAACAGCTTGCTCAAACACTACTGAGTTATAGAGAAAATTAAGGATAGAATAAAGAAATTCACAGAATCAAATGAGAATGAAAACACATCCAATGAGTACCTTTGGGACACAGAAAAAGCAGTGTTCAGAGGTCAATTTATAGCAATAAATGCACACATCCAAAAAGAAGCATGGGACGAAATTGAAACATTAACCCTACAGCTCAAACAAATAGAAAGAGAGCAGGAAAGAAGCCCTTGGGCACCAGAAGAAAGGAAATAATGAAAAGTAGAGCAAAAGTAAATGAAATACAAAATAGAAGAATGCTTGAAAGAGTTAACAAGACCAAAAGCTGGTTCTTTGAAAAGAACAACAACATCCATAAACCATTGGCTAAACTGACAAAAGAAAAACAGGAAAGGAAGCAAATAACCTAAATAAGAAATGAGATGGGTGAGATCACAAGAGACCAAACTGAAATTAAAAGAATCATAACAGAGTACTACAAAAAATTGTACTCTAACAAATTTGAAAACCTAGAGGAAATGGACAAATTTCTAGAAACACACTACCTGCCTAAAGTAACACAAACAGAAGTAGAACAACTAAATAAACCTATAACAAAAGAAGAGATTGAAAAGGTAATGTAAAAACTCCCAACAACAAAAAAAAGCCCTGGTCCTGAGGTTTTCACTGGAGAATTCTACCAAACATTCAGAGAAAAGTTACCACCACTACTACTAAAGGTATTTCAGAGTATAGAAAAGGATAGAATACTCCCAAACTCATTCTATGAAGCCTGCATAACTTGATACCAAAACCAACTAAAGATACCACAAAAAAAGAAAATTACAGACCAATATCCTTCATGAACATAGATGCAAAAAATCCTCAACAAAACTCTAGCCAATAGTATTCAACAACATATGAAAAAAATAATTCACCATGACCAAGTGGAATTCATACCACGTATGCAGGGATGGTTCAACATTAGAAAAACAATCAATGTAACCCATCATATAAATAAAAGACAGGAACCACAGGATCTTATCAATTGATGCAGGAAAGACATTTGACAAAGTCCAACAACATTCATGACAAAAATTCTCAGCAAAATAAGAAGAGAAGGGAAATTCCTCAACATAATAAAGGACATTTATAGAAAGCCAACAGCCAACATCATCCTAAATGGAGAGAGTCTGAAAGCATTCCCCTTGAGAACAGACACCAGACAAGGATGCCATTTATCACCACTCTTATTCAGTATTGTGCTGGAGGTCCCAGCCAGAGCAATTAGGCTAGAAAAAGAAATAAAGGGCATTCAGATTGGTAAGGAAGAAATAACAGTGTCTCTATTTGCAGATGAGATGATCCTATACACAGAAAGCCCCAAAGAATCCACGAGAAAACTACTGGAACTAATAGAAGATTTCAGGAAAGTATCAGGATACACAATAAACATAAAAAATCAGTTGGATTCCTCTACACCAACAAAGAGATCTTCGAAAAGGAAATCACCAAATCAGTACCATTTACAATAGCCCCCAAGAGGATAAAATACTTGGGAATAAATTTAACCAGAGACGTAAAACACCTATTCAAGGAAAAGTATAAGACACCAAAAGAGACCTACATAAGCGGAAAAACATACCTTACTCATGGATAGGAAGACTCAACATTGTGAAAATGTCTGTTCTACCCAAAGTGATCTACAGATACAATGCAATCCAAATCCAATATCATTTTTTAATGAGATGGAGCAACAAATCACCCACTTCATATGGAAAGAGAAGAGGCCCTGGATCAGTAAAGCATTACTGAAGAAGAACAAAGTGAGAGGTCTCACACTGCCTGATTTTTGAACCTATTATACAGCAATGGTAGTCAAAACAGCTTGGTACAGGTACAACAACAGATACATAGACCAATGGAACAGAACTGAGAATCCAGACTTAAATTCATCCACCTATGAGCAGCTAATATTTGACAAAGGCCCAAAGTCCTTTAATTGGGGAAAAGACAGTCTCTTTAACAAATGATGCTGGCATAACTGGGTATCCATCTGCAAAAAAAAAAAAAAAATGAAACAAAACCCTTACCTCACACCATGCACAAAAACTAACTCAAACTGGATCCAAGACCTAAATATAAAATCTAAAACAATAAAGATCATGGAAGAAAAATAGGGACAATGCTAGGAGCACTAATACATGGCATAAACAGAATACGAACCATTACTAACAATGCACAAACACCAGAAGAGAGACTAGACAACTGGGAGCTCCTAAAAATCAAACACTTATGCTTAAAAGACTTTACCAAAGGAGTGAAAAGACAACCTACACACTGGGAAAAAATTTTTGGCTAGGACAAATCCAATCACTGTCTAATCTCTAAAATCTGCAAGATACTGCAAAACCTCAACAACAAAAAGACAACCCAATTAAAAAATAGGCAAAGGATATGAAAAGACACTTCACCAAAGAAGATATTCAGGCAGCTAATAGATACATGAGGAAATGCACACAATCATTAGCTATTAGAGAAATACAAATAAAAACTACAATGAGATACCATCTCACCTCAACAATGCTAGCATTAATCCAAAAAACACAAATTAATAAATGTTGGAGAAGTTGTGGAGAGATTGGAACACTTACACTTTGCTGGTGGGAATGTAAAATGGTACAACCACTTTGGAAACCAGTTTGAAGCTTCCTTGAAAAGCTAGAAATAGAAGTACCATATGATCCAGCAATCCCACTCTTCGGAATATATCCTAGAGAAATAAGATCCATCACACAAATAGATATATGCACACCCATGTTCATTGCAGCACTGTTCATAATAACAAAAAAAAAAAAAAAAGGAAACAACCTAGGTGCCCATCAACCCAGCAATCCCACTCCTTGGAATATATCCTAGAGAAATAAGAGCCATCACACAAATACATATATGCACACCCATGTTCACTGTAGCACTGTTCACAATAGCAAAAAGATGGAAACAACCTAGGTGCCCATCAATGGATGAATGGATAAACAAATTATGGTGTATTCACACAATGGAGTATTACGTAATGATAAAGAATAATGGTGAATCTGTGAAACATCTCATAACATGGATGAATCTGGAAGGCATTATGCTGAGTGAAATTAGTTGCAAAAGGACAAATATTGTATGACACTACTATTGTAAGAACTCAAGAAAAGGTTTAAACACAGAAGAAAACATTCTTTGATGGTTATAAGGGTGGGGAGGGAGGGAGAGGAGTTATTTACTAACTAGATAGTAGATAAGAATTATCTTACGTGAAGGGAAGGGCAACACACAATACAGGGGAAGTCAGTACAACTGGACTAAACCAAAAGCTAAGAAGTTTCCTGAATACAACCAAATACTTCAAGGGACAGAGTAACAGGGACAGAAGTTTGGGGACCATTGTATCAGGGGACCTCTTTGTCAATTGACGTAACAAAGTTTATTAAGAAAATGTTCTTCATCCCATTTTTGTGAGTGGTGTCTGTGGTCTTAAAAGCTAGCGAGCGGTCATCTAAGATTCATCAACTGGTCCCAACCCACCTGGAGCAAAGGAGTATGAAAAACACCAAAGACACAAGGAAAATATTAGCTCAAGAGACAGAAAAGGTCACGTAAACCAGAGACTCCATCAGCCTGAGACCAGAAGAACTAGATGGTGCCTGTCTACCACCAACATAACAGAGTCCCTGATGGAGCAGGAGAAAGCTGGAGTGCAGAACTCAAATTCTAGTAGAAAGACCAGACTTAATGGTCTGACTGAGACTGCAGGGACCCTGGAAGATATGGCCCCCAGGCTCTCCATTACCCCAGAAATAAAACCATTCCCGAAGCCAACTCATCAGATAAAGAATAGACTAGACTATGGGACATAAATTGATACTCGTGAAGAGAATGCTTCTTAGCTTAAATAGATACATGAGACTGAATTGGCAGTTCTTGTCTGGAGGTCAGATGAGAAATCAAAAAGGGACAGGAGCTGGTTGAATGGACATGGGAAATCCAGGGTGGAAAGGAGGAAGGAGTGTGTTATCACATTATAGGGAGAGCAGCTAGTGTCACATAGCAATGCGTGTATAAAGTTTTCTATCAGAAACTGACTTGAACTGTAAACTTTCAGTTAAAGCACAGTAGAAAAAAAATTTATACACACACTGTTTGATGACATAGGTTGCATTCCCCGCAATGTATCAACAATCTCCCCTTTCCCTTTCTACCCTGGATTCTCCGTGTCCATTCATCCAGAGTTCCTGTCCCTTCCTGCCTTCTCTTCCTTGCTTTTGGGTAGGTGTTGCTCATTTGGTCTCGTGTACTTGACTGAAATAAGAAGCACGTTCCTCATGTGTATTATTTTTTGTTTTATAGGTCTGTCTAGTCTTTGGCTGAAAGCTAGACTTCAGGAGTGGCTTCAGTTCTGAGTTAGCAGGGTGTCCAGGGGCCATAGTCCCGGGGATTCTGCCAGGCCAGTAAGCCTTATCTTTTTTTGTGAATTTGAATTTTGTTCTACATTTTTATCCCACTCTGTCTGGGAACCTCTCTTGTGATCTCTGTCAGAGCAATTGGTGGTGGTAGCTTTGCACCATCTAGTTCTTCTGGGCTCAGGCTGTTTTGACTACCATAGCTGTATAGTAGGTTCTGAAATCAGGTAGTGTGAGGTCTCATACTTTGTCGTTTTTCTCCAATAATGCTTTGGTTATCTGGGACCTCTTTCCTATCCATATAAAGATGATGAATATTTTTTCCATCTCGTTAAAGAATGCTGTTGGTATTTGGATTGGTATTGCATTATATCTGTAGATCGCTTTGGGTAGAATTGACATTTTCACAATGTTGAGTTTTCCTCTCTATGAGTGTAGTATGTTTTTCCATTTATGTAGGTCTCTTTTAGCTTCTTGCAGTAGCATTTTGCTGTTCTCTTTGTATAGGTCTTTTACTTCCCTAGTTAGATTTATTCCTAAGTATTTTATATATTTAGGGGCTGTAATAAATGGTATTATTTTCCTGATTTCCTTTTCGATGTTCTCTTTGTTGGCTTATAGGAATCCAACTGATTTTTGTGTGTTGATCTCGTTTCCTGCTACTGTGCTGAATCTTTCTGTTAGTTCTAGTAGTTTTCTTGTGGAATCTTTGGGGTTCTCTCTATATAGTATCATATCATCTGCAAATAGGGATAGTTTTTACTTCTTACTTTCCAATTTAGATGCCCTTTGTTTCTTTTCCTTCCCTTATTGCTCTAGCTGTTGTAGTTGTTATTAGATGACATTGAGTTGGTTCTGACTCATAGTGACCCTATGTACAACAGAAGGAAACACTGCCTGTTCCTGTGCCATCCTCACAATTGTTGCTATGCTTGAGCTCATTGTTGCAGCCACGGTGTCAATCCATCTCACTGAGGGTCTTCCCCTTTTTTGCTGACCCTCTGCTAGGACAATGTGAAATAGGAGTGGTGATAAAGGGTATCCTTGTCTTTTTCCCATTCTCAGAGGGAACGCTTTCAGCCTTGAGAACGATATTGGCTGTTGTTTTGTATAGATGCCATTTATTATGTTGAGGAATTTTCCTTCTACTGCTATTTTATTGAGAGTTTTTATCAGGAATGCATGTTGGGCTTTATCAATAACTTTCCTGTGTCTATTGAGATGATCATGTGATTATTTTCTTTTGTTCTTTTTATGTGGTGGATTATTTTGATTGATTTTCTAATGTAGAACTATCCTTGCATAGCTGGTATGAATCCCACTTGGTTGTGATGTATTTTTTTTTGATATGATGATGAATTCAATTTGCTAGAATTTTGTTGAGAATTTTGCATCTATATTCATGAGAGATATTGTTCTGTGATTTTCTTTTTTTGTGGTGTTTTTGCCTGGCTTTGGTATTGGGGTTATGCTGGCTTCATAGAATGAGTTCAGTTTTCCTTTTTTTTTTATATGCTCTGAAATAGTTTGAGTAGCAGTGGTGTGAACTTATCTCTGAATGTTTGGTAGAATTCTCCAGTGAAGCCAGGAATCAAGGTTAACAAAGCCAGGGCTATTTTCATTGGAGGATTTTTTTATTACCTCTTCAATTTCTTCTTTTGTTATGTTCAGATTTTCTCTCTCAGCTTGTGTTAGTTTCGGTAGGTAGTGTGTTTCTAGAAATTTGTCCATCTTCTCCTTTATTCTCAAATTTGTTGGGGTACAATTTTTCATAGTAGTCTGTTATGATCCTTGGGTTATTTGCTTCCTCTCCGTTTTTCTTTTGTCAGTTCAGCCAGTGGTTTGTCAATTTTGTTAATCTTTTTAAAGAACCAAACTTTTGGTCTTGTTGGTTCTTTCTTTTGTTTTTCATTCTCCATTTCATTTATTTCTGCTTTAATCTTGATTATTTCATTTATTCTGGTGATTCTTTTTTATTTTTTCCCATACAAAAATTTGTACATATGTTGTTATGTGACCCTAATTGCTCTCCCCATACTGTGACAGCACACTCCTCCTTTCCATGCCTGATTCCCCATGTCCATTCAACCAGCTCCTAACCCTCTCTGCCTTCCCATCTCCCCTCTGGACAGAAGCTGCCCATTTAGTCTCTTGTATCTACTTGAGCTAAGAGGCACACTCCTCGTGATTATGTAGGCTTCTTTTGTTGTTCTCTTTGTATTTGTTTGAGTTGTAGGGCTAACATTCTGTTTTTGGCCCAGTCTTTTTTTAGGTGTACGTTTATTGCTATAAATTGACCTCTGAGCACTGCCTTTGCTGTGTCTCAAAGGTTTTGGTATGAGGTGTTTTCATTCTCATTTGATTCTAGGAATTTTTTTATTCCCTCTGATTTTTATATTACCGTGTTGTTTTTAAGCAAGGTTATTCAGTTTCCATGTATTTAATTTTTTTTCTTTGCTCTTCCTGTTATTGATTTCTATTTTTATGGTGTTGTGATCAGAAATAATGCTTTGTATTATTTTGATGCTCTGGATTTTATTGAGGGTTGCCTTGTGACCTAAAATGTGATCTAATCTGGAGAATGTTCATTGGAAAATAAGGTATACTTTGCTGATGTTTGGTAGAGTGTTCTATATATCTCTATGAAGTCAAGTTTGTTGATTGTGGCCTTTAGATCTTCTATATCTTTGTTGAGTTTCTTTTTAGATTTTCTGTCATTTACTGAGAGGGGTTTGCTGAAGTCTCCTACTATTATTGTGGAGCTGTCTATTTCTCTTTTCAGTCTTCTTAGAGTTTGATTTATGTATTTTGGAGCCCTGTTATTGGGTGCATAGATATTAATTAAGGTTATGCCTTCTTGGTGGATTGTCCGTTTAATCATTATATAAAGTCCTTCCTTGTCTTTTATGGTGGAATTTGTCTTAAAGTCTGTTTTATCTGAGATTAATATTGCCACTCCTGCTCTTTTTTGGTTACTAGTTGCTTGATATACTTTTTTCCATCCTTTCATTTTTAATATGTTTATGTCTTTGTGTCTAACGTGTGTCTCTTGTAGACAGCATATTAACTGATCATGTTTATTTATCCATTCTGCTACTCTCTGTCTCTTTATGGGTGTATTTAAGCCATATACATTCAGTGTGATTATCATATGCATGAGTTTATTGCTGTCATATTGTCTTTTTTTTTTTTGTGGCACTGACCTTTTCTTTTTTCCTCTTGCTTTCCTGTGCTTTGTTCCTTTTGTTTGTGGATTTTCTTTTTAGTTTCTTTCATTATTATAAATTTTGTGTTTACTGAGTCTTTGTGTTTTTCTTTCTTATTTTGATGAGTAGGATAGTTAACTTTATTGGTGGTTACCTTGAAATTTGCCCTTATCTTCCTAAGTTTGAACCAGTGTTTTATGACTTGGTATTGCCTTGATTTTCTCTCCATTTGAAAGTTCTATACCTACACCTTTTATTTCCCCTTTTACTGTTTTGACATTGTGGTCATTTACAGATTGCCTTCTCTGTTTTTCTATTTTATGTTTTTTAGCTTTATATTATTATTGACAGTGCTTTACTTAGGTTTGTATCTGGCTATTGCTATCCTGTGTCCTAGACTCCAGTTGTCGTCTAATGTTGTTGTTCCTCTAACTGAAGGACTCCTTTTAATATTTAATAATATTTAATATTAGTATTGTTAATAATATAATTCAATATAAAATTATATACTATTATAATTAATATTATTAATATTAATATTTAACTTAATTTTTTAAGTTTGGTTTTGTTTTTCAAATTCCCTTAACTTCTGTTTATCTGGAAATATCCTAATTTTGCCATCATATTTGACAGAGAGTTTTGCAGGGTTTATTATTCTTGGTTGGCAGTTCTTTTCTTTCAAGGTTTTATGTATGTCATCCCATTTCCTTCTTGCCTGTATAGTTTCTGCTGAGTAATCAGAGCTTAGTCTTTTTTTTAATTAAAATTTAGAGGAAGGTTTAACAAAGCAAACTAGTTTCTCATTAAACAATACACACATTGTTTTGTGACATTGGTTGCCAACCCCATGGCATGTCAACACTCTCCCCTTCTCGACCTTGAGTTCCCCATTACTAACTTTCGTGTCCCCTCCTGTCTTCTGGTCCTTTTCCCTGCGCTGGTGTGCCCCTTTAGTCTAGTTTTGTTTTATGGGCCTGTCTAATCTTTGGCTGAAGGGTGAACCTCAGGTGTGACTTCATTACTGTGTTATAAGGATATCCAGGGGCCATACTCTCAGGGCTTCTCCAGTCTCTGTCAAACCAGTAAGTCTGGTCTTTTGTTTTTGTAAGTTAGAATTTTGTTCTACATTTTTCTTCAGCTCTATCTGCACCCTCTATTCTGATCCCTGTCACAGCAGTCAGTGGTGGTAGCTGTGCATCATCTAGTTGTGCTGGACTGTCTGATGGAGGCTGTGGTAGCTGTGGTCCATCAGTCCTTTGGACTAATCTTTCCCTTGTGTCTTTGGTTTTCTTCATTCTCCCTTGCCCCAGAGAGGTGAGACCAGTGGCATATCTTAGATTGCCACTTGGAAGCTTTTAAGACCCCAGACACTACTCACTAAAGTAGAATGTACAACTTTTTTTTATAAACTATGTTATACCAATTGAGCTGGATGTTCCCTGAGACCATGGTCCCCACAGCCCTCAGCCCAGTAACTCTGTACCTCAGGGAGTTTGGATGTGTCTATGGAGCTTCCATGACCTTGCCTCGAACAAGTCATGCTGGCTTCCCCAGTATTGTGTACTGTCTTACCCTTCACCGAAGTTACCACTTATCTATTGTCTATTTAGCGTTTTTTCCTCCCTCCGCTGGCCTCCCTCATAACCATCAAAGATTGTTTCTTTTTGTGTGTAAATCTTTTCATGAGTTTTTATAGTAGTGGTCCGTGATGGTTAAGATTGTATGTCAGCTTGGCTAGGCCATTATTCTCAGTGTTTTAGCAGTTGTATAATGTTGTGATCACCCCCATGATGGAATCTGCTGAGTGGTACTGGTGGAGGCAGGGCCTGTGGCAGCTCACCACCCCCAATTTCATCTCTCTGCCTTCCGCTGGTTACTTTATGCCTGCTTGACTTGTCAAGGTTTTTTTGGCTTGTTGAAGACTCAGCAGCTGCCTCTTGTTGTCTCACCTCCATTTCTTGGGACTTGAGCTAGCAGCTTACCTGTTGATCTTTGAATTCATCGAACTTCTCAGCCTGCAAGCAAGAGTCCGGTTCCCCAACCTGCTGACCTTGGGTTTGCCAGCCCCTGCAGCTACGTGAATCAGGAGAAACCTTGCGGTCTTGTCTGCTGATCTTGGAATTCATTGACCTTCACAGCCTGTGAGCGGGAGCCCCTCTCTGACCTGCCGACCTTGGGTTTCCCAGCTTCTGCGGCTCAGCGAATTGGGAGAGGCCTCTACCCTGATCTGTGGAGTTGGGACGTTTTAGCCTCTACAATTGTGTGAGCTATTTCCTTGATATAAATCTTTCTCTGTATATATTTATACACTTTACTGGTTTTGCTTCTCTAGAGAACCCAGCCTAAGACATGGTCATAGAATATTTGTCCTTTTGTAATTGACTTATTTCCTTCAGCATAATGCCCTCCAGATTCACCCATGTTGTGAGATGTTTCACAGGTTCATCATTGTCCTTTATCGTTGCACAGTATTCCATTGTGTGTATGTACCATAGTTTGTTTATCCATTCATTTTTTGATAGACACCTAAGTTGTTTCCATGTTTTTACTATTGTGAACAATGCTGCTATGAACAGGTGTGCATATGTCTATTCATGTGACAGCTGTTATTTCTCTATATGTTCCTAGAAGTGGGATTGCTGGATCATGTGGTATTTCTATTTCTAGCTTTTTAAGGAATTGCCATATGGTTTTCCAAAATGGTTGTACCATTTTGCATTCCCACCAGCAGTGCATAAGAGTGCCGATCCCCCTGCAGTTTCTCCAACATTTGTTATTTTCTGTTTTTTTTATTCTTGCCAGTAATGTTGGAGTGAGATGGTGTCTCAATGTGGTTTTGATTTGCATTCCTCGAGTGGCTAGTGTCTTAGTCATCTAGTGCTGCTCTAACAGAAATACCACAAGTGGATGGTTTTAACAAAGAGAAGTTTATTCTCTCATAGTCCAGTAGGCTACAAGTCCAAATTCAGGGTGTCAGCTCCAAGGGAATGCTTTCTCAGTTGGCTCTGGAGGGAAGGTCTGTATCATCAATCTTCCCTTGGTCTGGGAGCTTCTCTGCACAGGAACCTCAGGTCCAAAGGATGTGCTCTGCTCCTGGTACTACTTTCTTGGTGGTATGAGGTTCCCATGCGTCTCTACTTGCTTCTGTATTTTATATCTCAAAAGAGATAGGATTAAGACAGTATCTAATCTTGTAAACCTCATCAGTATAACCTCATCACAGTGATAAAATTTACAACACATAAGGAGATCACATATAACCTCATCATAGTGATAGAGTTTACAACACATAAGGAAATCACATCAGATTACACAATCATACAACACTGGGAATCATGACCCAGCCAAGCTGACAGATATTTTTGGGGGACACAATTCAATCCATGACAGCTAGTGACCACAAGCATTTCCTCATGTCTCTCTTGAATGTCTTCTTTGGTGAAGTGTCTGTTCATATCCTTTTCCTATTTTTTTCATTGGATTATTTGTCTTTTTGTTGTAGAGATGGTGAATTTTCCTGCAGATTTTAGATATTACTTCTTTGTTGGATTTGTCATAGCCAAAATCTTTTCCCCAATCTGTAGGTTCTTTTTTTACTCTTTTGGTGAAGTTTTTTGATGAGCATAAGTGTTTAATTTTTAGAAGATCCCAGTTATCTAGCTTATCTTTTGGTGTTTGTGTATTGTTTAGTTATGGTTTGTATCCTGTTAATGTTGTGTATTAGGGCCTCTAGCATGGACCCTAGTTTTTCTTCTATGATCTTTGTAATTTTTAGTTTTATATTTAGGTCTCTGACCCGTTTGAATTAGTTTTTGTGTAGGCATGAGCTATGGGTCTTGTTTCATTTTTTTTTGCAGATGGGCATCCAATTTTGCCAGCAGTATTTGTTAAAAAGAATGTCCTTTCCCCATTCATGAACTTTGGGCCTTCGTCTGTGGGGATATATGCCATTTAAACATGGCTACACTCTTGACAACTGCAGATCCCCACAGGCCTCTATGCTGTACACAACATGTTGGAGACTTGTCAGCGATAAGAAGGAGATTAGGCATGACTTGTTTTTCCAAAACCTATTGTCCCGTTACTGATTGCCTTGTTTACCTGAAGCCCATTCTCCCTTGCCCGAAACTTATTGTTACTCACCCAAAGCCCATTGTTCTGTTATTTGCTTTGCTGCTTGCTGTATTGACTATAAATAAACTCCTGGGACTGAAGCCGGGGTTAACTCCTCTGAGTGACCCTCCGTGGCCCCACTTCTCTGTAAGAGTTGTGTTTGGCTACTGTCTTTGCCGTCCTGACAATCGTCGCCGCTGCGACATTCATCAAAGGTCCGGTGACTGTAGATGGATGGATTTACATCTGGGTTCTCAGTTATATTCCATTGGTCAATGTGTCTGTGATTGTACCAGTACCAGGCTGTTTTGACTACTGTAGCTGGATAGTAGGTTCTGTGGTCATGTAGTGTGAGTCCTCTTTATTCTTTTTCTTCAGTAGTGCTTTTTTATCTGGGGACTTTTCCCTTTCCACATAACATTAATGATTAGTTTTTCCCTCTCTTTAGAGAATGCTGTTGGTATTCAGATAAGGATTGCATTATATTTGAGATTGCTTTGGATAGAATTGACATTTTCACAATGTTAACTCTACCTATTCATGAGTATGGTATGTTTTTCCATTTATAGGTTTCTTTTGAGTTCTGGTAGTAGTGTTTTGTAGTTTCCTTTGTATAGGTCTGTTACATCCCTGGGTAGATTTATTCTTAAGTTTTTTTTTTGTTTTTTTTTTAAGGGCTATTATAAATGGTATTTTTTCCTGATTTCCTTTTCATCATTATCTTTATTGGTGTATAGGAATCCAACTGATTTTTATATGATTATCTTATATCCTGCTACTCTGCTAAATCTTTCTATTACTTCCAGTAGTTTTCTTATGGAGTGTTTTGGGTTTTTTATGTATAGTATCATGTCAGCTGCAAATAGGGACAGTTTTAATTCTTCCTTACCAATTTGGATGCTCTTTATTTCTTTTTCTTGCCTTATTGCTTTAGCTAGGAATTCCAGCACAATGTTAAATAGGAATGGTGATAATGAGCATCTTGTCTTTTTCCTGTTCTCAAGGGGAATATTTTCAGTCTCTCTCCATTAAGAATGATGTTGGTTATTGGTTTTATATAGACGCCCTTTATTATGTTGAGGAATTTCCCTTCTCTACCTATTTTATTGAGAGTTTTTATCAAGAATCGGTGTTGGACAGAGCTTAGTCTTATTTTTTCCTCTTTTTTTGTGAGTTTCTGTTTTTCTTGAGCTGCTCTCAGTCTTCTTTTTTTGTCTTTGGTTTTGCAAGTGTTATTATGATATGTCTTAGTGACTTTCTCTTGGGGTCTATCCTATCTGGGTTTTGTTGAGCTTCTTGGATGGTTAGCTTTCATGATATTTGGGAAGTTTTTTGCCAGCAAATCTTCAACAATTTTCTCTGTGTTTTCCGTTTATTCCCCCTATTCTGGAACTCTGATCAAGTGCAAATTTTTGCTCTTGATTGTGTCCCACATAGTTCTTTGGTTTTCTTCACTCTTTTCTCTGATTTTTCCTCAAAGTGGTGCCCATGGATTTGTCTTCAATCTCACTGATTCTGTCTTCCATTGTTTCAAATTTGCTCCTAAAACCTACTGAGTTGTCCATTTCTGAAATTTTGTTATTTATCTTTTAGATTTCTAGTTATTATTTTTGTATGATTTCTAATTGTTTATTTATTTTGATATTTTCTTCTTATATCATTTTCCTGAATTCTTCTATTGCTTTGTCTGTGTTTTCCTTGATTTTGGCTATGTTTTTGTTGATTTGTCTGTGTTTTCCATGATTTTATTTATTTTTCCTTTGGTTTTGTCTGTGGTTTCTTCGATCTTTTTCCTAATCTTGGAATGCCTTGAATATTTGTCCTTTCAATTTCATATCAGGTTGTTCCAATGCCTTTTCTTCTACCAGAAGATTATCTGATTCTTTATTTTGATTACTTACTGGAGTCATCTTGTCCTGATTTTTTATATATTTTGATGTTGTCTGCTGTCTCCAAGATATTAAGGTATTATTTTCTTTATGTATGGATGGTATATTCGTTTGTTTCATCCTCCTTTTTTGTTTTGCTTGTGTAGTAAGTGCATGCTTTTCTGCTTGCTCATCTGTGGGCAAGATACCATATCTGGATGGGCAGGGTGGCAGCAGGCATGGTGAGCCCACTTAGCTATACACTGGTTTGGCAAGGTGGCTGAGAGAAGTCTGGGCTGGCACTGTCTGCCTCTTCATGTTGGTCTAGAGGTTTGAGAGTGTTGACAGCTGCTCCCTAGATGGGACAGGAAATGGTATGGCCTCGCTTCTCACTGTTCAGTAGCTGGTTGAGTGATGGGAGGGAAGGATTAGTGTGGGCTTGGTGTGGCTGTGGGCCTGAACGTTGAGGGCAGTCTAGCTGCGGTGGCACAGCAAGGTCCAGTGGGAAGGGTGGGAGGTGGTGTATGGAGCTAGGTGGGAGGAAGAAAGAAAAGAAAAGAGAGAGAAAGAAAGACAAAAGAAGAAAAAAAAGGAAAAAAGTCATACGGTGGGAGCTGATGGGAATGGTGTGAAGGTGGTGTAAGGGACAGAAAGGTGAGGGGTGGGGAAGCATGTTTCTCTGGTTACTGGGTGCTCTGTCTCTTGTTGGGCACTCCATGAAGTTGCCTTTCTGTACTCTCTGTCCAGGGTTGTTGGTGGCTGTGTTTCAAAATGGCGACACTATGCCATGTTACTTGGCAGGTGACCTCCACTCCATATCTCTCTTCATTCTCTGTTTTCCATCAGTTTCTTCTTCCATTCTTTAATACCTTCATTTGATGTCCAGGTTTCCAGGATTGACAATTGTATCTGTTTTACTTAGTTTTTTGGCTCTTTGCTACAGAGGGACAGCATGTTGCATCTATCTAGGGTGCCATGTTGGCTTCACTTCTCTATTCAAATCTTTTATGCCAGGCATCTCTTTAAGTCCTCCAACTTTTTCTGTGATTACATGCATGAAATAAAAACAACTAAAATATGTAAAAATAATACTGACTATATTGCTCATGCAGAGGATTTAGTATTATGAGGTGGCAAAGAAGCCCTGGTGGTGCAGTGGTTAAGTGCTCAGTTGCTAACTGAAAGGTTGGTGGTTCAAACCTACCAGCTGCTCCATGGGAGAAAGATGTGTCAGCCTGCTTCTATAAAGATTACGGCCTTGGAAACTCTATGGGGCCATTCTACTCTGTCCTACAGGGTTGCTGTGAGTCGGAATTGACTCAGTGGCAATGGGTGTTTTTTTATGAGGTGGTAAAAAGGGGTATCAGTCAGGTTCTTGGTAGGAAACAGATAACACAAGCCAAGGGGTTAACCCAAGGTAGCTCATTGGAAGGGTTGTGTGCACAAGTGGGCAAGATTAAGGGTGTAGCATGGGATAGTAAGGAACTCAAGGTCCAGTGATAGTGGGAAGTCATTACCTTCCTAAAGATGAAAGAGCCGGGCAAGGGGTTCCAGAACTATATGAGAGCTCCAAGTGTAGAAAGGAGGTCACCCCAAAGCGTTGCAGCTTTAGAGGAACCCAGCCATTGCAAAACCATGACTTGGTGGGGAGGTGGGAAATACGCACACCAACCTCACTCTCCAATCTTCTTCTGGTGCCTTCTATTGACTAGACCCAACTAAAAGCCACAGGAAAAGTGAAGATGGGTGATTCAATCTCTTACAAATTTATATGTGTCCTCCAAAAAGATATGTTGAAGTCCTAATCACTGTACCTGTGAATGTGTCCTTGTTTGGAAATAGGTTCTTTCTTTGAAGATGTTAGCAGTTAAGTTAATGATGTCATACTGGAGTAGGGTGAGTCCTATTCCCTTCTGTGTGGTGTCTTATAAAAGAGAACAGACATGGAGACAGAGTAACACAGGAGGAAGATGCCATATGAAGATACATCTACAAGCCAAGGAATGCCAAGAGGCATCTGGGGCTAACAGAAGCTGGAAAAGACAAGGAAGGATTTTCCCCTAGAGTGGACAGAGAGAACTAGCACTCTGAATGAGGACTTCTAGCCTCCAGAATTGTGAGATAATACATTTCTGTTTTTAAAATTCACCTACCTTGTGGTATTTTGCTATGGCAGGTCTAGGAAATTAAGACACAGTCCACAGAGGTCATCCTGCTGGGCACAGAACAGGTGCAGTAGGACAGAGAATGTATATCTTCTAGAGGGTCATGGAAATTACACATTCAGGTAGGATAGAGCAAGCAGGGATGTCTATATATCTATATCTACAATCTATTGTTGTTGTTAGTTGCCTTTGAGTTGCTTCCAACTCACAGCAACCCCATGTACAGCAGAACACAATGTTGACTGGTCCTGCACCATCTTCGTGTTCATTGGCAAGTTTGAGTCCGTGGCTGTGGCTATTGTTTGCCTTTGAACCTGGGGAGGGGGTCATCTTCCAGCACTATATTGGACAATATTCTGTTGTGATCCACAGGGTTTTTATCGGTTAATTTTTGGAAGTAGGTCGCCAGGTCTTTCTTCCTAGTCTGTCTTAGTCTGGAAGTTCCACTTAAACTTGTCCACCATAGATGACCCTTCTGGCATTTGAAATACCGGTGGCATAGCTTCCAGCATCCTAGCAACATGCAGACCACCACGGTGCAACAAAATGACAGATGATGCAGATCTGTCTGTGTCTACATCTCTTACATACCAAACCAATATCTCCTCAATTACTATTTTCCCAGCAATCCATCTGTTAGGTTTTAATACTTGAACTTCATAGAACCTAGGTATTTCTCAATATAGTAATGATTTTTTCCAATGTTTATGTAGGAAAAATTTATATTTGTGTCACCAAAATTCAATACAACATTTTAAAAAATATTATGTGCCCTTAAATCTAAATTGTAGTGTATTCAAATTCAATTAGTGGGATCCCATGACAATGTTTTGCAAAGTGCACCAGGTATTAATAAAAGGGATGAGTAAGTGACTGCATACAAAGCAACTGTTGGTTAACAACCATATTTATTTAGTGATCGAAAAGTGATGTCTTAAGCATTTAATACTAAAGCTTGATAGTTTATTACTTACATATAGGCATTTTACCATGTTTTAGTAATTTGATTGGTGGTTTTGGGTTGGTTTTCAGTTGGTATTTTAATGCCAGATGTCTACTTTTCAGGAAAAGATTACCGACATTAAGTGGGAGATGCCTAGGCATGTTTCTAATATAATCACACTTTCATCAATTCAGGCAAATAGGAGAAAAGTCAAGTCTGAATTGCAGATTCTGCTTAGAAAGATAGAGTTGTATTACTTTAAAACGTCTATGGAACTGATCATCTGAATTACATCTCCTATGGGAGATCTTTGGATCCACAATAATGAGTAGAGAGAAATGGTTTAAAATGGCTGTAGTGTTGTCCACAAGTGGAGAATTCTAAAGTGTTTTCTTGATAAGAAAACTCCCTCCTCCTGTACATTCAAGTGCTTGCTCAGCAAATTTTTCTTCAAGATATTACAAAGCTAAATATTCTGTGACCCACAGCTCTGCACTTTTTCTTATCTTTGCGCTTAATGCATTTTTGTTTTTGTTGTTAGTTGCCATTGAGTCTACCTTATATAATACAGAATGAGCTATTGCCTGGTGCTGCACCATCTTAATAATCATTGGTATATCTGAGTTCATTGCTGTGGCTATTGTGTCTTTTTGTTGTGGCTAATGTACTTTTTACTTATTTAATTGTCAGCCTTCCCTAATAGATGATAAGTTCATACAGTCTACCTTGCTTGCTATTTTATCTCCTGCATCAAATAGCCCAGGGTCTGGGAACATGATAAAAACAGCTTCAGAAATGGTATTTTACCTCCAGAAAGCTTGCAGACCACATGATGCTGTACTCTGCCTATTGCATCTCGTTCTGCACTTTCCTACTCCTTCGGTTCAGGACCTTAGCTTCTATGGTTCTCCAGATATTTGATGACCAGCTTTGGATTTGACCTTCTGGCTTTGGCCTGGGCCTCTCCTCCAGCATATAACTTCTGGTGTTCACCCTTGTCTATGTGACCTGCTTCAGATTCTTTTGTAGGGAGCAGCTGGGCTCACCCCATTCCCACCCCATCCTGAGTTAGGAGAGGAGAAGTTTTCATGTTCAGCTCATGTTCTATGTCTGCGATCATGGATCCTGAATTTGTGTTCTACATGTATGACTGTACAAAAGGAGGGAGGCACACAGCTGAGTCAGCAAATGTAGGAAAAATACATTTTGTACCTTGCTTCTTCTAGTCCAGTGGTCCTCAACCTTTCCTTGTTAAAATTCCTCAAATTTTAAAAAACTCATTGCCATCGAGTTGATTCTGGCTCATAGTAACCTTATAGGATAGAGTAGAACTGCCTCATAGGGTTTCCAAGGCTGTAATCTTTACAGAAGCAGACTGCTACATCGTTCTCCGGTGGTGTGGCTGGTGGGTTAGAACCACTGACCTTTCAGTTAGCAGCCTAGCCCTTAACCACTGTGCCACCAGGGCTCCTTCCTCAAACTTAGAGCTTGTTAAAATTCAGATCGTTAGGCCCCCCTACCACCAGCGATCGATTCAGTAGGTCTAGGGTGGGGCCTGAGAATCTGCATTTCTAACAATTTCCAGGTTTTGCTGATGCTGCTGTTCTGGGCACCTCACTGAGAACCACTGTTCTATCCATGTTCCCATTGAACATAGGTGGTTGCTGTCAGGGTCTGATGGACTTTGTGTCAAGCTAAGTGTATGGATCTAAGAACTGCTGCTGGAAGTAGAAACCACTCTATCTACTTACGGTGTTGCTGGGTGGTAGAAAAGGTTAATGCACTCAGCTGATAATTGAAAGTTTGGAGGTTCAAGTCCACTCAGAGGCACCTTGGAAAAAAATCTTGGAAATCTACTTTGGAAAAATCAGCCATTGAAAATCCTGTGGAGCACAGCTCTTCTCTGACACACCATGGGGTCATGAGTCCACTCAAAGGCAACTGGTTCAGCTGGCTAGCTATTTAAAAGGAATTTAAGACAGGGAAACAGGAGCTTATGAAATTGTTGGAAGGGCAGGAGGAACGGCTCTAAGCTTGACCTCCGGGAATGGCTCTTGGGACAATGCAGAGGCAACTCTGACCCAATTGGGCAGCATCCACCTCTGCCCCAACGAGGGAAGAGAGGGTCAGGAGACCACTCCTAAGTGCTGATGTCAGGAAGTCATCACCACTGCTGTGATCCAGGCAACTGCCAGTGCACAATTGCCGCTCAATATCCATGAAGAGCTGGTGGTTCACAGGTATGCTGCTGCAGAAAGACCCCGGCTCAGAAACGCACAAACTTTCATGACTCGGTGGCCAATAGAAAACAGCAGAAGCAGCAAGAAGATGACGTCTGCTTCCCTTCTGCCTTCCAAATATCACATGCGTGCATCCAGCACTCTAGCCATAAAGGAATCTGGGATTCTTTTAACCTGTCAAGGCAGGGTTTAGGGAACAGTGGTAGGAAAAGTGAGTAATTCAGGAGAAGCCTGATCTTTGGAGAGGAAAGGCTCAGGCGAGATGTGGTTAGCCTATGCAGGCTCATAAACCCAGCTTCTCTCCGGGCTGTTCTGACAAAGACAAGCCACTGGCTCTCTCTGGGCATTTGTCCTGAGCTTTCATTTAGGCAGTGAGAGGAGCTTCTGTATCAGGAATGAAAGAGGAAGAATGTTAATCTAACTAACTGTGTTCATGCTCTTGAGAAATAATAGTCACCAGATAAGAATGCTTGAGCTTTTATGCTCAAATAAGTAAAAAACAAATCAATTGCTGTTGAGTTGATTCCAAGTTTTAGTAACCCCATGTGTGTCAGAGTAAAACTGTGCTCCATAGGGTTTCTAAGCTTGTGATTTTTCAGAAACAGATCTCCAGGCCTTTCTTCTGAGTTGCCTCTGGGTGAGTCTGAACCACCAACTTTTTGGTTAGTAGTCATATGTTTAACTGGTTATACCAGCCAGGGACCACTGGCTTTTATACTACATAGGTGGTTGGCTGTCAGGGTCCAGTGGGCTTTATGTCAAGGTAGGTATGGATCTAAGAACTGCCACTGGAAATAGAAACCTCTCTAGCTATCTAAGGTGTCCTTGGGTGGTGGAAATGGTTTTATACTACCATACATTTACTTCATTTATTCCAGGGTTTCTCAACTTCAGCACTATTGATGTTCCGAGCTGGATAATTCTTTGTTGCAGGAAGCTTTACTGGGCATTGTAGGATGTTTAGCAGCATCCTTGGCCTCTGCTTACTAGATACCAGTAGTACCCCCACCTCCAGTCATGATAATCAAAAATGTGTTCAGACATTGCAAGACTGTCCCTGGTTGGGAATTACTGATTTAGTCAATCAATATGCATATGATTTTTGAGCAACTGTTGTCATCACTCAGAAGATGAGAGGGAGGGAGAGTTCTAATGTTTATAAAAATATGTTTTATCCCAGGCCCTATGTCAGATGCCACATAACCCTTGTCCATGTTAAGGCCTGTGCAATGGAACAGGAATTGACTCAAGAGATAGGCAGAGCTGAGCAAATCCTGAAACTACAGGATCTGTGTGGTATGGACAATGACTTAATTTCTGCTGGTTTATATTTTTTCCTTTGTAAAGTCGGCCTAACTTTCAGGGAAGCTGCAAGGATTAACAGAAGTAATTTATGGCACATATTTATTGTTATTTTTAGGTTCCGCCAAGTTGGTTCCGATTCATAGTGACCTTATGTGTAACAGAATGAAATGCTGCCTGGTCCTGTGCCATCCTCACAATTGTTGCTATGTTTGAACTCATTGTTGCAGTCACTGTGTCAATCTATCTCATTGAGGGTCTTCCTCTTTTTTGCTGACCCTCTACTTCACCAAGCATGATGTCTTTCTCCAGGACTGGCACATGTTACCAGTGATTAGGCACATTTACATTCCCATGGGTGGGAACATGCCCTTTCTTTTTTCTCCAACCCACCAGCTCCAATTGTGCAGTCAGTGCATGCCACGTTGCCACATCCAGTTCTCCCTTTCCTGCCTTCCTCAGGAAGAGACGCCAGAAGAAAAGGACTATGTCTTCAACGGCTATGGAGAAAGCGAGTGATGCAAAAAGCCTAACGCTTCTAAGAAGCTGGGTTTTCTTTCTCATTCACAGGGCTGCTAACAGGTCCTTTAGCAACACAGAGGCTAATTACTTGCCAGGAGTGAAAGAAAGTGTGTCATTTGCTTGTTCCAGCTTTTCTCAGTGCAATAAATCACAGCTATAGGACTCCAGCTGCATTTTATTTAATAAAGATTTTAAAGGAAAAAAACAAAACTTTTTCTTATTTTTATTGGAAATGTCCGGTCATTTGTGTCTCTTCCATCTGGGGCCCTTAACTGAATGTGGCCCACACCAGAAGCCACTCTTGGCATTTCAGAGTTCAGTTGTCTGAATTCAATTTTCATCTACACCACCTTCCTACTTGTCTGTTGGGCCCCATAGTTCCTTGTTCTCATCACTGTAGTGCTCCAATCCCTTGACTCAACTCCTTGGTTTCTGATGACCAAAAAGAGGCTCTCCTCAACTTTGCCAATTCATTAGTTCAGTTGGCCTTGCTTGCCTGGCTCTGACCCTTGGCACTGCTGCTTCCAACAATCTTGCAATTGTCTGCTGGTTCCCACATAGCTGAGGTGCTCCTGCTTTCCCCCTCACCTGTCTCACATATTAGGTCCACATTACCTGCATGGTCCCACTGGACCTCCCCATCAGCTGAGACCACCACCCATCTCTCAGTTTGTGGTAATTTGCATGTTGCAGTGATGTGGAAGCTATGCCATCGTTATTTCACATACCAGCAGGGTCACCAATGGTAGATAGGTTTCAGTGGAGCTTCCAGAAGACAGACTAGGAAGAAAGGCCTGGTGATCTACTTCTGAAAATCAGCTAATAAAAATCCATGGATCACAACAGAATATTGCCTGCTACAGTGTTATAGTCCCTTAGTTTGGAAGGCACTCAAAATACAGTCGTAGCCGACTTGACTTGACGGCAGTTTACAACAGCAGGTAAATGGTGTCAGACCTTTGGAGTGAGGCAACAAAACAAAATGGTGGAGGTTAAACATCAGAGATGGTTTGGCTTATTTTACGAAAGCCAGAACTCTCAGTGAAGAACATCTGTGCAAACAGTAGCTTAACTTCTCCTCTCACTCTGATGTATATAATTCATGTTTGTCTTATTCCTGGAATGTATGGCTCCTTTTTAATCACTATTTCACAATGATTCCAAGTCACTCACCTGAAATGAAACCACTGACATCCTTTGACAAAAGAGAGGTAATAGGACTTAATAGGAAATTTAAGGAGCTAGGATTTTACAGCTGGAAGGAGAAGGTTGAGGGATTGGCGTGACCAGTCTGTTGCTATGTAACAGCACAGGTAGTCTGGGAGGATTTGCCGAAGGGCAAATAGAAAGGAACATTTACTTTGGGCATGACTTACCTTTCAGAGAATAAGAGAATGCCAGAACTGGAAGGTGCCTTAGAGACCAGAGTGCAACCTTTCTTTTTCTACCTAGGACAGCAGGGTCCAGAGAAAAGAAATGACTTGCCCAAGTGCATCCAAGTATCGAGTAACATGACAGGGGCTGGAACCCAAGTGTGAAATCCCAGTCCATTGACTTAGATAGATCTGAATGGGAGTTTTCATTGCCTGCAAGATTTACATTTTTTTCTTTTTTTGGAAGCAGCTATGTGGGTCTTCTTTGCATCTGTTTGTATTGCATTAGAACCTGGGCAGGGGGTGGGGGGTTGTCTATAATGGTGTTGACTTGTAGTTCCAGTCCTCTGTGTGGATGAAAGCAAATGAACAGGTGAATTACTCTATCTTGGAAGACAATGCCTCCTGGTTTGTGAGTGAACTAACGTGAAGTGTGAGCTTGGACATGACCATGCTGCTGTGAATTCCTCATACTCTTTCCTGATACCCATCACCTCATCTATCTTGCCGACTCCTCTGTCTTTTCAACCCTAGTCTTCAATGGGCAGTGCTTCAATTCTCTGAAGAATTGCCTGCCCCAACTAACTAAACCAGTTACCATCAAGTCAATTCTGACTTACGGTGACCCCATCTATGTCAGAGTAAAACTGTGCTCCATTAGGTTTTCAATGGCTGACTTTTCAGAAGTAAATCACCAGGCCTTTCTTTCTAGGGACTTCTGGGTGATCTCAAACCTCCAATCTTTTGGTTAGCAACTGAAAGCATTAACAGTTTGCACACCACCAGGGACTTAAAATTATCTCATAAATTAATTCATTCTAGAGATAAGAATAACTAACATGAATTTTATTGTTTACTTTTCCTAGGTTTTGCATTTCAGCAGCGGGATTTCTAGGACTATAAAGCTTTGAAATAATTGTTCTCAAACATGGCTGCACATTCTAATCACCCGGGGAATTTAAAAAAATACTGGTGCCCAGAGTCCCTACCCCTCAATATTCTGATTCAATTGGTCCTGGCAAGCTCTCCAAGTATACAGATATTTTTGAAAACCTTTGTCTAAATATAAAGGATGACACCCCCAAAGGATTTCAGCTTCCTATGGCCACCAGGTGAGTACCTGAGTGGGACAAATGGTTAATGTTCTCAGCTATTAACCAAAAAGTTGTAGGCTGGCATCCACTCAGAAGCACAAAAAAGAAATGTTTTGCCCAAGGCTACTGTAAGGTGAGTAAGTGCCAGAGATGAGCTTCAAACTCAGGATGGTCTGCTTTGGAGATTCACTTTCTTTCCTCCTAAAACCAGTGCTGTTCTTTCCTCCTTCAGTAGAATTCTAGGATGTTGATGGTCACCTTTCAGAGGTCCTGTTTGGCACTAGCTTAGTTGCTTTCTGCCAGGGTCTCACACAAGCCTGGGTTCCCAGGGGCCTCATTTTCACTGGAGTTGGTCCGGGGCAGCCCTGGTGTCCCACTAAAAAATTAAAGGTATCAGGTGGCTCTTTTATTAAAGAGAAATTTTTGCTTCCTGACTATAACCCCAATGCCATCACTTTTAAAATGAATACCTCCTATGTATCAGTTCTTATGGAAGGCATTTTATATATGTGATTATATTTAATCCACATAACAACCCATTTAATCTGTATAATTTTATAGATGAAACAGAGTCTCTGAGAGGTTGAGAAAATTTCAAAAAGCCATATAGTTACTAGACAATATGTGTACATGTGATATCTTACTGCTGGCCAGTTAGTAGCTGGTCACCATCATTGGACAGGATCAAATACCTTAAATTTATGATTATTTAAAAATTTGTAAGTGTTATGATTGTGGGTGAACTTCTGGTAAATTTGAGAAAATCGAAGAAGAAAAGAACACTAGATGCTATCACCATTTTGGCATATTTTCCTTTAGTGTGTGTGTGGTGTGTGTGTATACCATTTAAAGTATACATGTTTCAAAAATATTTAATCATTGAAAAATTCTTGGATGTTGGCAGTGTCATGATATTAAGCTTCCACTACCACTGAAAATAAAACTTCAGTGAACTGGAGATTAATTCACCAACTGTTTATGGAATATTTATGGTACACTAGGCACTGAAGTTTCAGAGATAAAAATCACCCTCAGGGAACACACAATTGTGTGTGTGTGGGGGGGGGGGGACTCAAGATTGCACAAGTGTGTGTGAAATAGACAAGAAAATGCAAAATTATAATGCAATATGATAAGTGCTTCTACAAGCCCTCGGCACTTTGGAAGTCACAGGAGACATGGCAAAGGGAGAGGTTGCTGTCAACATCTTCATTACCTGGAGCAGGTAACATATGAGCTGAGTATTGCAACAAGAGTGGACGATAGCTAGGTGAGCAGGTAGAAGAGGACTGCCCAGGGAGAAGGACAGCATGTGCAAAAACTCCAAGGCCTTAGATAATTATTTGTGAATGCAGGACTCTGACCTCCATTTTGTCCAGGAGAAATATCACTCTGAATACATCTTCCTCTATGCCAATAGAAACGAAAAGTTATGGACCCATCAGCAGAACAGCTTTCTCTTCTACCTGTCCCATGGAATTGCTTAGAATTCTAGGCTCAATCTTCTGGGAGAAAGTCACAGGCCTTTGCTGTATCCAGTGCGAAACATATATTCTACCAATGCTGGAAAATCTGTTTAATCATTTGCACATAATAGACCATATGCTAGCATGGGGCTGGGAAGCGACAGGATAAAGGCAAAGAAACTCATTTGCCACTTGTGTGGGTGATGAATGTATCAGGCAGGTCTTTGCTCTGGGAAAGAGTATAGACTCAAGTGTGCTCAGGTGGGATGAGCTCTGCCCCCACCGCGAATGCCATGGCAGTTATTAAAGAGATAATGTAAGGCAGGCATACTTCTTGCTTAATGAAACATTTAAAAGGGCAAAGTCCCTGCCCTAGTTTCCTCTAAAAATGAGAGGGAAAAGAACCAAAGTTATCTTTGTCTGACCAGATCAGTTAAAAAAATCTTGAAGCCATAAAAAACATCTTTAGTACGTTGAAATGTCATGTTTTCATCCAAACTTCAATGCTTTTTCCCTCTTTTGCTGCTGCCTCATTGCACACCGTGCCTAGAGGCAGCTGGTTAAAAATGCATGTGAAGAAGAGTAATTAGTGATTGCAGTAGCTAACCTTGCAGGGTAGCTTACCATGTGCTTTTGCACATGTATTATTTCATTTTCTCAAGAACCTCGTGGGGCAGGGTGATACGTTGAGAGGGCTTGGGGAAGTTAAGGAACTTGTCTATGGACACACAGCTGGCAAGTGGCAGAGCCAAGGCTCAAACCCAGATCTGTCTAAATTCAGGCCCTGAATAACTTTCTCTGCACCGATTTGCTTGCTAAGTTATGTAGATCTAGGGTGTCATTGTTGTCACAATGGGTGTTCTGAAAAGGGAGAGATAAGTGTGACCTGGCATGCTCAGGACTCTATATCAAAGGATCTAGAATTTGGTGATTGAAGCAGAGGATGTGGGGAGGATATGACTTATGGCTAAGCACAGACTTGGGCTGTAGGTCATCCCAGCCATCTCACCTTGCCAAAGACACTGCTCTGCCAGTTGTCCTTGCTCCCTTCCTGGCTCACCTCTTGTCCCTTTCTTTTGAATTATTCCCATCATCATTTAAAAAATCGTAGTCATAAAATAAATTCCCTCTTAACTCACTTTGGAGCCCCGGAGGTGCAGTGGTTAAGCGTTTGACTGCTAACCAAAAGTTCAGAATTTGAATCCACCAGCTGCTCTTGCGTTTGACTGCTAACCAAAAGTTCAGAATTTGAATCCACCAGCTGCTCTTTGGAAACCCTACAGGACAGTTCTACCTTGTCCTTAGGGTAGCTATGAGTAGGCGTCTACGGCAATGGGTTTTCAGTTTTAACTCCACATTCCTCCTCCAGCTAACATTCCATTTCTTTCCTTTACTGATGGCAAAACTCAAAGAGTTATCTTTGCTGGACTCCACTACTCTTATTTTTTCCTTGAACTCATTGTAATCAGGCTCTTGTCTTCACATCTCAATAAGATCATTCTTGTCTAGCTCACCAAAGACCCTTGTGCCAGTGAATCTAATGGTCATTTCTCAGTCTGTCTTACCCAAATTATTAGCAGCATTTAACCAAGTTTTCTTCTTGAAAACACTTTGGTTTCACTAAGTCTCTAGGACACCACTCTTTCTCTGTCCTGCTACCTCCTGGCCACTCCTCAGCCTCCTCTGTGAATCCATTCTTGTGTTAGTTAGGGATTATGTTTGGCTGTTAATAAGAGAGTTCTGAAGTACAGTGATTTAGCCAAGGTGTTTCTCTCTGTCTCATTAACATGAGTCCTTCAGGTAGGTAGTCCAGGGCCACCAAGTATCCTCGGTGTCCCAGCCTCCTCCTACCTACTCTGTTATCCCTACTACATGGCATCCATTCTCCATGCTGCTTCACAGAATGAAAATGGCTATTGGACTTCTGGGCAATATGACGCTATAAACAGAAGCACCATACTGTCCCTCCACACCAAAGGTCTAAAAAACTAAGTCAAACAGAAACACACATCAATCCTGAAACCCTAAATATGAAATGAAGAGATAAAGAACTCAGCCAAGCACCGAATGGAATAAGAAACTGACAGAGAACAGAGAGCAAGGACAGATACACACAGAGGTCCCTATCAGCTACCACAGCACGGATCCACCATCTTGGACTACTATCAGAGACCAGCGAATAAGGGGTATGAGAAAGCAGCTTCATGGAGCTTCCAGCAGAAGACAGAACAACTGGTAACCAGTGATATACACTTTCCCACTCCCAACCATTCTTCACCCCCACTCGACCCCCTCTGCTTCCTGAGGCCACAGTCTGTTGGCCGGGAAGCACTGGCTTCACCCTGGAACAACTTGGATTCTACCCACCTGCACTGGCTGGCTCCCTGGGTGCCATTCATTGGCTGCTGATGTTGCTTTTTTTCTATTTCTTTAGATTTCTTCCTTACCTCTCACAACCTCCCCCTCCTTTCTCTCAAATACCTGGCTCCGTGTGCTATCTTTGCTTCTTCCTGAAAGGCTGTGAAACACTGCTCGACTGTGAAACAGCTTCCCGGCCTGTGATGCTGTTCTGAAGGGACCCCGGGGCTTTTTTTGTTTCTTCTGATTCGTTCTGTTTTGATTGGTTTGTCTGTTTCTTTTTTTTTTCTTATTGGTTTGGGAGTCCCTGCTAGCCGGGCAGTACTGCACCACTTGGGAGCTACTCCCTTTCTCTGTGCACACTTGCAATAGCATACCTGGGGACATTTCTTTTTTCTTTTTTTGTTTTGTTTTTTTCTCTCTCTTTTTCCCTTTCTTCATTTCTCAGTTTCTCATCTCTCTATACTTACCGTCTCTTCCTGTATCCTGAATACCTAACTGTGTGACACCTCTACCCCTTCTAGCCAGGCTGTACTTCACGGCCTTGGAGCAACTTCCCCAGTCCTCGCAGCTGCACTGGTGGGATCCCTGGGTGCTCTTTTTTTTCTATTTTTTATTCATTTTTTAATTTTACTCATTTTCCTTTTCTTTTTTTTGCTTTTTCTCCATGTATCAGTCTCTCTTCTCTCTACTCCAATGGCAAGCTCCCTTAACATTCTTTCTTGTTTGTGTGTATGTTTTTGGCCCCTGTTCCTCTCTCTTCTTTCCCATACCCATCTTAGCTCCACATATCACAATCTCCCCCCTTCTTCCTGCCTATCTGCACTGTACACTGAACATCACAACCCCAAGCAACACAGGCACCGCCTACTGGAACCTACCCTGCACTGATTCCCTGCCTGAACTGTCGGACCTAGTGTCTGTGACAAACAACCCATCTCACAACTCTCATTCAGCTGGACCTGCCCTGCTGTATCATACCTGAGCTACTGACCCTGCCCATTGGAGAAGGAGATGAGCAAACAACAAATAACGCACAACCTGCCTGCTCAGACATAATCAAATTAAAAAAAGCAAGACAAAACAAACAAATCTACAATCAATAAATGAGGAAAATAACTACTGAAGCCCTGAAGACAGCAGACAATATCAAAACATATACAAAAACAGGACAGGATGGTTCCAGTAAGCATCCAAAATAAAACATCAGATGACTTTCCACTAGAAGAAAAAGCACTATAACTACCTGATAGGGAATTCAAATCTCTAATATTCAGAGCTACACAAGAGCTGAAGGAAAAATCAGAAAAAAAAGAGGAAAAAATAGACAAATTCATGGAAAAGGCAGACAAATTCATGCAAAATACAGACAAAAAATGGAAGAATTCAGGAAAATAATTCAGGAACAAAATGTCAAAATAAATTCAAAACTAGAAATCATACAAAAACAACAATTAGAAATACAAGAGATAAGATTTCAGAAATGGACAGTGTCATAGAAGGGCTGAGGAGCAAGTTTGAAATGATGGAAGACAGGATCAGCGAAATTGAAGATAAACACTTGGATACAACTCTGTTCGAGGAAAAGTCAGAAAAAACAAGGAAGAAAAATGAAGTAACTCTGAGAATTATGTGGGACACAATCAAAAGCAAAAATTTATGAGTGATCAGAGTTTCAGCAGAGAGGGAGAAAACAGAAAACACATAGAGGATTATTGAAGAAATGCTGACAAAAAACTTCCTCAATATCATGAAAGATGAAAAACTGAACATCCAAGAAGCTCAACGAACCTCATTTAGGATAGATCCCAAAAGAAAATCACCAAGGCATATCATAATCACACTCTCTAAAATTAAAGTCAAAGAAAAAATCTTGAGAGCTGCTCGAGAAAAACAAAAAGTCACATACAGAGGAGAAACAATAAGACGAAGTTCGGATTATTTAGCAGAAACCATGCAGGCAAGAAGACAATGGGGTGACATATATAAAACATTGAAAAACAAAAATTGCCAGCCAAGAATAATATGTCCTGCAAAACTCTCATTCAAGAGGAGTTCCGGCAAAATGGCGCTCTAAGCAGAAGCACCATGCCGTCCCTCCACAGCAAGGATCTGAAAAACTAAGCCGAACAGAGAATACAACAATCCTGAAACCCTAAAACATCAAATGAAGAGACAAAGAACTCAGCCAAGCACCAAATGGAGT
>NW_004443969.1:403120-406493 GCF_000243295.1 Trichechus manatus latirostris
CTTATGCACTGCTGGTGGGAATGCAAATTTATACAACCATTTTGGAAAATGATATGGCGCTTCCTTAGAAAGCTAGAAATAGACATACCATATGATCCAGCAATCCCACTCCTAGGAATATATCCTAGAGAAATAAGAGCCGTCACACGAATAGACGTAGGTACACCATGTTCACTGCGTCGTTGTCCATAATAGCAAAAAGATGGAAACAAGCTAGATGGGCATCAACAGATGAATGGATAAACAAAGTATGGTACATACACACAATGGAGTATTATGCAATGATAAAGAACAATGATGAAACTGTAAAGCATCTCATAACATGGATGAAACTGGAGTGAAATAAGTCAATCACAAAAGGACAAATATTGTGTGAGACGTCTACTGTAAAAACTCATGAAAAAGTTTACACAAAAAAAGAAAAATCTTTGTTGTTTATGAGGGATGAGAAGGGAGAGGGAAAACTAAATATACAATAGATAAGTGGTAATTTTGGTGAAGGGTAAGACAGTGCACAATACTGGGGAAGCCAGCACAACTTGTACACGGCCAGGTCATGGAAACTCCATAGAGACATCCAAACTCCTTGAGGGACTAAATTGCTGAGCTGAGGGCTGTGGGGACCATGGTCTCGGGGAACATCTAGCTCATCTGGCATAATGTAGTTTATAAAGAAAATGTTCTACATTCTACTTTGGTGAGTAGTATCTGAAGCGTTAAAAGTCTGTGAACAGCTATGTAAGATATTCCACTGGTATTACCCCTTCAGGAGCAAGGGAGGATGAAGAACACAAGATACAAGGAAAAGATTAGTCCAGAGGACTAGTGGACCACAACTACCATGGCCTCCACCAGACTGAGTCCAGTACAACTAGATGGTGGCCAGCTACCACCACTGACTGCTCTGACCAGGATCACTACAGAGGGTCCTGGATGGAGCTGGAGAAAAATGTCGAACAAAATTCTAACTCACAAAAAAGATCAGATTTACTGGCCTGACAGAGACTGGAGAAACCCCGAGAGTATGGCTCCCCGATACCCTTTTATCTCAATAATGTAGTCACTCCTGAGGTTGTCTGTTTAGCCAAAGATTAGACAGCCTCATAAAACAAAATGAGACTAATGGGCACAACATTCAGGGACAAGGACTAGAAGGCAGGAGGGGACAGGAAAGCTGGTAATAGAAAATCCAAGGTTGAGATGGGACAGTGTTGATATGTCATGGGGTTGTTAAGCATTGTTATAAAACAATACATGTACTGTTTGATGAGAAATTATTTGTTCTGTAAACCTTCATCTAAAGTACAATAAACAAAAGACAAAAAAGAAAATGGCTATTGCAGCTCTGGTCATCACAACTACTTCCAGGCAGAAAGAAAAGGAAAAGGAGGGGAAAAGGGTGCACTTTCAGGCTGAGTCAGCCTCCTTTAATAGGTTACCTGGATGTGCTACTTAACAACTTATATTTATAAATCATACACTGTACTTTTCTACAAGGGGGTCAGGGAAATGTAGTTTTTTCAAAGTTTGGAACATTGTTGTCCTCTAATAATATCAAGGTTCTTTAATAGAAAGTAGGGAAAATGACACTGGAAAGGTAACTAGAAACTTCTGCCACATTAGTCACAAACATGACCTCTAGTTTTTTAACTTCTTATCTTCTCTATCAACACTAGCTCCGTAAGCATTCTCATCCTCTATATATACAATCCTAACTCCCCAGATTCTTTCTCCAGTTCCAATCTTTCTTGTGAATGCCGAACTTGAATATTTGGTTACCTGCTTTATGTCTCCACTTAGGTGTCTAACAGCTAACTCAAACTTGATAGATCCCAAGCTGAACATGCGATTCTCCCCTTTAAATTGTCCTACCTAACCATCTTCCTCATCTCAGTACCTGACAATGCTGCATCCACTGGTTACTCAGGCCAGGAAAGAACCATGGAATTTTCTCTCTCTCATACCCTACATCCACTTTTCAGGAAGTAATCAAATAATCCTCCCACTCCCAACAAAAATAATACTCACTAATTTCTTCATTTATGCAGTTAGCAAACACACTGCATAGGCATTATGAAAGTGTAAGGATTCAGATCTCCTACAGAGAAGTAGGTTGTCAGTCTGTCTGACCCTTAATACAGAAAGCTTCCCCAATTCTTGGAGCTGTAGACCTCAGCCAAACAGGGCAGCATAGCCAATCTACTTCGATAGAGCTGTTGAGTTTTTACTCTACATTTACCTTAACTGATGCTTTGGTTCAAGTTATGCTTTGTGGGAAATTTATTCCCTCCTGGAGTTGCCTCTGCCAACAGAAGGAAGACAATCATTTCTTCTTGGCATGATTTCCAACTCAATCTTCTCTGTCTTTGAGAACTCAATTGCAACCACACAACCATTCCAAATCTCATCCTGGTCATATCAAGTGCCGCACTTATAATTTAATCACCATCTCCTTAACTCCTCTTGTTCTCCTTATTTTCTTAGCTTCTCCATTATGGAAGATTGATTTTAGTCTCTTTCCAGTTAGATTCTCAAGTCTATGTCTTTGGAATTCTGGTTAGGGAACATCTTATTTCTTCATAATGTGCGTGTGTGAGTTGGTGTGTGTTTTTAACTCACATATATAGGATACCTAGAACAGGGTCTTTCATATTTACATATAAAATACTTGCAATAAAAAAATCAAATGTAGTTCAAAATAACTTGGAAGTGTATGACTTATATTTTCATCCTGGTTCTTGCTCTAATGGGATGTATGACCTTATTTAAGTCCTTTGCCCTTTTTAAGCTTTGTAATAAATGACTCATAAGAAATCTTTCAATGATTAGATCGCTTAGTACTTAAAAAGAAGCAGCCATTACATACAAGAGGAGATTTATTATTCTTCCTTTGCAGGAAATTGTATAAATCTAGTACAGTAAAATTTCTATTAATAAAAAGTAAACCACAAAGTTTTATTTCCATTTTCCACTTTTCAGGAAGTAATCAAATGATCCTCCCACTCCCAACAAAAATAGTGCTTACTAATTTATTCTTTTATGCAGTTAGCAAACACACTGCATTTCTTGTTCATAACAAAATGGTTATCAAAAATTTAGAATTATACCCGTTTATCACCACTCCTATTTAACATTGTGTTGGACGTACTAGCTAGAGCAATAAGTCAAGAAAAAGAAATAAAGGGTATCCAAACTGGTAATAAAGAAGTTAAACTGTTTGTGGATGATATGATACTATACCTAGAAAACCCTAAAGACTCCACGAGAAATCTACTGGAACTAATAGAAATTCAGCAGAGTAGCAGGATACAAGATAAACATACAAAAATCAGTTGGATTCCTATACACCAATAAAGAGAACGATGAAAAGGAA
>NW_004443969.1:408738-426213 GCF_000243295.1 Trichechus manatus latirostris
ATGGCCCCCAGACACACTTTTAGCTCAGTGGTGAAGTCACTTCTGAGGTTCACCATTCAGCTGGGGAATGGACAGCCCCATAAAACCAAATGGGACTAATGAGGCACAGCATCCAGGGACAAGGACTAGAAGGCAGAAGAGGACAGAAAAGCTGGTGATAGGGAACCCAAGGTTCAGTAAGGATAGTGTTGATGTGTTGTGAGGTTGTTGACCATTGTCATAGGGCAACATGTGTACTGTTTAATGAGAAACTATTCTGTTCTGTAAA
Organism: Trichechus manatus latirostris; assembly: GCF_000243295.1. Lineage (NCBI taxonomy): Eukaryota > Metazoa > Chordata > Mammalia > Sirenia > Trichechidae > Trichechus > Trichechus manatus. Next base: position 409,007 of record NW_004443969.1, read on the forward strand.
CTTTCATCTAAAGTGAAAATAACAGCACAATTGGAAGAGTGTAGTCGATGTGACTGAACTGTGCATGTAGAAAGTTTTGAAATGGTGTATCTTTGACTATGTATATTTTCACCAAAAAATAAAAGGTCGAGAAGGGAGAGGGTTGACATGTCATGGGGTTTTTAACCAATGTCATAAAACAATATGTGCACTTCTGTTTCATGAGAAACTATTTGTTCTGTAAACATTCACCTGAAGGAGCATAAAAAAAAATAGATATAGAATTTAGACTTGGAAGAGACTTGCATTGGTGAGGATTGAATTCATATGTGATAGAGAGAACACTATGACTAAGGGCGACAGAGGTTTCTTTCTTTTTCACATATGGTTTCCAAGATAAGAAGCACAGGCTGCAGTGACATTTTATGTTTTCTGGGACCCAGGCTCCTCCTCTCTTGCTGCTCCAACTCGAGCATAAAGTTTTGCTTGTCTGCATGATCCAGCATTTCTTGCCACTACTTCTGCATCCCAACTCCCAAGAAAGAGTAAATGGGCTAGGAAGACAATACCAAAAAAACAAAAACAAAAACAAAAACAAAAAAAAAACACCCAAAAAACAAACCCATTGCTGTGGAAATGATTCTGACTCATAGTGACCCTATAGAACAGAGTAGAATTGCCTGTAGGGTTTCCAAGGAGTGGCTGGTGGATTTGAACTGCTGACCTGTTTTTTAGCAGCCGAATGCTTAACCACTGAGCCATCAGAGTTCCAAGAAGACAATGGCCAGTTCTTTTATGGATATGACCCAAAGTTGTACCTATCACTTCTGCTCACCTTCCATCATTGGTAATTAGTCATATGACTTAGTCACATGCCCACTCTTACCTGCAAGGAAACCTGGGAAATACAGTCTTTATTCTGTGTGGCCAGGTGCTTAGCTGAAAATTGGAGGTTTTATTACAATGAGAAAAAAGAGAGAGTGGATATTGGGGGCAACTAGCAAATTCTGCTACTCTAATTTTATAGATTGGCAAACTGAGGCCCACAGATGTAAAATACACGGTCCCAGGCATGACAGCCCTCTCATGGCGGAAGCAGGCTTAGAGCCCAGGTCACAGTGGTATGCAGGAGAAAGCATGGCTTTGGAGTCTGACAGACCTGAGTTAGGATCTCAGTTCTGCCAGTTACTAATTGTATAATTTTGAGAAAAATTTTCTAAACTTTTTGAGGTCTTCTTTGTAGAATGAGCATAATGTCTTTCTCAAAGGTTTTCTGGACTGAGGAGAGTGAGACTTCGACTGGCTTATTTTGGACACCTCATCAGAAAAGACCAATCACTAGAAAAGGGCATCATGACTGGTAAAGTAGAAGCTCAACAAAAACAAGGGAAACCCTCAATAAGATGCACTGACACAGTAGCCACAACAATAGACTCAGACATACCAATAATCATGAAGTTGGTGCAGGACAGGGCAGCATTTTATTCTGTTATACACAAAGTTGCAATGAGTAGGAGATGACGTGAAGGCAACTGACAATAACAGCAACTCAGTTAATGTATAAAAGCAGCTTTCAGGGAATCCAACACGTGGTAAGTACCAAATGATAGGTCCCCACACCCTCAACCCTGCCCATTTTCCAGTTATGATTTGATGCTACATAATATGGATTTATTTAAACATATACAGCATGTTTATGGAAAAACATATGGAATATTTCTTACGATCAACTCAAATCTCCTTTCACATCTGTATTTCTCTCCATTAGAGTTAATATTCAGTTATGATTCTGAGACACATTAAGAAATGGGCACAAAAAAAGAAGAGATTTTTAGGGAAAGCTTCAATTATCCTGAAAACTTAAGTTAACCAGAATCTCCTGTTCCTTGATCATTCCAGTTATGTAACTGATTATTTAGCATTATTTTGGTAAAACATTGTATCCTGTCTATAGGCTTTATGTTAATGTTTTTTTTATTATTTTGACTCTTATTTTCTTTTCTGTAGTATTTTCATCCCCAAATCCCAATTTCAACATCTGCATTTTGTTTTTTCTTCTATTAAGTTTTGGAGTTTAAAGTGAATTAGTTTCCAAAGTTTAGAAGAAATTAGGTCAGCTATTTTAAAAATCAGAGGATGCAGAAAAATTGTTCTTGTTTGTATCTAGTTCAGACTTTTTCTTGAGTTACTTGACAAAATAAGCTCTTTCCAAACTCTTTTTTTTTTTTTTTTTTTATGGAAAACTACCCAAAAGGGCATGCATAGATTTACTTGGGAGAAATCCCCCCAGTCTGGGGAGAAATCACTCAAATTCAAACCATATGTGATATGTAAAGTAGCATTTTGAATAGTCATAGGATGATGTGAAAATCAGATGCCCAGAAAGCTAAGTCTCATAGAAAGAATTGCAATGGAAATGGCAAGAACGAATGTCACACCCCTAATGCACAATGCTGCAGTTCTATCCAGTGCCTTGTTTCCCTGTATGGGATTGCTAGGGAACAGTCCTGCTCACAAACGTGGAAAACACAACCTCATTCTAATTATATAAGGCATTTTGCAAGGAAAACAAATTTTAGCTCAATATCTTTCTGAATGAATTTTAATTCTGGTAATGTGACACTATTATTCTTGTCCCTTCCTTTTTCTTAGCTTGTTTTTGCAACATCAACATTTCGATTTGTTTCTACTTATTCTTAACTCTTGGGTGAAATTGCCTCTGAAATGTATTGGATGTTTGTTTGCAGCCTGCACATTTACACATCTTTTTCTTTTTAAAGCTCCTGTTGTTATGCCAAATACTTCTCTTTTTCTACTTTCATTCATCTTGTTATTATCCTTGTCTCAGAGCAATCTAAATTATCTTTAATTTCTTTTAGTGAAGGGAAGAAAAAATTGGACAGCTTCACATCAAGCGCTGTATTTTACCTCACTTTTGGAATGCATTTCACATCCTTATTCTGGCACACCTGGTCAGACCATTTTAACATTATTCATATCCATTTATGTTGTTAATGGATTTTCTGTTGCAAATTATCTACAGAATACATATTACAAATACTTTTTACATCTATGTGAATTGATTCATACATCCATGATATTCAATCGGCCTTTTGGCTTATATCAACAAGTTGTTTAAAGAAAGGAGTTTTTTTTTCCTTTTGGAAGCAGCTAGCTAATAGCAAGCACAACAGACTGGTAGTTAAACTTAATTCCAGAATATTCTCTGTGTAGATAGAGCTGGAGGACTCTTCTATCACCCTCAAGTGTTATACATGAGTCTAAGAATTTGAGGATGGAGAACTTGGGGACCTTTGGTTGGTCAATGACTCCTTCACAGCTACTTTTGTGTTCAGAAATTGAAAGAATGGCTCCAGCAGACCAAACAAAGAAAATGTCAATGACCTTATTAGTTTCTAGTTAAAGACTAAATGCCAGCTCCAAAAAGAAACTGAAAGAAGGTTCTTTTTTCCTAAACCAGTGCTACTCAAAGTGTTCCCATGGACCAGACTGGTGTGCAAACTCTTTGTTCACATGAGACAAGAATAGAAACTAAGCGTAAGTGTTTTCAAACTGTTATAGTCATCTGATGTTCCTGTGACATCCAAGGGCATGATTAGTGACTTGCCTTATTGAATAGAATGAACACCAGTTTGGATGCTGTTGAACTCATGTGGCATCAGTTGTATACTAGTCATGTGCAGTAGAACTGCATATCAATCCAAGATGGATTTGAAACAAACAAAAAATTGGTCATTATCAACAGAGAGTATGACAAACAATGCTGTAAGCAAGGAAGAAATTAATAAGTAAACAAAATAAAACTTTAAGGTTTCCTTACATCTCCTTGTACCTGTGGAGAGGGGAGAAAGGGGAGTCCTTGTCTAGAGAAGGGCACAGGTGATAACTCTTATAAAGCCAGTGTATGGCCAATGCTGATGGTGGAGGGAAATAGGTTGGCATTGTCTAGCCATCCATGAGTCCCTAAGTTTCTATGTGTCCATCAGCCCTATTTAGTCAAAGAACAGTAATTCTGGCTATAAATTCTGGCAGGTGTGACCACATCTGCATGGGTCTGAGCATGGGTCTTGTCGCTTGAGGCTGTCTTGGGTAGAGCATCAAGGTATCTTCACTTTTATGGGGCTACCTAAATCTCCCTAAGGCTCTCACCAAGAGCAGGCAGGCATTAGGGGTAGCCTAAGCTTGTGTGAACTCATCAATCCTCCCAAAGTATATTGAAAAAGCTAACCATTCTTCTTAATTCAAATACAGTAGTCCCCCGTTATTCGCGGCGGACACATTACAAATTCTCCCATGGATGCCTGAAACCGCAAAGAGTACCAAACCCTACCTATGCTATGATTTGTCCTATACATATATACCTATGATAAAGTTTAATTTATAGAGTAGGCACAGTAAGAGATTAACAACAATAACCAATAACACAATAGAACAATTATAACAATAAACTGTAGTAAAAGTTATGTGAATGACGGATCAGGATGGCGTGAGATTTCATCACGCTAGTAATCATTTAACATTTTCGAACCCTGGTTGACCGCGCGTAAGTAAAACCACGGAAAGTGAAACCAAGGATAAGGGGCTGGGGGCTACTGTACTGTATTTGCAGTACTAAAATAAGTTTATACTGCTTTAGCATATAGACTTCAGCTATGTTAAGATAGAGTCTAGGGACTAAAGAGAGAAAGTCTTATACAAAGTGACATTTCTTGATAACGTACTATTAATTCCGTTTACTTTATCTGTTTCTCTGGAAATGCTTTTAGGGTTTCCGTTTTTGGAATTTTCAGCATGCAGCTACTTAATTTTTATTTTAGGGGATAATGTATATACTCATAAAATTGATAATTTTTTCTTTACGCTTGGTCCCGCCTTCAAATTCCCGTACTCCAAGATCCCACTGTGTTCTCAGAGATGTTCAGTAAAATGAATGTTAGAGATGTAAAGCATTTTATAACTTGTCTTTAAACACCTCAGCTAACCATGGCTGAGACGTCTTTTTAAAAAAATTACCCTATTGCTTTATGTTTTAACTCCATTCATGAAAGCTGGCCAGTATTGTTAATTGGCTCACTCCAATCTATATTTATCCCATTCTCCCTTGGTACCTCTGAATGTAGTGGCTGGACATTCAAATATTTTTTTACCCAGCCTCCCTTGTAGCTATGGATGGCCATAGGCCCCAATTCTGGCTCATAATCTTACACCGAATTCTGCTGAGGGATTCAGAAGAATCATTTGCCTTTCTGATAAAAAAAGAATGGGTACGGCTAGTATGGCTCTTCTCTCTTCTTCTGCTCTGAATAAGGATATGATGGCAGGGGCTGCTGCAGCCATCTTACATCCATGGCTAAGAGAAAAATAAGCCCCTATTTGTTAAAATAATTATATTCAATTTTCTAGTATTTGCCAGCTGATTGATTTCCTAACTGATTTGGAAACATTATACTTTGAACAACACGTATTTACAAATTCCCTGAGAGCTTTCCTCAAATTTCATTTCAGAATGAATTAGAATATGGCAGAACACTTGGATCTGACTCTTTTGGGTCCCAATATGTATTTTAATTTCAGCCAATCAAACTTGTGTAGAACTGAAGCTCTGTGGTTCAAGTTTAATTTCTTCACAGTCTTCCAAGGCTAACATACAAAAATTTCTACTCTTGTACTGCTATCTATTTTACCTTCCTTAATTTTCATTTCACAGTTCTAGAGTTTCTCTGTCTCTCTTTTTTCTTTCCAATTTCAGGTATCTAAGATTTGAGATGAACTAAATCAAAATTATTTTCATTGTAGAAATATATGTAGAAGTAAACCCATTGATATTAGAATTTTGTATAAAGGCTATTTATATAGTTCATATTCATATTTGTAATTATATTTTTAAGAAGTTCATGTTCCCATTTAGGAATAAAGATTCAGAGAAGGAATTTGAAGCGAAGCACAGCACTGATCTGGAAGTGGCTGAAAGAAACAGAGTGGAAAATAAAACAGACGGTGACAAAGTTATTCAGTGAATTGGATGGTTCTGTCACCAAGTTCTAGTTGGCTCAGGGACTCTCATTAAGTCACCCTGTGCAGATGTCTAGTCTGCCTCTCACCTCTTCTCCATGGTTCTCTGTGTGATCACTCAGTATCGTACTGATCACGCTGAGTAGTAACTTATTTGTTCATATGTAGTCTTTCCTACAAGAAGTCCTGGTGGTACAACAGTTACGTGTGGTTAAATGCTTGGCTGCTAACTGAAAGGTTGGCGGTTGGAACCCACCCAGTGGATATGTGGGAGAAAGACCTGGCAATTTGCTCCTGTAAAGATTACAGCATAGGAAACGCTATGGAGGAGTTCTACTCTGTTGCATGGGGTCACTATGAGTTGAAATTGACTTGACAACACTCAACAACAACAGTCTTTCCCACTAGGCTGGGAGACCTTTGAAAACAGCAACTGTGTTCCTGCATCCGCATTACTGGTCAGGCACCTGCACTTACTGGGTTCTCAAAGAAGATTTACCGACAGATGGAAAGAATGAAGGAATCACATAGAATGTGAGAAATAAAGATATGCATTTCTAGAGTAAGGTATTAGAGGATAGGTAGTGTAAGTAACTGTCTTCAGGAAACATGTAGTTCCTTTTCTTTGACTCTCCTTAGGAAGATGATTGAGTTCATGGGTATTCATCTTGATTTTTTTCTTTTTCTTTTTTTTTGCCACAAATGAGGGTGTGTAATATGGGATAAATGATGTAAAGTTTATTACAAAGCTTGCCATGTTTTGCCTTACCCTTCTTTGTTTTTCTTTCTTTCTCATTTATCCGTGCCCTCTCCTTTCTGGGGGCCTTGAACACTTATATTATCTCTTGGGTATTGGGCTTTCCAAGCTGGGAGTACCCTAAAGACAACAGCATGAGGCCCAAAATGTTCCTTATGTCTCTTCTCATCAAACTTTACCAAATTTATCACCTATGTCTTAGTCCTTTGCTCTTTGCTAGGTTTAATCACATAAACCACTGTGATCTAAGGTGTTAATGATAATTAGTCAGCAAGGTTTCTCTGTTTTACTATTTTTTGTGTTTGTAAAATATTCTTCAGAACCTTAATCCAAGGAATATGTGGTGGTTGCTGTGGTGCATCGCCCAGCTCCCCACTCCAGTATCTAAGCAATCGTTCCCCCAGTGTTGGCTCCTGATGGCTTTCAGTGGCGTGCCTCCCCCAGAATCACACTTGACCAACATTTGTGCCTCCTTCCTGGGGACTCCCACATTCAATGCTTTGTGATGCAAAGGCCAGGCCCTCTTGTCACATTTGGGGACAACTCTGAAAGACTCTCCTCATTACAGAGCTCCATGTGGATTTGGCTGAGGTCTCTATTCCAGGTGAATTGAAGTTCAACTTCTCTCTCTGCCCAACCCTGCTTCCTCCAGTCCCTTAGAGGTGGTGCTCTTGAGCACACTCCCCAATAAAACTCCTGCATGCAAATCTCTGACCTTAGACAGTTGGTGTAAGAAGTGGTACTAGGAAACAGTCTCTTAAATGGGATTTTGGAGCTATGTCACCCACCAGCTGTATGGCAAGGAAGACACTATCAGTGATGGTAGGTGGACCCTCTGATAGGCTGTAGGTATAATTATTGGAACTGGGATGAGATAGCAGTAGATGGTGCAATAACTCAGATATTTGGAAAGTATAGGGGAAGTAATGAATATAATAACTATAGAATCAGATAGCTGTTGCTAAGTGCTATCAATATACTGGAGAAAGACAATGACAATGAAAGTTGAAGGTGATTAATCAGCATTTTATGGTAAACTATGACAGTAGAGGGCTGCCTTGGCAGCATCTAAAAAAAGACTCTAAATCTTTTGCAACTGAAGACCAGGCAAAGCTGAGGATCAGGCCCAGGAATAATTATAAAGGTAGTGGAACTTCAGAGAAGGTTAAGTTCTAAGTGTTAGCTTGAAATCCCTGCTTTCCCTGTACCTTCTGGCCTGCAGAAGTAGAGTACTTCTTTCTTAAAGACAATGATGAAGCTTTTGCCTGCAAGATAATATGTGCCTGCCTTGGGACAAAACCCCATCACCCTTCTTGACCACCAGATCAATAAATAGGATAAATTAAATCATAACTTGACCTGGAAGGTCATGTCAGTTAAGGGAGAAAAGGAACTATATGATGAAGGAACTGCAGGACTGAGCTATTACATACCCGCAGAAGCCCTGGAGGCTGTGCTAACAAGCTGCTGGGGTGGCTCTTGGAAGCTTAGAGAAAGCAATGAGAAGTAAAAATGCCAGAACTCCTGTGGTAGACAATAGAAGAAATGATCAGAAAAGTGGCATATTAGAGTGGGATACTTTGAAAAGCAGGGAAACTGACTGTGTTCTTTAGGAGGACCTGTAAGACACTCCATTCACCAAAGCAATAAAGTATGCACTGGTGGGAGGAGAACTAGCACACCTAGGAATATCAGTGGTCACTGTCTTCCATAGGTTGGTAGGAGATGCTGTTACAGAACCGGACTTCCTGATTGCAGTGGGGATGATAGGATCTCGAAATAGTAGAGGCTCAGAGGTGGCACTTTATCAGAAAAAAAGAGGATGAAATCATTGTAATGAATGATTGGTATTTAGGAATGGCAGCCGGGGGCATCACACACAGAGAGTTATAAAAAACCAAAACCAAACTTGTTGCCATTGAGTCGCTTCTGACTCATAGTGGATGACAGAGAGTGATAGAGATGGTTAATAGAATGTGGAGGTCCTAGGGGCAAGATCGGTGGGCAACAAACAAGGCTAGTGCTGAATCTATACACTTAAAATAAATCAAGAATTGATGATCAACAGGTTGAGGGCAGCCTGCAAAATAAAATATCATAACCACTTGCCCAGTTTCTGGACTTTAGCCACCTCTGAGACCTGGAACTCATTGATTGAAGGAGAAGCCAGGTCCTAAGGAGGAAAGGTATATGGTAATGAATGCCTTGTCTTACAAAGGAACCTACAGTCATTTACCTGGGTAATTGTATACTAGGAGAAGGGGAATGCCCAGACATTTTGAGGACTGTTGATCACAACACCCAGGCTCATGTTGATATATAGGGAACTTAGATATCTTTTTGACCCTCTGTTAGAGTGGGCACATATGAAGGCCAGGTACTAGGTGGAGTCTTGACATAGTTTGGGTCACATGGGCCCGTGGGTCCACCTAATAGTCATTATCTTAGTCCATTGAATGTAAAATCAAAGTGGACATACTTGGTAGTTAGCATAAATCTTATATTCCTTTCTTGGCCTATGGGGAAAAGGGCTATCACAGTGGGTATATTAATTTCCTAGCACTTCTGTAACAAATTACTATAAACTCAGTGACTAAAAACAACAGAAATTTATTCTCTTACAGTTCTAGATACCAGAAGTCTGAAATCAAGGTGTTGGTATGATTGATTTGAAACAGTCTAATACGTGGTGATATTGCCTTGACTTCCTCTCCATATGGAAATTCTATAACTACACCATTTATTTCTCCTTTTTGTTTTGAATTGTCATTGTTTACAGCTTAACATCTCTGGTTTCCTGTTATCAGTGTTGCTGCTTTATTTTACTTTTGTGAAGTCTTTATCTGGGTGATACTGTGTGTGCCTTTATCTTGGACTGTTGCATGATGTTGATGGTTCTCTGCCTTAAGAACTCCTTTACATATTTCTTGTAAGGCTTGTCTGGTTTTTTACAAATTCCCTTAATTTCTGCTTGTCTGGGAATGTGCTAGAAAGACAATTTTGCTGGATATATGATTCTGGGTAATTCTTTCAGGATTTTATATATGTCACCTCATTGTCTTCTTGCCTGCATGGTTTCTGACATGAAATCAGCACTTAGTCTTATTGGTTCCCCTTCGTAAGTGATATTTTGTTTTTCACGAACTGCTCTCAGGATTCTTTCTTTGTCTCTGGTTTTGGAAAGTTTGATTATAATATGTCTTGGTGAGTTTCTTTTAGGGTCCATCCTGTACGGGGTTCATTGAGCTTCTTGGATGGAAACCTCGTCTTTCATAATATTTGGCAAGTTTTATGCCAATATATATATTAAGAGATTCTCTCTGTACTTTTTTTTCTCCTCCTCTTCTGCAATTCCTATTACATGTAAATTATTCCTCTTGATGGTGTTGCACACAACTCTTAGGCTTTCTTCATTCTTTTCTCTGATTGTTCCTCAAACAAATTAGTATCGAGATTTGTCCTCTACTTCACTGACTCTTTCTTCCATTGATTCAATTCTACCCCTGTGAGTGTGTGCATGGATCACCTGGCAAGGCAGGGCAGTGGGGAGGGGGGTCATTGTGGGCACGTGCCACTGGTCGATGCTCTGGTAGAATGAGAGTCTGAGCCACTGATCGCTGGGCAGGCTTGTGCCTCTGGTCACCATACAGGCAAGGCAAGGGGGAACACTGCTGGTCACTGGAAGAGTGGAAAGGGAGGGTGTGGAGCAAGTTCTTCTGGTCACTGCTGTGAGCACTGGGGCACTCCCCTCAGAGTGCAGCTGGTGATCAGAACCTGGTCTCAGGGGGTTGTCTGCACTCCAGTTGGGTAGGGGAGATCTCCAGCCACCACTTGACGGATCTTCCCCTCTGTAGGCACCGCCCTCCAAATCAACCAGGGACCACTTCTGGTGAATAGTTCTGTCCCTATTTTCTGGCTCCCTCCCTGCTCTGTGGTCACCTGGATCCCTGGACCTCTTGCTGCCTTCCTGCACTTTTTCTCCTTAGATTTGTTTCATATTCTGCTCACCTTGCTTCACACCAGGTTTGTCTACATAATGTCTCTATTTCATACTGGAAATTTCATGAATTTGCCTTCCTGTGCTCCTTGCTTGGGAATGTTGCTTGCTGTCTCTCAAGATGGCTACACTGCACTAGGCTGGCCGGCAGGGTGCCTACAATCTGTAAACATCCTCGTTCACTCTTTTCATTCAGTTCCTCCTTCCACCTGGTGTTTGATCTAATTTTTCATCTTTCCATTTGCTGTTCAGGGTTCCAAGATTGTCATGTGTATCTCTTTCACTTGGTTTCTTGGGTCTTTGCTGTAGGGAGACGGCATGGTGTGTCTGACTAAGCTGCAATCTTGCATCGTCTTCGGTAGGGATCTTTTGAGAGCAAGTAGAAATTTCCTTCAAATATTATCAAGTAGGTGGGTGGTGGCCCCTTTTTGTGTGACACAAGGTTGACTCTCCCTTGGGGAAATGTTTCCTTAGAAGAATGGAAACAACATTCCAGGAGAGGAGATAGATGAGCAGAGCTTTCTCATATATGTTTGATTTAAGCCTTTAGCAAATGCGTATTGTCTTGATAGTTATTATGTTTTACTTTGTGGCATCTAATCAAGTTGAGAGGATCTAAGAATTAATGTTTATTTTAAAGAAACCATAGCTCATTCTTTGGGCCAACTACTATTAATACTAATTCATAGTTTATATAAACACTGATGAGAAATTATGATAAAATGAAAAGAACTTGACTTTGGAATCAGAAAAGCGAGAATTTTAATCCCAACTTGCCATTTACGATTTGTATTTGGCCAAATCAAATTTTGAGGGCTTCAGTTTTGTTAATCTCAATAAAGGAACTAATTATATCTACCTCATAGGTCTTTGTGATGATTAAAGAAGATAACTGGGAAAAGAAAAAAAATGCCTAGGGAGCCCTCTCGCTTGGTGGCACAGACCAAGGAAGTGGCTTCCCAGGTGAGTGGCACTGCACAGCCTGTCTAGAAGGAGCAGAGATGGCACATGGTGCCAGGTATTTGAGAGAAAGGAAAAGAAGAAGGTAGACCAGTGCTGACACATAGACTCATTCTTTTGCTCAACAAACATTTATACAGTATAAATATATATTAAGCGGCAAACATTTATTATGCAGTAGATCTTGTGCTAGGCACTGGCATAGAAGATGGTCAAGACACAGAATGTACTTAAAGCAGTTCACACTTGGGAGTAAGAGACACATAGAGATGAGGGAGTTGGATGAAAGGATTTACAGAAGGAGCACTGGTGGAACAGTGGTTAAGCACGCCTGCTCTGTGGGAGAGAGATGTGGTAGTCCACTTCTGTAAAAATTATAAACTTGGAAACTCCATGGGCAGTTCTACTCTGTCCTGTACGGTCGCTATGAGTCAGAGTTGATTCAACAGCAATGGTTTTTTTTTTTGGTTTAATTTGTTTGATTTGAGGTATGGTAATGCTCTACATCTTCCAATGGTTTTTTGAAGTAGGCTGGGCTGGATTAAGGGTGTGGCACTTAGATGGGTTTCCAGGTAAATAATCTGTAAGGGATTAAATCATCCCAAGGGGAGATTGAGGGTTCAGTGGTAGATTTCTAGCCTTTCATGCAGGAGACCTAGGTTTGATTCCTGGACAATGCACTCATGCGTAGCCACCACCTGTCTGTCAGTGGAGACATACATGTTGCTATGATACTGAACAGTAGAGCTTTCAGACTAAGATAAACTAGAAAGAAAGGACTGGTGATATACTTCTGAAGATCATCCTATGGAAGTCCTATGGATCACAATGTCCCAATCCACAATGCTTGTGCATGGAATCACCATGAGTTGGAAGCCAACTCAACCACAGCTAACAATAACAACTATAAAACATCTCAGGATGAGATGAGGAAGACTGTCTTTCCCAGAGACAGTGGGTTCATACACATTTGAAGCCAGAGCTGAATTGCTGGAGTTGGTAGAGAAGTAAACGAGCATCATCACCTCAGTCTTCCTTCTGTGTGCTTCTGGAGATGATTCTCGGCTTCTCCTCTATCTAAGCCTTGGGCAAATATTTAAAAAAAAATAGTTTTGAAGGAACAGTGATTTATGAGCCTGCCATGGGTGTCCATGTGTTTTAGTTTTAGGCCATTTCTAGTAAAGAAAACAAGGCTTAGGAGAGTAAATTTTATTTTACATTAATTTTCAGGTGGCAGACCAATGCCGGGGACTCAGTCCTGTCCAAAAAAACCAGCTGCTGTCAAGTTGACTCCGACTCATGGCGACCCCATATGTGTCAGAGGAGAACTGCATTCCATAGGGTTTTCAATGGCTAATTTTTCAGAAGTAGATCCACAGGACTTTCTTTCAAGATACCTCTGGGTGGACTCAAACCTCCAACCTTTTAGTTAGCAGTTGAGTGTTAACCTTTTGCACCACCCAGGAACTCCCCAATCCTCTCAGATTCCTAATTTTATCATGCCTTCTCTCAGCATTGAAGTACATGGATCTAAAATACTGGCAAAAAAGAAAAAGCATATATGACAATAGCATAAGCTCTTAGCATGGATTTTATTTAAACAACCTTTGTCGTGGTCATTTTGTTGTCATGGTTGCCCCAATCGATGAGATGGATAGAAGGTCTCGAGGTGGCAGCAGATTTTATTAAAGTGTTCCTGTTGCTGAAAATTAATTACAAAGCTTTCCCTTTTCTGGAGGAAATAAGAGTGCCCAGATGAGATTACATGGCTTCCTATGATATCTAAATAAGATTAGTTTGCTGAAGATCATATTACAATCCCATTAAAGAGACAATTCTGCTCCAGCCCCCCTTCTCTTCAGGCAAGTTCTAAGCAAGTTGATGAAAATTGCTCAGGGATGACATATACACATTGGGCACCCTGTGGAGATACAGGGTGGGGAGGATGGGAGTGGAGATACTCCCCTAGCCCTGTTCATCACAGGCACAGAATCTGTGTACGTGGTCCGCTACTTAGAGATGACAGTTCCTGACTCTAAGGAGAGAAGACTTTAGGAAGAAATGATAATAGGATGAAAGGATCAAGAGACAGAGGCACTGAGGTCATATCCAGAGAGGATCTGGGAAATCATTAATTCATTTTTTTCTGTGACAAGGTTAATAATATTAATGTTTAAGTATTTATAGCCTTCCCTCAAGCCTGTTTCTGAGGAGGAGGGATTCTTTGCTCCCAGGAGGCTACTGAGCCTGGATTTTTGTTGTGCTGATCTAAGTAATCTCTGTAACTTTCGAGTTGGAGCTGAGCAAAATAAAATTAATTTTCATTAGGAAGAAATGGAAGTGACTCTTAGAATGCCCAAACAGGGTCACAGGCTGGTTGGAGTTTTGAGAGAGCAAAGGAGAAGCCTGGGGAGAGAAAAAGAAGGGAGACTAAGAAGGGCTGTTGTGATGACTGGGCCTTCGGGGAGTCAGGCAGATGCTGAGACCTGCCATGTAATTACCCTTTGCATTTCTTCAAGGGAGTTCTTTGAGGATCCAAAATGTTTTTCAATAAGTTTTTGGACGTAGAACTGGCTTTATTGAAAGGCCATGATTTAGCCATGGTATGGTTAAATTTCATTTGGGTTATTAAATGCGTTAAAAAACCAAACCTGTTACCAATGAATTGATTCCAACTAATGGTGACCTCATGTGTTACAGAGTAGAATTGCTCCATGGGGTTTTCTTGGCTGTGATCTTTAGAGAAGCAGATCACCAGGCCTTTATTCCATGGTGCCTCTGGGTGGGTTTGAACTGCCAGTCTTAGGTTAGTAGTCCAGTGCAAACCGTTTGTGCCATCCAGGGACCTCACATCTTGTTATTACTGTTCATTATAGTCATCAAATATTCTTGAGTGCTAGGTGTTTTTTGGAGACCTGTGGCGCAGTGGTTAAGAGCTTGACTGCTAACCAGTCGGAGGTTCAAATCCACCAGCCACTCTTTGGAAAACCTATGGGGGCTGTTCTACTCTGTCCTGTAGGGTTGCTATGAGACGGAATTGGCTCGACAGCAAATGGGTTTTTAGGTGTTTACTAGAGATACAGAGAGGATGGATATATAGACTTTCCTCCCAAAAATTTCATAGTCAAGTAAGGGACATGTAAACAAATAAACACAATTCAGTGCTTATTGGTGCAATAGGTGCTTCAGTAGAACTAAGCATGGGGAACAAAAGAGATACAAGGAAGGGGCACCTTTATGTGGATAGTCAGAGAAGGCTTCACAGGGCAGGGGCCTGGGGCAGGACAGTTTTGAGGGGTCAATACATTTAAGTCTTACCTGAGCTTTTCTTTGTGTGTTTCCAATTGGTTGCAAAAGCGTCTCTACCCTCCCTAGTTCCTCCTTACATCCTGGGAGAATTTGATGCTCAAATTTTGTATGACTTTCTCTCCTGATTACCAAAAAACCAAACCTGCTGCTGTTGAGTCAATTCCAATGTCCCTGGGTGGTATGTGCTAATTTAGGACTACTAACCTAAATCAGACGACATACTGCATTGGATAAATCTACTGCAAAAGACCTCTTTAAAATGTTAAAAATTAAAGATGTCACTTTAAGAATAAGGTGCTCACATTTTCAATTGCCTCTTATGCATGAGAAAGCTGGATAATGAATAAGGAAGACTGAAGAATTGACAGCTTTAAATTATTGTGTTGGTATAAAGAATATTGAATACACCATGGAGTGCCAGAAGAACGAACAAATCTGTCTTGGAAGAAGTACAGCAAGAATGCTCCTTAGAAGCAGGGATGATGAGACTTCATCTCATATACTTTGGACATGTAATCAGGAGGGACCAGTCCCTGGAGAAGAACATCATGCTTGGTGTTATGGATTGAGTTGTGTCCTCCCAAAATGTGTGTCAACTTAGGCCATGATTCCCAGTATTAGGTGATTGTCCATCATTTTGTCATCTCATGTGATTTCCTATGTGTTGTAAATCCTACCTCTAGTTTGTTAATAAGGCAAGATTAGAGGCAGCTATGTTGATGAGGCAGGACTCAATCTACAAGATTAGGTTGTATTTTAAGCTGATTTCATTTCTTTAAATTGAGCTTTAAGTGAAAGTTTACAGTTCAAGTTAGTTTCTCATACAAAAATTTATACACACATTGTTATGTGACCCTAGTTGCTCTCCCTGTAATGTGACAGCACACTCCTCCTTTCCACCTGAGATTTCCCGTGTCCATTCAGGCAGCTCCCGTCCCTTTTTGCTTCTCATCTCGCCTCCAGACAGGAGCTTCCCATTTAGTCTCATATATCTACTTGAGCTAAGAAGCACTCTCTTCACGAGTATCATTTTATGTCTTATAATCCAGTCTAATCTTTGTCTGAAGAGTTGGCTTTGGGAAAGGTTTCAGTTCTGGGCTAATGGAGAGTCTGGGGGCCATGTCTTCTGGGGTTCCTCCAGTCTCAGTTAGACCATTAAGTCTGACCTTTTGACTAGAATTTTAGTTCCGCGCTCTGCTTTTCTCCTGCTCCATCAGGGACTGTCTGTTGTGCTCCCTGTCAGGGCGGTCGTTGGTGGTAGCCGGGCACCATCTAGTTCTTCTGGTCTCAGACTGATGGAGTCTCTGGTTTATGTGGCCCTTTTGTCTCTTAGGCTAATATTTTCCTTGTATCTTTGGTGTTCTTCATTCTTCTTTGCTCCAGGTAGGTTGGAACCAATTGATGCATCTTAGACGACAGCTTGCTAGCTTTTAAGACCCCAGACACCACTCACCAAAATGGGATGCAGAACATTTTCTTAACAAACTTTGTTATGCCAATTGACCTAGATGTCCCCTGAAACCATGGTCCCCAGCCCCCCACCCCTGCTACTCTGTCCCTCGAAGTGTTTGGTTGTATTCAGGAAACTTCTTAGCTTTTTGTTTAGTCCAGTTGTGCTGATTTCCCCTGTATTGAGTGTTGTCATTCCCTTTACCTAAGATAATTCTTACCTACTGTCTAGTTAGTAAATACCCCTCTCTCTCCCTCCCCACCCTAGTAACCAACAAATAATGTTTTCTTCTGTGTTTAAACCTTTTCCTGAGTTCTTACAATAGTAGTCTCATACAATATTTGTCCTTTTGTGACTGACTAATTTCACTCAGCATAATGTCTTCCAGATTCATCCATGTTATGAGATGTTTCACAGATTTACCATTGTTCTTTTTTTTTTTTTACTTTTTCTCTCTCTCTTTTAAATTGTTGTAATTAAATAAAGTTTACATTTCAAGTTAGTCTCCCATACAGAATTTTTTTTTACATACATTGTTATGAGACCCCAACCGCTCACCCCATGCTGTGACAGCACACTCCTCCCCTCTGTCCCAGATTCCCCATGAACATTCAACCAGCTCCTAACTCTCTCTGCCTTCCCTTCTCACCTCTGGACAGAATCCACCCCTTTGGTCTCTTGTATCTACTTGACTAAGAGGCACATTCTTCACAAGTATCACT
>NW_004443969.1:430097-436231 GCF_000243295.1 Trichechus manatus latirostris
TGCACTTTTCTGAGTGTTGTTTGCTTGATATATTTTTTCCATCCTTTTAGTTTTAGCCTGTTTGTGTCTTTAAGTCTAAGGTGCGTCTCTTGTAGGCAGCATATAGATGGATCGTGCTTTTTTATCCAATCTGCCACTCTCTGTCTCTTTATTGGTGCATTAAGTCTGTTTATATTCAGTATAAATATTGATAGGTATGAGTTTAGTGTTGTCATCCTGATATCTCTTTTTGTGTGTTGTTCACAGTTTCTTTGTTCTCCTCAATTTTGTTTGCTGAGTCGTTTCTGTTTATGTATTTTTTTTCCATCTTTTTCTTTGTTGTGAATTTTATGTTTGCTGGGTCTTTATGTTTTTCTACTTATTTATTTTGATTTATAGGATTGTTAGATTGCTTTGTGGTTACCTTAATATTTACCCCTATTTTTCTAAGTTTGTACCAGTCTTTTATTACTTTATATCACCTTAACTTCCCCTCCATATAGAAAATCAATGTCTCCATTTTTTAAGTCCCTTTTTCTTGGTTTTAATATTATTCTTTTTTACATATTGATATCTGTTTCCATATTTTAAATGTTGTAGCTTTGATGTATTTTCGATTTCCACATCTGAATCGATATCTGGTTGCTTTGTCCTGTGTTCTAATCTTGTGTTGTTAGCTGGTGTTATTGATTATCTAATCGTAGGACTCACTCTAGTATTTCTTGTAATTTTGGTTTGGTTTTTGCAAATTCCCTGAACTTTTGTTTATCTGGAAATGCTCTAATTTTGCCATCATATTTGAGAGACAGTTTTGCTGAATATATAATTCTTGACTGACAGTTATTTTTCCTTCAAGGCTTTAACTATGTCATCCAATTGCCTTCTAGCATGCATGGTTTCTGCTGAGTAGTTCGAGCTTATTCTAATTGACTCTCCTTTGTAGATTACTTTTCTTTTATCCCTAGCTGCTCTTGAAATTCTCTCTTTATCTTTGGTTTTGGTAAATTTGATTATATGTCTTGGTGACTTTCTTTTGGGATCTACCTTATGTGGGGTTCGATGATCAGCTTGGATAGACGTCTTCTGATCTTTCATGATATCAGGGAAGTTTTCTGCCAACAAATCTTTAACATTTTTTTCTGTATTTTCTGTTATCCCCCCGGTTCTGGTACTCCACTCACTTGTACGTTATTTCTCTTGATAGAATCCCACGTAACTTTTAGAGTTTCTTCATTCTTTTTTATTATTTTTATCTGATTTTTCATCAAATAAGTTGGCATCAAGAGCTTTATCTTCAGTGTCACTAATTCTAATTTCTACTGCCTCAATTCTGCTCCTATGACTTTCTATTAAGTTGTCTAGTTCTAAAATTTTATTGTTAATCTTCTGGATTTCTGATTGCTGTCTCTGTATGGATTCTTGCAGCCTGTTAAATCTGGCATTATGTTCTTGAATAACTTTTATGTTCCACTACTACTGTGTCTGTATGTTCTCTGGGTGTTTCTACATTCTGTTGAATTTCCTTTCTTATTTCTAGAAGAGTTCTGTATATTAATCTTTTGTATTCTGCCTCTGGTACCAATTTCAAGAAATTCTCTTCCTCCAGAGAATTTATTGATTCTTTATTTTGGGAGCGTGCTGAAGCCAACATGGACTGCCTGTTTACGTGACTTGATATTGACTGTTGTCTCCGAGCCATCAATAATTTATTATAATTTTATTTTGTATTTGCTTAGTGAGACCTAACTTCTTATTTTGTTTTGTTTTGATATGCCCAAATAGGCTGCTTGTGTGCTCTAGTTTGATTTTTGACACCTTTGGATCTCTCACGTCCTGCCACCAGGTAGATAGTTCTGTAACTAAGTATGTGCACACAGGAGTCCATTAAATTTTCCTATATGGGTTCAGCTTGGGTGCTCAGGGAGTCGGTCACCAAGTGTGTGATGTAGGCTCTCACCCCCAGTCCTAGAGAGGCATGGGTGATTGGTGCAGGCACTGGACTCTGCCTGTGGTAGGGGATCACATCCTGAGCCAGGCATGGGGCTGATGGCTGCCCCTGAGAGTCTGAAAGGAAAGCATGTCCCTATTCTCTAGGGTGAGTAGGTAGGTGAGTTTTGCAGTCGAACTATGAGCACCCCACTCTGTTGGCTGTAAAGACTGGAGGGCACCACTTTTTCTTGGACTCCTGTAGCAGTAGACTAGGCGCTTTACTTGCTATCACCAGTCCTCAAGCCCCTGCTGCAGATCGATAAAAGTGCCTACCTAAGGGGCAGGGCTGTTTTGAGGGTCACAAATCTGCCAGTTCACAACTGAAGCAGTTGAAGTTAAACTTAAGATGTTTGCCCTGTTGTACTGTGGCAGTTAGGACTAACCCTGTTGAGATGGGTACCCACAAGTCTATACAGGGATGTAAGGCACTCAGAGTCTGCGGACCCCTGATGCTTGTGCCCAGCAAAGGAGCTATGCTGACCCTGTGTTCCTGGCCTAGGGGAACCAGCAGTTTATTTGTTCCCTCTCCAAGGCCAGGAGAATGGGTCAGGGCGCCTTTTGGGATCTACTTCCGGCCCAGTGGACTCCCGGTGTAGTGTGGAGGGAGGAGGTAAAAGGGAGAGAGTTTTTTCCCAAATGGGCTTTTTTTCTTTTCAAACCCCACGAAAGGGTGCACACATGTACTTATCTTAGCCTCTTGGGAGCTGCTCTTCACTGGTTCGGAGTGTCCAAGCAGAATCTCTGCTGCCAGGTCTCTCTCAGTGTGGAAACTGCTTCCCGAGCACGCGCACAGCACAGCTGTTTGCCTGCTTCACTGCCAACCGGCGTGGCTGCAGCACTGAAGTTTCACCGCTGTGGCTCTGGCCCTCCTCGCCTCTTCCAAAAGGTCTCCCTCTCCTGTATCACTCAGATGGATTTTTCAACCTTGTCTTGTTCAGGGTTCCCAGATATACACATAGAATCGAATCACTTGTTTTTCCAGGTCTTTGTTGTAAGAGGGATATAGGAAACGTCTAACTAGTCAGCCATGTTGACCACGCCTTCCTCACCGTTGTTCTTTATCATTTAGTGGTATTCCATTGTGTGAATATTCCATATTTGTTTATCCATCCATCCATTGATGGACACCTAGGTTGTTTCCATCTTTTTGCTATTGTGAACACTGCTGCAATGAACATGGACGTGCATATATCTCTTTGTGTGATGGCTCTTATTTCTCTAGGATATATTCCAAGGAGAGGGATTGATGGATCATATGGTACTTCTATTTCTAGCTTTTTAAGGAAGTGCCAAATCGATTTCTAAAGTGGTTGTACCATTTTACATTCCTACCAGCAGTGTATAAGTGTTCCAGTCTCTCCACAACCTCTCTAGAATTTATTATTTTGTGTTTTTTGGAGTACTGCTAGCCTTGTTGGGGTGAAATGTATCTCATTGAAGTTTTGATCTGTATTTCTTTAATGGCTAGTGATCGTGAGCATTTCCTCATGTATTTGGTAGCCACCTGAATGTCTTCTTTGGCAAAGTGCCTGTTCATGTGCTTTGCCCATTTTTTAATTGGGTTATTTGTCTTTTTGTTTTGAAATGTTGCAGTATCTTTTAGATTTTTGAGATTAGTTGTTGATCAGATTTATCAAAGCCAAATATTTTTTCCCAGTCTGTAGGTTGTCTTTTTACTCTTTTGGTAAAGAATTTTGATCAGCATAAGAGTTTGATTTTTAGAATCTCCTAGTTATCTAGTTTCTCTTCTGGTGTCTGTGCATTGTTAGTAATGTGTTGTATTCTGTTTATGTCATGTATTCGTGCTCCTGGCATTGTACCTATTTTTTCTTCCATGACCATTATTGTTTTAGATTTTATATTTAGGTCTTTGATCCATTTTGAGTTAGTTTTTGTGCATGGTGTGAGGTATGGGTCTTGTTTCATTGTTTTGCAGGTGGATATCCAGTTATGCCGGCCCCATTTGTTAAAGAGATTGTCTTTTCCCCAATTAACGGACTTTGGGCGTTTGTCAAATATCTGCTCACAGGTGGGTGTATTTATGTCTGGATTCTCAATTTGGTTCCATTGGTCTACGTATCTGTTGTTGTAGTAGTACTAGGCTGTTTTCACTATCGTGGTGGTATAATAGGTTCTAAAATCAGGTAGTGTGAGGCCTCCCACGTTGTTCTTCTTCAGTAATTCTTTACTTATCTGGGGTCTCTTCCCTTTCCATATGAAGTTGGTGATTTGTTTCTCCATCTCATTAAAACTGTCATTGCAACTTGGATTGGGATTGCATTGTATCTGTAGATCGTTTTGGGTGAAACTGACATTTTCACTATGTTGAGTCTACATATTCAAGAGCAAGGTATGTTTTTCCACTTATGTAGGTCTCTTTTGGTTTCTTGCAGTAGTGTCTTGTAGTTTTCTTTGTATAGTTCTTTTACGTCTCTCGTTAGATTTATTTCTAAGTATTTTATCTTCTTGGGGGCTATTGCAAATGGTATTGATTTGGTGATTTCCTCTTCAAAGTTCTCTTTGTTGGTGTAGAGGCGTCCAATTGATTTTTGTATGTTTATCTTGTATCCTGAAACTGCTGAAATCTTCTATTAGTTGGAGTAGTTTTTTTGTGTATTCTTTGGAGTTTTCTGTGTATAAGATCATATCATCTGCAAATAGAGATACTTTTCCTTCTTCCTTACTAATTCAGATGCCCTTTAT
Organism: Trichechus manatus latirostris; assembly: GCF_000243295.1. Taxonomy (NCBI): domain Eukaryota; kingdom Metazoa; phylum Chordata; class Mammalia; order Sirenia; family Trichechidae; genus Trichechus; species Trichechus manatus. Next base: position 434,769 of record NW_004443969.1, read on the forward strand.
TTCTTTTTCTAGCCTAATTGCTTGGGCTGGGAACTCCAGCACAATTTTGAATAAGAGTGGTGATAAAGGGCATCCTTGTCTGGTGTCTGTTCTCAAGGGGAATGCTTTCAAAGCCTCTCCATTTAGGATGATGTTTTCTGTTGGCTTCGTATAGATGTCCTTAATTATTTTGAGGAATTTCCTTTCTATTCCTATTTTGTTGACAGTTTTTATCATGAATGGGTTTTGGACTTTGTTCAATGCCTTTTCTGCATCAGTTAATAAGATCATGTGGTTCTTGTCTTTTATTTTATTTGTGTGATGGATTACATCGATCGTTTTTCTAATGTTGAACCATCCCTGCATACCTGTTATGAATCCCACCTGATCATGGTAAATTATTTTTTTGATATGTTGCTGAATTCTATTGACTAGAATTTTGTTGAGGATTTTTGCGTCAATATTTATGAGGGATGTTGGTCTGTAATTTTCTTTGTTTGCAATGTCTTTACCCGGTTTTGGTATCAGGGTTATGCTGGCTTCACAAAATGAGTTTGGGATTATTCCATCCTTTCCTGTGCTCTGAAATACCTTTAGTAGTAGTGGTGTTAAGTCTTCTCTGAAAGTTTGGTAGAATTCTCCAGTGAAACACTCAAGGCCAGGGCTTTTTTTTGTTGGGAATTTTTAAATTACCTTTTCAATCTCTTCTTTTGTTATAGGTTTATATAGTTGTTCTACTACTGTTTGTGTTAGTTTAGGTAGGTAGTGTGTTTCTAGAAATTTGTCCATTTCCTCTAGGTTTTCAAATTTGTTAGAGTACAATTTTTTGTAGTATTCTGTTATGATTCTTTTTATTTCAATTGGGTCTGTTGTGATATCACCCATCTCATTTCTTATTCAGGTTATTTGCTTCCTCTCCTGTTTTTTGTTTGTCAGTTTGGCCAGTGCTTTATCAAATTTGTTGATCTTTTTAAAGAACTAGCTTTTGGTCTTGGTAACTCTTTCAATAGTTTTTCTATTTTGTTTAATTCTGCTCTAATTTTTATTATTTGATTTCTTCTTGTGACCAAGGGCTTCTTTTGCTGCTCTCTTTCTGTTTGTTCCAGTTGTAGGGTAAATGTTTTGATTTTTGCCCTTTCTTCTTTTTGGATGTGTGCGTTTATTGGTATAAACTGACTTCTGAGCACTGCTTTTGCTGTGCCCCAGGGGTTCAGGTAGGATGTGTTTTTATTCTCATTTGAGTCTGTGAATTTCTTTATTCTATCCTTAATTTCTTATATAACCCAGTAGTTTTTGATCAAGGTGTTGTTCAGTTTCCATGTGTTTGATTTTTTTTCCTTGATGTTTCTGTTATTGATTTCTACTTTTATGACTTCATGGTCAGAAAAGAAGCTTTGCAATATTTCGATGTTTTGGATTCTGTTAAGGTTTGCTTTATGGCCTAATATGTAGTCTATTCTGGAGAATGTTCCATGTGCATTGGA